>NC_142886.1:43010000-43367500 GCF_051225735.1 Oryctolagus cuniculus | reverse complement strand
GCCCACAGTGGCCTGACTCCAAGCCACCGCCCCCTCTGGCCTGAGGGTGAAGGGTCTGGAGGCCGCAGGGCACCGGGAAGCTGTAGCTCAACCTCAGCCCTGCAAAGCCAGTGCTGCTTTCCCGTGCCTCTTCCCCTGCTGTGGGGGTTGGGGAAGAGCTGATGAGACACGAGACGGCGGTGCTCATGGACTGGGGTGGCCTGGAACATTCCTGGCAGTGGCAGCCTCTGCACGGGCGAGATGTCGGGGGCCAAAGGTTTCTGCAGCTCATCCCAGCCCACCCTGTGGGTCTGGGCCAGAAGCATCCTTCCTGCTGCTGACCTCCTGGCACGCACGGCTGGAGAGACCCCCGATGCCTTGTGGTCACCAGGTTAGGCCCTTGCCCGGTGCCCCTCACTGTTCCCTGCTTGCCTTCTGCACAGAGGCTGAAGGGTATTCCAAGCCGATACCCACTTGCCAGCATCCACACAGTCGGCTGCCCAGAGAATGACTTCAAGCATCCCCGGTCCACTCCCGGGATGGCCTGTATCGGCGCCTGCGCCATGCGGGTCCCTGTCCCTGGAGCAGCCTCTCTCTCCTAAGAGCAGTGAGACATTTCTGAGCCGCCCTGCTGGCGTCTCAGCTTCATCCAAGGGCCCCCTGCACTTGCAGTCATGACAGCCCATTCTGGCAATGTCTCCCCATTTCTTAGCCCACAAGATATCTCCGCAACTGGCAGGCAAGCTCTGTGGGAGTCATGTCAGCCTCCGAAGCAGTCTCTCCACGGGGGTGAGAGCTTGGTGTAACAGAGCACCTGGCTCAAGTCCCGGCCGGCTCCATGTCCAGGCCCAGCTTCCTGTTAACGCGCATCCTCGGAGTAGAAGGTGATGGCTCAAGTGCACGGCCCCTGCTATCCGTGCAGGAAACCTGGTTGGAGCTCCTGGTTCCTGGCTTTGGCCTGGCCCAGCCCTGGTTGTGGTGGGCCTTTGGGGAGTGAACTAGCCGATGGAAGATCTCTCTCTCTCTCTCTCTGTCTGCATTTCAAATGAAATGGAAATAAAACAGCTCTTCAAGTGGGCTGTTCTTCCACCAAGTCCTTTTAGAAGAGAGAGAGAAGGAAGGAAGAGACAGACAGGAGGAAGGAGGAGAGGCAGGAACATGGGCCGGAGACACCGCACGGCATGCCTGCTCAGAGCAGTGTTCCGTGGCCTCCCACGCGTGGTCTCTCAGAGCCTGGGGTCAGTGCGGCCACATACGAATCAGGAAATTCGAGTGAGTTACCTTCCCAAGGCCTCACAGCTAATCACTGGCCGCACTTGAACTTGAAGCCAGGCCTGCCCTTGAGCAAAGCCTGTGCTGGATCCGCCGCCTCACTGCACCTCCTCCAGCTCCTCCAGAACCTGCCCCAGTGCCGTTGGCTTTGAGAGCCCTGGAGCACAGATTCTCTGCCAAGCCCTGTGTTCGGCTTTTCTCTCCCAAAGGAATATGGGAGCCACAGCTACCTGAGATCCGTAGAGGGGAGAGACAGTGGCCCCCTGACCAGGCCACGCCCTGTGCCTCGGCCAGGGCTGCTGGAGGCTGCCTCCACCCCCTGCTGGGGAAGGCTCCCCTGTGTTTGTCTGAGGCCAGACCCAGCCACAGCCCCCTGCACTGTGGCTGTGTGTGAACCCGGAGGGCGCCCTCTGCCGTATCTCTAGTTGATGACACCCTGGAGAAGCCTCAGCCCTGGGACCTTCAGGTCCAGCTCAGCTGACCACGGCTC
The DNA here is from genome assembly GCF_051225735.1 of Oryctolagus cuniculus. Lineage (NCBI taxonomy): Eukaryota > Metazoa > Chordata > Mammalia > Lagomorpha > Leporidae > Oryctolagus > Oryctolagus cuniculus. The sequence continues at coordinate 43,365,759 of NC_142886.1, read as the reverse complement.
TCAGCATTCACAGCCCACTCCGGCAGGAAGCCGCAGCCGGGACAGCTCTCCTATCCTGTGTGCCCAGAGCCTGGTCTCCTTCACCAAGCAAAGCTCTTGGGGCCTGGCCCTGGATACCCTGCCCACTCCATAGAAGAGCACTCCCCCTGTGCACTGCAGGCGGTGGCTTCCTGTCCGGCCCCACCCTGTGCTCCAATGACCTTGGCCCAGAGCCGGCCTCTGTGGAGCACACTTGTGGCTGCCTTGCTTCTGCTTCATGACGAACTGTGAAGCCTGGGGCCGTGGTGCAATGGAGCTGGACACAGCGCTTCACGGCCACGTCCCCTGCACCAGGCCAGGGCTTTCGTGGGCTCTGTTAAAGGCATGTGGGCCATGCCACCTGCCACAGACCCCACTGCAGCGGGAGCCTCCAGCCTCGACTTCCCCGACCTGCTGTCACCGCACATTTCCGACGTTCCCCGTGTGCTAACCACGCCTCCAGTATACTCAGGGACTCCCAGCTTCACATTGCCTCCCTCAGACACCTGCTGTCGGCTGGGGGACAGAGGGATGGCCCCTGCTCTGACTCCGTGACTAAAGAGCCAGCTTCCACCCGCCCACTGGGGAAGCAGAATGGCCCCTCCCCGCTGCGGCTCAGCCCTCACCCCGCCACACGTGTGGACCGGACCTGCAGCAGAGAAGAGGCAGTGGCCTAGCAGGTGCAGGACGAGCCTGGGGCCAGAGGGGCCGCCTTGGCAGGAGGTTTCCACTTTGCTGCTAAGCAGAGAAACCCACTTAAAAATACCGGGGTGGGGGAGGGCGGCTTTTGGCTAAACAGTGTGGTTTGAGACTGCAGTTCGAGACACCTGCGTCCCACGCTGGAGAGCCTGGGTCCCAGTCTGACTTCTCCCGGGGTGCTTTCTTGGGGTGGGGTGGGGGACTTGGCACAGAGAATTAGCAGACAGGAAGGAGCTGTCCGCCGCCCACAGGACAAGGGTGTTGAGTGGCAGGGGCAAAGCGTGGAATCATCTTTCGGTGGAAAGCTGCGGTCTAGAGATGTCAGGTTGCAGATCCCAGATTCCAGGCTCTGCGCCAGCCTCCTGACCATGCAGACCCTGGCAGGCAGCGGTGGTGGCTCAAGTTGCCGGGGGGGGGGGGTCCCTGCCACCCACATGGGAGATCTGCCTGGCCTGGCCCTGGCCTTGGCCCCGCCTGGTCATTCTGGGCATTTTAGAAGTGAAACAGTGGCCGGCACCACAGCTCAATAGGCTAATTCTCCGCCTGTGGCGCCAGCACACGGGGTTCTAGTCCCTGTCGGGGCACCGGATTCTGTCCTGGTTGCCCCTCTTCCAGGCCAGCTCTCTGCTATGGCCCGGAAGTGCAGTGGAGGATGGCCCAAGTGCTTGGGCCCTGCACCCACGTGGGAGACCAGGAGAAGCACCTGGCTCCTGGCTTCGGATCAGTGCGGTGCGCCGGCCATAGTGTGCCGGCCATGGTGGCCATTGGAGGGTGAACCAATGGCAAAAGGAAGACCTTTCTCTCTCTCTCACTGTCCACTCTGCCCGTCAAAAAAAAAAAAAAAAAAAGAAGAAGAAGAAGAAGAAGTGAACCAGCAAATGGGAGCATCATCTGTCGGTCTGTCTCTCCCTCTGCCTCTCCAATTAAAAAAAAAATACCCTACGAGGAGTTCCCACACGTGGAATCACACATGTGATAGCAGTGTGCTATGAATACGTATTTGCACAACCACACACATCCCTTGTGCTTACTTTGCAAACAAGGCCACAGAACATCTAGAAAAATCTAGATTTGCAGATACACGCCTAAAGTGGTCATTTTTTTTAAAACGGTGACCTTGGCATTTTAGGACCCTCATCCTGTGCAAAGGAATTGCCCAGGAGGCTCTGACTGGGCCCCCAGAAGGGCTGACCGGCCCCTTGTGTGCAGGCGCCGGGGGGGGCACTGCTTCTGTGTGTCTGCATGTTTGTTGCTGCAGGTTCCAGGATGTCGGGTTTTAAAGAGTCAAAAACAAACATAAAAGGAAACTTTGCATCCTCACCCTTGTACAGGAAGTTCAGTTTCTAAAGGAGCACCATCTTCTCACTGTTGGAAAAAGAGTGACCCAGAGAGGGGCAGTGATGGCCCAGCCACACCAGGCAGAAGCAGGCCCCCGGCAGAGCTGCCCCTGCCCCTGCCCTGACACCTGCCGGAGGCCGGAGCGTGTGTGAGGTCACTTGTTCTTTCTGGGTGCCCTGATCCCTGTCTGGAACGGGGAAGGAAACTGAGGCGCAAACCGGGTCAGGGAATTGCTCCTGGTCTCCTGGATCAGGCCCCTGGTCACGAGCACCGTGAGACCTGCTCTGAGCTGACAGCGGTGCCAGGGTGGTGAGCGCGCCCCAGGAAACCTGCCAAATCCATAGGCGGTGCAGCCAGAGACATCGCAGGCCGAGTTATGCAACCCTCTTACGAAACAGCCGGACTTCTCCCGAGGCCAGCCCGAGGCTCGCTGTCAGCGGCAATCACAGCAGGGCCAGCTTCTAGCTGCTTGATCTGACGGGAGGCGGCGTCCGAGGCAAATGCCATGGGCAGCCAAGCCGGGGGATTCCCTCCCTGGCGACCTCCCCTCCCTGCTGGAGCGGAGCGCCACCAGGGCCGTGCCCCGGGCAGTCACATTGCTGGAGAGATGGTGTGGGCCATCAAGTCCACCTTGCCCACGTTGCTGTCACAGTGAAGGGTGACAGCAGCGTGGTCTCGGGCCTGTCACTTCCCCTCCCCATCCACAGTTCATAGCCTCCGTGCGGCGCTCCGGTACGTACGTCTCGGTGCTGGTTACGAGAGTATCCTAACGTGCATGGGTTGCAGATTCAACATCGCAGAATCTGGAGACCCACCTGGCCTCCCGGGCTTCCTGGAAGGGGCCGGGACCCAGTGGGGTCAGCGCTGGTGGTCTGAGCTGTGTGGGCTCCTGGGTGTCCGCGGGGTGCAACTCGGAAACTCCACGTCACGTGGAGCGGGAGAGCGGCCTCCTGGCCTTGTCCTGCTCTGCGCCCAGTCTGTCCGCCAGCCCAGGGGTTTCTGTGGGGTCTCTTGATGAGTCACAGTCGATCTCTTCTGTCCCCACAGCTTGGGGGTGGGGGGGAAGGGCAGGTTTCGTCAGACGATTTGTCTGTGTCCGTTTCTAGATCATGCGATGTTTCCCATGCACAACCCATCTCCAACTCTTGCTATGTCTGCCTTTCGTGCCTGGCTTACTCCACTCGGCACAGTGTCTTCCTGGCTCATGTGTGCTGCGGCCTGTGTCAGACAGTGTCTTCCTGGCTCATGTGTGCTGCGGCCTGTCAGACAGTGTCTTCCTGGCTCATGCGTGCTGCGGCCTGTGTCAGACAGTGTCTTCCTGGCTCATGCGTGCTGCGGCCTGTGTCAGTTTCCTGCCTCTTCCAGGAGAACTGCTACTCCGCGTGTGCTCGAGACATGCTTGGTTTGCCCACTCACCGGAGAGTGGGTTGTGTAGCTTTGCTTAGCCTGGCAATGTGGTTCATCACATGGACTGGCTTTTACAAACTGAACTAGCTTTGCATTCCTGGAACAACGTCCACCTGCTGCGGTTGTGATGCTTTTTATCTGCTGTGAGCTCAGTTTGCTAAAACTTTGTTTAGAGATGTTTGCTGTTTCCCCGTGTTCGTGAAGGATTCGCCTTTTCAATTCTTCTTGTCTATCCTCAGGGTGATGCTGGCCTCATAAATGCACTGGGAAGCCTTTCCTTCTCTTTTTTTTTTTTTTTTTTTTTTTCATGGATGGAGTTGGTGTTGCTTTTTCTTGAAATGTTTAGTAGGCTCCTCCAACCAAACCATCTGGGCTTGTAGATTCCTTTATCAGGAGGATTCATGCTACAGATTTAAATTAAAACAAATTAAGTTACAGCATCGTCACCACTCAGATCATCTGTGTTGTGGTGAACGAGTTTTGACGGTTGGTGGCCTTTAAGGAGTCCGTTGCTGCTACGTTGCACACGGAGTTGTCCGTGGCATGCTGTGTGGCGCCCCTCATGTCACCCAGCTGTGCGGCGATGTCCGATTCAGGTCTCCTGAGAAATCTGTGACTTCTCCCTTTTCTGTCAGTCTTGCTGGAAGCTTAGTCATTTCTTTTTTTCTTTTTTTTTTCTTTTCTTTTTTTTTTTTTTTTTTTTTTTTGACAGATAGAGTTAGACAGTGAGAGAGAGAGACAGAGAGAAAGGTCTTCCTTCCTCTGGTTCACCCCCCAAATGGCTGCTACGGCCGGCGCTACACTGATCTGAAGCCAGGAGCCAGGTGCTTCCTCCTGGTCTCCCATGGGGTGCAGGGCCCAAGCACTTGGGCCATCCTCCACTGCCCTCCCTGGCCACAGCAGAGAGCTGGCCTGGAAGAGGAGTAGCCGGGACTAGAACCCGGCACCCATATGGGATGCCAGCACCGCAGGCAGAGGATTAACTAAGTGAGCCACGGTGCCAGCCCCAAGCTGCTCTTGGTGTTTAACGTGGGCATATTGGTGCTATGAAGTTTCCTTTCAGCACGGCTTTGGCCGCCTCTCATGAGTTCCAGTTTGTTGTACTGGTGTTTCCATTTGGCTCGGTATTGCGTTGTTATGTCCCTTGAGACAGTCCTTTTGACCCAGCCTGTTTAGAAGTGTGTTTTAATTTTGTAAAATGTTATTTGAAAGGCAGAGAGACAGAGATACACACAGACAAGATCTTCCAGCCAATGGTTCACTCCCCAAATGCCCACAACACCCAGGCCTGGGCCAGGCTGAGACCAGGGGCGGATCTCTCACGTGAGTGGCAGACGGCCAAGCACGTGGGCCATCGCCGCCCTCTGCCAGGTGCAGGTTAGCAGAGAGCTGGAACGGAGCAGGGCACACTGATAAGGATGTAGGGGTCTCAAGCGAAGTCCCGACTCCTGGGCCACACGCCTGCCTCTCTGCTGTGTTCACTCCTAAGTGTTTGGAAAACTTTGGGGCTCTCTTTCGTTAGTGATTTCAACTTTTTTATCCCGGTCAATGTAAATTCGTTCACATGTGCTGAGGTTTGCTCTGTCACCCAAAGGACGCCCACTGTGGCCCAGGTTCCACGGGCCCCAGCATAGGCAGTGCCGGAGTGGCTTGCTAGCTCTGCACGTGGCCACGTGGGCTGGCGGCGGCGTCAGTCCGCCCGCCTCCTCCCTGAGTTTGTGTCTGGCAGCTGTGCTAGTCCTCAGCTCCCACTCTGGGTCTGTCTGTTTCTCCTTTCCGGTCTCCCATATTTTGTTTCCACTCCACACCCTCCACTCAGGGACGGAGCAGTGAGCCTGGGCACCGTAGGGTGAGTGTGGATCGTGGCGCCTCTCGGGGGGCGCAGGAGCCCCTGGGGTGGGGACGGCCGGTCCTCCCCGCTCTGCAACTTGGCCCGCGTCACTCAGCCTGCCTGAGCCTCCATTTCTGTCTCCAGAACGGTGACTGAGAGCAGATGAAGCGCAAGGGTTTGGTTCCAAAGCTGTTACGAGCACCGCCTATGTGCAGGATGCTGAGGCACTGGGGTGTACCGATGCCGACAGCCTGGTGCGTGGAACCTCAGCCTCTTACTAAAGGCTGGCGAAGTGAACTCCACCACGAGACGGAAATCGCCCTTCTCCCTGCTCTGCGGACTGGAAGGTGACTCGCCCACCACACCACCGCCAGAGCCGGCAAAGCCGGAGGCCAGTCCAAGCTGGTGCTAATGCTCCCGGCCCGAGAACCCGGGCTCCTCTCGCTTATGGTTCTACGGCACGGTGGTCTTGGGGTTCAGAGCCCCCCATGAGAAAGACACAGACACTCTGCCTGCGTCCCAGTCGGAGCCCTCCCCTCCCCTCCGTTCTCCACTGGGCTCCATGTCAGGCTGCCCAGGTGAGCTACCTGGGCGCGTCTCCCCGGAAAGAGGGGCCAGTGTGATGGACATGGCATGGCAGTCCCAAAGGGACAGCTCCCCCCGCCCCCGTCCCAGCCCTCCCCGGTCCCCGCGGTGTCACCTTCGCCGAGTCCTCCAGCGCCTTCCTGCTGCGTCTCTTCACCCCACCGAGGCTTCAGCCAAGAGTGAAAAGTCCGTTTAATCTCAACTGCCAACTCAGAGTTGATTGGTGAAGGCTGGCAGGTGCCCCCAGAAAGATTCCAAGGCTCTCGGCAGTTAGAATGCGGTGCTCGGCTAGTGCTGCCTGCCCTGGGGGGTGGGGGTGGAGATGAGTGCAGTTCACTCACAGGATGGGAAGCTGCAGATGCAAAGCTTGGTGGGCCCCAAATTCAGTCCCTGCCATTTTCATGGCGGGGAAGGGGGGAACAGAGCCCCAGGGAAGGGCGGTGACCTCTCCAAGCTCCTGCAGTTACAAGCAGGACCCACGCCTCTCACCCCCTGGGGAAAGTGGGTCAGTGCAACCCAACAGACACAGATGATGGAGTTTCGACTCCAGGCCAGGCTTGTGGAGCAGTCGGTCTTCCCCCCACGCCCACCCTCTGTGATGGACCCATTTGGCAGATGAGAGAAGTGAGGCTCAGGGAGGTTAAATAACAGAGCAGCTAGAGAGAGGATGAACCAAGCCCCACCCCACCCCACCCCCACGCTGGGCTCGTCCTGGCTTGTTTCGGGGCAAGAGGCAGCGGTGACAGCAGCAGTCACCGAGGTACTGGGCTGAGAGCAGGGCGTCAGTGCTTCCTGGGAGTGGAGACAATGAGAGGTCAGGATGACGGCGGTGGGGTGGCTGCAGGGAGTGAGTGACGTAAGGTGAGGCGCAGGGTTGAGTCCCCATGCGCTTTCTCATGCAGTAGGCACATAATAAATGCTTGAAGACTGATGGACTGAACAGGTAAACCAGACATGGAGTAGACGGGTGGTCTCCTGAGGCATTTTAGGAGGCCCAACAAGACTGCAGCAGGTGCGTCCCCAGGACCTGACGAGCCTCCTGGCGCCCTCCCCATCCGAGAGGAGCCCTTGCCCCTGGGGGGTGGGGTTATGCAAGGGAAAGCGCCAGGGGCTGGGGTCTACCTCCCCTTGAGCCCTGACGTGCTCAGAACCACACAGCTGCCTCTCAGAAGGGACCCCTCGGAGGCCGGCATTGTGGTCCTGGTGCACAGGCCAGGGTGGCAGAGGTGCCGGGCTCTGGAATCGGTGTAACCACAGCAGAAGGTGAGGTCCGGGGTGGCCGGCAAGTCCCTGCGCCTCCCGGCTTCCCAGTGCAGTCCACGCCGAGCGCCTGGAGCGCCTCTTCCTCTCCCACGTTGGAGCTGATTTCCTGGACTCCACTCCCAAGTCTGTCTGGAACCCAGCCCACAACACACTTCTGAAAACGTCTCATGTTTTGCTATGGGGGGAGAGCGCTTGCATAATTGGCCAATGGGCCAGCCCGGCCTGCCCCAGGCATCCTGCTCCCCAGCTCCTGGACAGGGTCCGGGTACGCCAGGACCATGAAGACAGGTGACTGCGAATGCCATAGGGCTCTTGCCTCGGCCCCAGCCTGAGGCTGAGCTGTGTCCTTGGATGGTGCTCCAGCGCCCAGTGTACGGGGGATACCCCGGAGCTTGTCAAAGGGAAGATGCTCTGCTAATTCGGGCAGGCGACGCTGCCCCTCACTTTCCTCATCTGTAAAATGGGGGTAAGGCCAGTGACTCTGCTGAACTTTCTGGAACCAGGCGGATGGCTCCGAGGGGTGAGTGGGGCCAGTCAAGTTGAGGCTGAAGGCAGTGCTCAAGGGCTTCAGCTCACTGAGCTCCAAGTTCAAAGGCATCTGGATTCTGGGTTGAGGGGCAGTGGTCTCCCTAACCACAGCAGAAGTCACAGCTCTGGGTGAGAAGCTCGGCACACAGTGAGCCCAGCTCCCCAGACCCCGAGGCTCCCTGGGGGCACCCCCGGGAGCGGACTCCACTTGAGGTCAGCAAGGCTGTACCTCTGGCTTGGACCAGCCAGCTTCCTGGAATGCCGAGGCCAGCGAGGACCGCAGCCTTCAGCCAGCCCACCTTGGTTTCCAGAAGACCCTGACAGCCTGGATGCACAGCAGGACGACGGCAGCCCACCTGGGACATCAGGACCCTGCCCACGGGATCTTTCAGGAAGCCAAACCAGCAGCCCAGAAGCAACGAGCCCAGAACAGCCAGAACCTGGTTGGGCACAGCCGGCTCCCTCCTTGTCTGTACCCGCTTCCAGCTCAGCACCAACCAGAGAAGTCCCAGGTCCCCAACCCTCACAAAAGATGGCAGGATCGGGCAGAGTCCTAGCTGCCCCAGGCCAGGACTGTCACCCAGGGCACACCGAGAGCCTCCCTTTCCTTCCTCACACCCCACCTGCTCTGACCGCCTCCACCTGCAGGTGGCCGCGGTCACTCTCTTGCAGTGGCCACTTTTGCTCTCCTGTGAGTGTGATTATTTCCACAACTCAGGGACCCAGAAAGGGCCCAGGAAGGATTCGAGGTCTCGTTGAGGCAGGGAGGTAGAAGCCAGCTCCCTCAGGTTCATTTCCCTGCCTCACTCTCCCCTTCCAGGAAAAACTGACTGCTTCCCCTCTCTCGAGGTGCCTTCCCTGTGTGCACTGGTGCTACTTCGAGAAGAGGAGCCTTGGGAGTGACCTGGATTTAGCATCTCTCTTCCAATGAAGAGAAGAAAGCCGAGGGACCATGGACAGTGTCAGGGACTTGCTCCAAAGACGCATGGCGGCTTGCTCTTGGCTTTCTTGGGTCACTCACTAGTTAGGAAGCCAGCTGCCAGGCTGTGAGGCCACACAGGCACCCAGAGGAGAGGCCCATTTGATGACGCACTGAGAGGACTCGACAGCAGCCAGGGAAGAACTGACACTGACAGCCACATGAGCAAGTCGCCCTGGCAGCAGCTCCCCTGGCCCCTGTCAACATCTCAGCTGCAGCCTTGTGAGAGACCCTGGCCCAAGACTTCCTGGGTCAGACCCTCCAGGTTCCTGACCCACCGGACCTGGGGGAGGTAACAGATGTCTGTTGTTCCAAGCTGCATGGTTAGCAATGCAACACAAGTTGGTGCTTTTTGGTCTGAGATTCATCGTATCCAATTAGGAGCTCTGAGAATAAAGCACCAGTGACTCAGGACTCAGTGATGTTTCATGGAGAGATGAGTGGATGGATGGATAGGCAGATGGATGGATGGATGGATGCATGCATGCATGGATGCATGGATGGACAGGTGGATGTATGGATGGATGATGGATGGGTGGATGGATGGATGGATGGATATATAGATGGATATATGGATGATGGATGGATGGATGATGGATGGACGGACAAATGGATGGATATATGGGTGGATGAGTGGATGATATTCCAGAACAGCTGAGCTGTTCAGGAGCAGCAAGCTTAGAGCGGGCAGGTGCAGGGTTGGAAATGTCTCTGATGAAATTTCTGTTCAACCTAGTTTTCAAGCAATCATGCCTTCTTCATTCTCCTTGCTGAGCAGCCGACCCAGGGAAAACGGCTTTGTTGGTTAACTGAGTGGTGGCTGGGATTTCTTCTGCACAGGCTGAACCTTTTGTAAAGGAGGTTGGTCCAGGCCCGAGAGTCCTGTCAGCTGACTCTTCAACTCCAGGACTCAGAAGTCCCTTGTGACTCTCATATCTGCAGGAGACACCTTGGACCACAAACAGAAATGGAAAGGAAGGCCGGCGCCGCAGCTCACTAGGCTAATCCTCTGCCTTGCGGCGCCGGCACAACAGGTTCTAGTCCCGGTCGGGGCGCCGGATTCTGTCCCGGTTGCCCCTCTTCCAGGCCAGCTCTTTGCTGTGGCCCGGGTGTGCAGTGGAGGATGGCCCAGGTGCTTGGGCCCTGCACCCGCATGGGAGACCAGGATAAGCACCTGGCTCCTGCCATCGGATCAGTGCGGTGCGCCGGCCGCAGCGCGCCAGCCGTGGCAGCCATTGGAGGGTGACCCAACGGCAAAGGAAGACCTTTCTCTCTGTCTCTCTCTCACTGTCCACTCTGCCTGTCAGAAAAAAAAAAAGAAATGGAAAGGACCTTGGAGACCGCGAGATACACCATGGGGAAGGAAGGGAGGGAGGCTACAGCATCACAGATGAGGCTTCCAGTCGTGGCTCGTCCCCTCACCAGCTGTGTGGCCAAGGATAAGCCACTCAACCTCTCTGAGCCTCAGCTGCTGCTTCTGCGAGGTGGCACCGGCTGCATGGCCTTGGAGATGGCCCAGGTGGCGCGTGCAGGGAGCTTAGCCCAGGGCTGGCCTGCAGTCAGCGCTTCCATTTGCGAGAACATCCATGTCACCCAGTTCTCTTATCGATCAGATGAGGACACAGGCCGAGAGGGGGATGGATCGCCCAAAGCAAGCCTGTGCGCTAGTGGCACGGTTAAGGCTAGAATCTCAATCCGTTTTCCGCTCCTTTGGCTGGGAGGAAAATGCAGGATTCTCCTCTGAACGCTCAGCCTCAGTGGCCACGAGAGGGCGCTCTTGGAATTGCTTCTGGACAAAGGAGGCTGTGTCTGCTTCTCCACCTGCCCCGACCATCAGGCCTGTCTGCCTGGAGTCCTGCTCCCTCCCACCACAGCGCATCCCGGGCACCCCAGAGCCCTGCTCGCTCTCCTTCCCCTGCCAGGATCTTCTCTCCTTTTCCTGAGCCCAGTGGGATCCTCACAGCCGTGCTGGTGAGTCTCCTGTGGTGTTCTCTCTCTCAGGAGCTCCTGTGAGAGCAGCAAGGCGCTGGGGTCGGGGCTCAGTGGGTTAAGCCGCTGCCTATGACCCCAGCATCCCACATGAGCATCCGTGCAAGTCCGGCTGGCTGCTCCTCGCAGTGGAAGATGGCGCCAGAGGCAACCGTTTGAGGAATGAACGCATAGACGGAAGATTCTCTCTCTCTCTCTCTCTCTCTCTCTCTCTCCCCACACACACACACACACTTCCTGTCTCTGTAATTCTGCCAAGTAAACAAACAAACAGCAAACTCCTTGGGCCCTCACTCGGACTGGAAGCAGAAGCAGCTCCACCTCGGAAGACCCTCTGGTGTCTGGGTGTCCTGGGAGCCCCTCAGCCCCTGGAGGGACCTGGGCTGTGGGTTCATGACCAAGGGTTTAGCGAGGAGCCTCCTTCTCTGGCTAAGAAAATCTGGGGGAGACCCCAGTTGCTGCTTCGAGAGGCTGGGGGCTCACCCACCCACCAGGCGCCCTTTCCAACTCTCTCTCTCTCTTCTTGGGGGGATCAGTGTTCAGCTGAAATTCTCAAAGTCTAACAGCACCCAGCGCTGCCTGCTGGCATTGTGGGGGCACTGTGTCTGCGATGCTGGAGCCCCACCCACCCCCCCGATCAGGGCTCTGGGTCCAGGCCCTGGGCCCCTGCCACCCGTGTGGGAGACTCGGGTGGAGGACCTGGCTTCTGGCTTCACTTGAGGAGTGAACCAGCTGGTGGAAGATCTGTGTGTGTGTGTGTGTGTGTGTGTGATTTTGCCTTTTGAATCAATAAATGGAATCCTTTAGAAGAATAACGTGGAGGAACAGACACTTAGGCACGGTGGGTGCGGTGTAAAGTGGCACCCACTTTGGGGTGGTGGATTGACCAAACCTCCTGGGTGGGAACTAGGTATTCCCTTAGCGTCAGCATTTCCGGTCCTCAGAGTCAATTCTAGGAAGCACGCGCACTCGGGCACAAGGGTTTTGAATGAGATATTTGCATACATAGTGTGTGCAACATACGTGTGTAAACGTGTGTATTTGAAGACACCAAAACAAAACCCCCAACACCTGGCGTTGCCCCAGCCTCACTGAGGCAGGACCGACTAATCCAGGTGTGGACGAAGCGGCAGTGCTGTGGCGGGGGGGGGGGAGGGGGCTCAGAAATCGACGTGAAGCTCCAGGTGCCGACTTCGAAGGACCTCGTGCCGGCTCGTTCCTCGGGAAAGCCAAGTTCAGAACCGCATGCAGAGCAGGCCCTCGGCTGCGTTAGCACGAGAGAGAGAGAGAGAGAGAGAGAGAACGGAGAAGAAAGAGGCAGGGAGGACTTGGGGTCGGGGGGGCTCTCGCCCGGCTACCAGCAGCAGGGAGTCATGATTTACCCAAGCTGCGGGATGGGAGGCTGCTGGGGGGGCGGTCTCAGCTTTCAGTTTATGGACTTTTATAATGTTTGACTGTTTTATATCTGGTTGGGATGTTTTCCTCAATGGGCATGTATTTATGTATATTTGTTTTGTCCCACCCAAAATCACACACACACACACACACACACATGCACAAGAGGGTCCCTCAAACAGTTCAGGGGGGTGCAGTAACAGATACGGTAATTTTGGTGTGAAACAATGACACGCAGCCTTCTCTGATGTCCACATTTCCCACCAGCCTTTCAAAGGCCCTGCAAATGCGTAAGCTTTGCCCCAGGACCCCCCTCCAAGGAGCGCTGCTCAGGACCCCTGCAGTAGATGGACCCTAAAATTGTTCACAGACACCTCCCATGTGAGCCCCTGCCCCGTGCAGCCCTGCACTGGGTGCTGGAAGCAAAAGGCACACTGCCCCGCCCTCGGCGAGTGTCCAGTCCCCTTCAGTGTGACAGAAGGTATCCTCATGGGGACAGCAAGGGCAGGAAGCGGGCAAGGCCCACTCTCCTGGGTGAAATCAGAGGAGGCTTCCTGGAGGAGGAGGTGTGTTGCTGAGTCTCAGAGATGACCAGCAGAGGACAGGGGTAGAGAGTTGGGAGATGGGAGCGTCTAATGCTTTGGGGGGCGCATGGGAGAGAGTGTGGGCAGTGGGGCTGGGGAAGGGGCAGGACCAGAGCAGGGGCTGGGCTCAGCTCCAAGTTGAGCAGCTGGGCTCCTGGGCTCTCCGTCTGGATCCTCTCTCTGAGCTGGGGGAACCCAGCCAGAGGCCAGCAGAGGGCGCTCAAGCTCTCAGAACTTCAGGCTCCGGCACCGCTGCGGGAGTTGGTTAAACGGCCTGACCTTGAACTTGGAGGGAAGGGAGCTCCCAGGGCCTCAGCTGGGTGCAGAGGGCAGGGGAGACCCCGACACAGATGACGATGATGCAGTGAGGGGGACTCCCACCCCCCAGGAGCCCCCTGCCCCCACCAGCCTGACTCCCACAGCATGGCAAAGGACATGGGACGGTCCGCGCAGGCAGCCAGCTCATGGGGGACAGGACGAGTCAGAGTGCCTTCCATGAGGACGTGAGTGCAGGGCGGGGCGAGAGGCTGGGACCCCAGGTCACACAGAGTCAAGGGCTATACTCGGAGGCTGGACCTGCAGCAGCCGGGGCGTGGGGCTGCAGCTGGCCTCTTCCACCTGTCCCCTCCGACCTTACACTATGCCCTCTCTCTGCTCCTCCAAGGCCTGGCTCCCAGGCCCCAGCACCTGCCACTCAGCAAGCCAAAGCCAACCTGGAGCACTGCACGGCGCCAGGTCTCCTCTTGGGTGCTGGGAACGGGGGAGGGGGGCTGCCGGCCAGGAAGGTCCCAGCCTGTTCCGCCATGTGGAGGAGACAGACCCCAAGCTGGCTGGAGCTTCAGGCCGGGCTGGGCAGTGAGAGAGGCCAGGAGCTAGGTGGAACACTGCTGGGGGCTGGGCTGGGGGAGGGACTGGGTCCCGGGGCAGGGGTGGCCCAGGCTCTTCACCCCTCCTGGGCCAAGCCCGGCCCCGGTAGGGCTCGCAGGTGAAGGGTGCACGGGCAAGGGACACGGGCGTCCCTGGGAACCCCCCCCCCCGTTAGTCTCTGGGTGCCGGGGACAGAAGCAGGCGGGCCCCGCGGGCCACTGTCACAGGGCAGCCAGAGTGGCCTGCCTTCCCCAGTGCCTCGTTCAACCTCAAGGATTCTAATTTTTCCAAGAGAGGTGATCTCTTTTACCCTCTATTTATTTGAAAGGCAGAGTGGGAGAGGGGGGAGAGAGATCTTCCATCCACTACTGGGTCACTCCCCAAATGGCTGTAATGGCGGGGGCTATGCCGGGCAAAGCCAGGAGCCAGGAGCTTCTTGCACGAGGGTGCAGGGGCCCAAGGACCTGGGCCATCTTCTACTGCTTTCCCAGCTCATTGGCAGGGTGCTGGATCAGAAGCAGAGCAGTCGGGACTCGAACCAGTGCCCTGCTGCCATGTGCTGGCGTTGCGGGAGATGGCTTAGCTCATTGCCCCCCCCCCCATCAGATGAGAAGCAAAGCGAGGCCAGGACAGCTCCCGAACTGAGCGTCTATCCCAGGGCAGCGTGGAGGGGAGGGATCCAGAGTGGGGGAGGTTGGTGAAGGAAGCTGCTGTTGTCCCCGTGCCTCTGGGTCCACGCAGGAAAAGTTCCACATAGCCCAGGAAGGCCTGCTGACCAGCGACTCCGGGCAACTTGGGGCACTGCTGGGCCAGCACAGGGTGGTCCAGGACCCCTTGCTGCCGCAGAGCCTGTGGGGCTGAGGCCGCCGCAGAGGGAGTTCTCGCGGGGAGCAGAGTCGCAGCGAGATGGGCACAGCTGTCACCTGAGGAGCCGAGAGGTTTCCACTTCCAGACGCAGCCTTGGTGGGCGAAGCCGCAGGCAGGATCCCTGAGCTGCCCGCAGGGGTGCACAGTTGTCCGTGCCGCCGGCAGCCAGCGGAGCAGGTGCAGGGAGGGGGTCTCCCAGGTCTCAGCAGCTCGCGGTACAAGCCAAAGCTCCCGATGCAGCTGGCGCTGTGTGAACACGATCGTCTTAGCCATAATTCATTTCCACGCACAAGGGTCCTAGCATGGCACAGGGGACATCCCAGCAGAGGTGAGAGCCGGGCCACCCGCCGCCTGCTGCCTTGCACTATGGCTCAGCCTCCTGAGCAAGGTCACGTGTGTGCCGGGGCCACAGCACCGCGGCCTTGCCAGAGCCCCGGGCGTGTCCACTGTGTGTTAGGAGCCCAACCACCGTGTTCAGTTCACTGGGTGATGCTTTGGTCTTTCTGGGTTGTCTCTGATTTGGTGGGAGGCCCTGGTCTCTCCAGCCGTGGCTGGCAAGACCTGAGCATGAACAGAGCTGCGTGAGAGTGGCCAGGGTCCTCCTCCGGGCACGCTGGGCACCGCACACCTGCAATCCCAGCACTGGGCCAGGGAGAGCCACCCACATGTGTTCCCACCAGCTTCCTCCCCCGAGGGCACAGAGGAGCCTCCTGCTCAGTCCCGCTCAGTCCTGCTAGGCAGAGGGGCTCTGGGCAGCCACGCAGCGGGCTCGGCGTTCGCTGGCTCCCTCCGTCCTGGACACACTTGTGCATCAATGCAGCTGCAGGTACGGCTGGCTCCAGGGTTCAGTGTCATGGGGCCAGCCTGCTCTCTAACTCCCACGTGCTCTTCCTCTGAAGGCTTAGGACAGGGTGCACCCGGGGCACGAGCTCCTCCTTGCCTCTGCTCGGGCGTCTTTGAAAGGAGAAAGAACAGCATGGAAGCAAAACTGCCACCTATGGACACATAGCCGAGTCCCCAGCCTTTACTGTCAGAGTCCAGAGCAGCGGCCACCTGGGCCACCTGGGTGTTGTCCTGTTCCCCCCTGGCGGCCTCGGCTTTCCAGGGACCTTGGTGCCACAGGTCCCAGTGTGGGGGCGGGGCTGGGGGCTGGGAGAAGGAAGGGGAGGAGTCAGAGAGCAGGTGGACCACGGAGAGGGAGGGGCCCTTCCTCCCAGGTCTCAGCCCCAGAGCCCTGTGGTGACCTCAGCCCAGGGAGCCCTTTGAAACCGGGAAAGCACCCCAGTGGTACAAGAAATGCCTTTGACAGGAGGGAGTCGGAGCCGGGGAGCCACTCCCCCCCACCCCCCGCCACAGGTGAGGCTGTAGCCCCCTGCTTAGCCAGCAGCCCTGCACTGGGCCACCGCTTACCCCAAGTCGCAGCTTCACGGTTCAATTATGCTTTACCTTGAACATCTGCAAAAGATGCCGCTGAGCACAAGCGCCTGGGAGAGGTGGCCGCGCCCCAGCCCAGGCCGCTGTCTTTCTCCACGAGCAGAGAGAACCCCACAGCCACGCTGCCACGCCCCTGTCTGGGGGGTCGGGGGCCTCTCCCCCGATCCGGAACCTTGAAGTCGACAAGCGATGATCTTAGCTGTCCCCACGTCATCAGTCTGGGCTGCCGTCGTGGCGTAGTGGGTAAGGCTGCATCCACAGTGCCGGCATCCCATATGAGCACAGGTTCAAGTCCCAGCGGCTCCACTTGTGATCCAGCTCCCTGCTAATGCACCTGGGAAGGCAGTGGAAGATGACCCAAGTGCTTGGGCCCCTGCACCCACATGGGAGACCCGGATGGCGTTCCTGGCTCCTGGCTGCAGTCTGGCCCAGCCCCAGCTGCTGCAGCCATTTGAGGAGTGTATCAAAGAGTCATCAGTCGTCTATACTCTTGATAGACGGGATTTTCAGAGGCAGAGAGCTCATCCCAGCATCTTCACTGGCAGGCGGGAAACTGAGGCCCAGAGGATCCCTAACTTGCTTGCAGACAGGCAAGGCCTGTCTTGGAGTCTCCAGGTTTCTGAGCCTGGATCCCAAGGCGCTGACCCCTCAGACAGGCGTCACGAAGGCACCGAGGCACCTTGTCTGCCGCCCAAGGCTGGGCTGTTGCACTTCCCAGAGATACCACGAGGTGGCGCCCATGGGACTAGCCCCAGCTTTGCAGTGCTGACCTCCACTTCAGGGGCCGCATGGGGCGGGGAGAGAGCTGGGATTCTCCTCCACTCCTCCCTTGGTGTCAGCGGTGCAACAAGGAGAATTTAGGCCTTAACCTGTCGGGGGTGCGGGGCCAGGAGCACAGGTGCTGGAGACAGGCCTGCGTGTGTCTTTTCAGGTCCCCCCAACCCAGCTGCAGCCTTGAGCCACGGCTCATGCCCACCACCACTGATACCCTCGGTGCTCACCTGTGGACAGGTGTGCAGGAGTCCCACTGATGGGAGCGCCAGGTGCTGAGCCACCTGGGAGCTGAGGAGGCACAACCTGGGTCCCTCCCTGGGGAGCAGATGCAGCAGGCAAATCCCCACGGGGTACACAGAGGGAGGGAGGGAGGGAGGTGTCACGAGCCCCGGGCCCTGGCCTGGGACCATCCCCACAGCCCTCTGCAGCCTGCATAGCAGGGCAGAAGCAGCAGCTCCGTGACACCTTGCACACGGGTGCTCCCAGGGGGGAGGCGGGTATGGGCCGTGGTGGCCAAACACGCACAGCGAGGCACCTGCTCCTGTTCACGGCCCAGAGGCTGGCGCTCGCCTGGGATCTGCTCCACAAAGACACAGGGTTTTAGCTTATTCCTGTGCAAACAGGACTCTCACGCACAAGACACAGTTTCTAGAATGTTCAAGGGTGCCGTTAGAACAACCATGCCAAGACCTAGGACCAGGGGCTGCCTTGTGGCACAGTGGGTTCAGCTGCCTCCCGTGACATTGGCATCCAATATCAGAGAGCAGGTTCGAATTCCCGCTGCTCCGTCTCGAATCCAGCTCTCTGCTAATTTTCCTGGGAAGTCAGTGGAAGATGACCCGAGTACTCGGGCCCCTGCACCCATGTCAGCCACCCGGGTGGAGTTCCTGGCTTCTGGCTTTGGCTTGGTGCAACCTTGGCTGTTGCAGCCATTTGGGGAGTGAACCAGCGGATGGCAGACCTCTCTCTCTCTCTCTCTCTCTCTCTCTCTCTCTCTCTTTCTGTCACTCTGTCTTTTATGTTTCTTTCTGCATAAAGTAACCAAGATGAGCCCTTCTGATGCCTGTCCAGAGTTGGCGCTGCTTGTCATCTGTGGGACTCGCGGCAGGTGGAGGGACACACGGCCTCCCCAGGTCCCCCCAGGGCCAGCTCCGGGAGCCGTGGCTGCTCCATGGGCCTCCGCACTGCACGGCACAGACGCTGCTGGGCTCTGTCCAGCCCGCATCTCCTCCAGCACCAGGGGACCCCTTCCGGGCACTGCCTGCTTCCTGCCAGCCGTGGCTGTGGCCGCCAGGCTTTAGGATGGCTGTGGCCGCCAGGCAGGCATCAAGTGTCCAGGCTGCCGCACCTGCCAGTTGCGTGTTCCTGTTCAAGTCGTCACTGTCGCCTTGAAGGCCCAGCAGGGCGAGGTCTGGATTTGCTGCTGAGTTGATGAGGGTAGAGTTGTGGGAGTGGTGCCCATGACACAGCGCTCACTGACGGGATGAGCGCCGGGAAGCCCTGTGCACACTCATCGCGTCACTCAGCAAACACTGGACAGACCCTGGGCCTAGGGTGGTGGACGCGACTCGGTTCGGGTCCTGCCCCAAGCTGCTCACAGCCCCTGTGGCACCCAGCTCACAATCGCCATATGAGGAAGACGCAGTCATCCCCATTTCGCAGGACAAGAAACTGAGGACGCAAAGAGCAGGTGACTCGTCCAAGACCTCGCAGCTTAGGGCCGAGCCACCTGGAGGCGGGCTGCATTCCCCGTGGGTTTTGAGCCCCCACCCCACATGCTGGGGCCCGGGCCAGTACTTTCCCTTTCCAGTCCTGAGCTTCCTGCTCTGTGCACAGATCCCGTGCGCTCAGACCTGCCGCAGATCGGGCAAATCAGAGTTGGCCTCCACCTTGGGAGCAAAGCAGCACTGAGTGCTGGGCCCAGCGGTGGCCATGTGGCCCTGATGCCTGGGTCCCACACATGAGTACTGGACGGGAACCCGCTTCAGCTTGGCGCTCCAGCCTGCTGCAGTTGAGCGCTTGGGAGACCAATATTTGGGACCTGGCTCCCATCGGAGGGAGGTCTACATTCTAGGTCTCAGCCTGGTCCAGCCCAGGCTGCTGTGGGCATTTGGGGAAGAAACCAGTTGATGGGAGGTAAAACAAAAGCAAGAGTTAGCCTCGGGGCCGGCACTGTGGCGCAGCGGGTTAACACCCTGGCCTGAAGCACTGGCATCCCATATGAGCACCGGTTTGAGACTCGGCTGCTCCACTTCTGATCCAGCTCTCTGCTGTGGCCTGGGAAAGTTGTAGAAGATGGCCTAAGTCCCTGGGCCCCTGCACCCGCGTGGGAGACCTGGAGGAAACTCCTGGCTCCTGGCTTCGGATCGGTGCAGCTCCGGCCATTGTGGCCAACTGGGGAGTGAACTGGGAAGACTCTCTCTCTCTGCCTCTCCTCTCTCTGTGTGGCTCTGACTTTCAAATAAATAAATAAATCTTTAAAAAAAAAAAAAAGAGTTAGCCTCCAAGATCAAGTTCTAAATCAGAGGTCTAAATTGGAGCAGACATGGCCTGCCAAGCCTGTCGGGCAAGCCGGCCTCCTGGCTAGGCTTGACATACAAACAACCCCGCAGCTGCACACACACCCCGCCCCACTTCCCCCTGCGCATCCCCTGGCCTGCCCACGGGAGCCTTGTCAACCACCTGCTGGCGGCAGGGGGCGCTGTCGGAGGCCGGACACGGCCACGCTGCTGTGGGAGGAGCGGCTGCAGCGCCCGGCACCAGGGACCGTGGAGAGCTCCCGGGCCACTGAAGCTGCCACGGAGCGCACGGTTTCCTGTCCCCCTGGCGACTGCCCCTGCGCAGGGGACGAAGCCGCAGCCCCGGCTGGAGGCTGCACACCCACGACTCTCACAGAGGCAGCCGCTGAGAGGGTCTGGGAGACCCGGGCGGACAGTGACCCCTGCTCCTGCCCCCACAGCGGCAGCTCCTCCGGCCGCTCCGCTGCTGGCCTCGTGGCCTCCCCAGTCCCTGACACCGCACCTGCCCTTGTAGATGTCCCGCAGCCTGCCCCCAGGGTTGTAAATTTCCCCGTTGTAAACTCAGACCTCCTCCTGCGAGCCAGGGGCTCTGGATGCGGCCGTGTGCCTGGGAGAACTCTAAGATGCTGTTATGCCGCGTCCTAGGAAGAGAAAATAAAGCACTTTCACACGCAGTGACACAAGCCAGACCCATCGGGGACGACACGTTGCTTCCTCTCCCTTAAGATCTTTATGTTGATGGAGGGCATGATCGCAGAGCTGCTTCGGTTGGGGTCTGAGGGTTTCTTAGACGCTAGGTCTCTCTTGTGCGCGCGTAGGAGAGGCAGCGAGAGTGCTCCCCAGACTTCCAGTCCTCACAGCTCGTGTTCCGCGTCCCCACTGTCCTCCCAGAGGGGGCTCCGTCGGGGCCGCGTTCCTTCAGGGAATAAGCCACGGAGCACACTGGGAAATGGTAGTGCCGTGCGGAGCAGGTGCCTGGTGTATGGCGGGGGCCAGCTGTCAGCATCCCTGTGACCTGCGCTCTGTCTTAGGGAGGATCAAACGCGCATGTAAGAGTCACAGAAATCTGGGCGTCCCCGGCTGCCTCTCCCAGCCTCGGTGCTTCCTTCTGTGAGAAGGAGGCTTTGCCCAAATTGACCTCCTGATTCAATGCGCTTCTAATCGCAACCCCAGCAAGCTCGTTTGTGGCTATCTGCAAGCCGGTTCTGAGGTTTACAGGGGAAGCGGATGATCTGGAGAAGCTGAGCCAAGACTGAAGGCAGGACCAAGCCTGGAGGACGCACACCCACTGCCCTTGACACTCACCAGGGAGCTGCCGCAATCGGGGACAGAGTGGAGCGGGCAGGGACCCCGGCAGACCCACGCGAATGCGGGCAGCTGCTGTTGACAAAGGACCATCCTCCAACAGATGGCGCTGGGACAGACGGAGAGCCCCGTGCAGAGAAACCAGCTGGACAGCGACGCTCTACCTTTCCCGGAAACCCAAGGGCCGGTGTTGTACTGCAACAGGTGCAGCCGCCACCGGCGACCCTGGCATCCCACATGGGCTCCAGTTCCTGCCCTGTCTGCTCCGCTTCCCATCCAGCTCCCTGCGCATGCGCCTGGAAAAGCAGTGAAAGGGAACCCAAGTGCTCGTGCCCCTGGCGCTCGTGTGGGAGACCCAGATGAAACTCTTGGCTTCAGCCTGGCCCTGCCCTGGGTGTTGTGGCCATCTAGGAAGTGAGCCAGCAGATGGAAGATTTCTCTCTCTTCCTCTCTGTCAATCTGACTTTCAACTACATAAATAAATCTTTAAAAAAAAAAAACTTAAAAATTAACTCAAAATGCACTTAACATAAAACAGCAAACAATAAAACTTCTAGAAGACACCGCAGTAGGCATTGGCTTTGGCAATGAGTTTTTGATACAATACCAAAAGCACAATCCATGAAAGAAAAACTTGGTAATCTGGACATCATTAAAATTAAAGACTTCGGGGGTTGGCTGGCACCATGGCTCAATAAGCTAATCCTCTGCCTGCGGCGCCAGCACACTGGGTTCTAGTCCCGGTTGGGGCACTGGATTCTGTCCCGGTTGCTCCTCTTCCAGTCCAGCTCTCTGCGGTGGCCCAGGAAGGCAGTGGAGGATGGCCCAAGTGCTTGGGCCCTGCACCCGCATGGGAGACCAGAAGGAAGCACCTGGCTCCTGGCTTTGGATCGGCGCAGCGCGCTGGCCATAGCAGCCATTTGGGGAGTGAACCAATGGAAGGAAGACCTTTCTCTCTGTCTCTCTCTCTCTCACTGTCCACTCTGCCTGTCAAAAAAAAAAAAAAAAAAAGACTTCGGGGGCAGGGTTGTGGCACAGTAGGTTCAGCCTCTGACTGTGAGGCCGACATCCCATATGAGCACCAGTCTGAGGCCCAGCTGCTCCACTTCTGACCCAGCTCCCTGCTAATGCACCTGGGAAAGCAGGAGGAGATGGCACAAGTACTTGGATCCTTGCCATCCATGCGGGAGACCCAGATGGGATTCCTGGCCCCTGGCTTAGCCCAGGCCAATGTGGCTGTTTGGGGAGTGAACCAGTGGATGGAGGATCTCTCTGTCTCTGTCTCTCCCTCTCTCTCTGTCACTCAGCCTTTCAAATAAATAAGTAAGTCTTTTTAAAAAAATGCATACAGATTGGGTCAGCACTCCCAGCAAATGCACCATCTAACGCAAGCTGTTGCTGAGAGGGAAACTGAGGGCAGGCACAGCGGGGAGACATGGGAACCACCTGACCGTCAGCGTGATTTTCTGCAAACAAAGGTGCCTCTGAAACATCAAGTCTGTTAAAAGAAAAGGACGCACTGATGTCTCTCTAGCTCCTAGGGCTGCTGCGAGGACCGAATGAGACCCAGCAGGACAAGCACTTGGTACAGGATCTGATGCATAAAATATGATCAACAAATGCCAACGGCTGTGGGTGTTGTAGCCGTTATTGGCATTATCGTGGCTATTTTTGAAAGCTGCTTCTATCCATTATTATTATTTTGCATTTTATTATTTTAAGGGCAGAGAGAGACAGAAGACAGTTCCCCACAGCATTCCCCAAATGTCTTGGCTAGATCATGCTGAAGCCAGGAGCCTCGAACTCCATCAGCTCTCCCACACGGGTAGCAGGATCCGTGCTGCCTCCCAGGGCGTGCAGTAGCAGGAAGCTGAGATCAGAAGCGGAGCCAGGACTGGAAGCAAACCCTCCAGCACAGGATGTGATGTCCCCAGCAACATCGTAATGGCTGGCCATGCACCCATCCCTTCGTGGCCATGGTTGCCAGGCCTGTGGGTGAGCTTGCTGGAGGCGGTGTGGCCATCAGTGCTGGAGCCGTGGCTGCTATGATGGCTGTGCAGCTGGCTTCCGCCAGCATTGGCTGGGACGTGGCATCGGTGTGGGCTTCACCATGACCGTTGGATTGTGATTTGTGGGGTGGGGGCAGTGGTTGTGACAGCCGTCAGAGTCGTGGGCCTCGCGGCTGTCCTCGTGGTTACTGTCATGGTGGCAACTCAGCCACGTGGCCCCGGAGCTCCTTGGCCTGGGCCTGGGGAACGTGGTCGGCACCCCCAAGGGAGCATGGGGGGCTGGCCGGCCGCGGGGCGGGGACCATGGGTGGCAGAGCTGAGCTCTCCCAGCCCAGCCGAGGCCAGGAACAAGGTCTAGGTTCTGGGTTTTCAATGCGCTCTCAGCATACATCATTCAGATGTATGGCAGCACTTCAAAAGCTTGTGGAAATTGAATTAAAAGTCAGCTTAGTTTGGTGCAAAAGTTTTTTTTAACTTTTATTTAATAAACATAAATTTCCAAAGTACGGCTTTTGGAAAGGTTTTTGTGACCTTCCCCCCCCCCCATAACTTCCCTCCCACCCACAACCCTCCCATCTCCCACTTCCTCTCCCCTTCCATTCACATCAAGATTCATTTTCAATTATCTTTATATACAGAAGATCAATTTAGTATATATTAAGTAAAGATTTCAACAGTTTGCACCCACATAGAAACACAAAGTGTAAAATACTGTTTGAGTACTAGTTATAGCATTAATTCACATTGTACAACACATTAAGGACAGAGGTCCTATATGGGGAGTAAGTGAACAGTGACTCCTGTTGTTGACTTAACAATTGACACTCTTATTTACGGCATCAGTAATCCCCCTAGGCTCTTGTCATGAGTTGCCAAGGCTATGGAAGCCTTTTGAGTTCGCCAACTCTGATCTTATTTAGACAGGTCTTAGTCAAAGTGGAAGTTCTCTCCTCCCTTCAAAGAAAGGTACCTCCTTCTTTGATGGCCCATTCTTTCCACTGGGATCTCATTCGCAGAGATCTTTCATTTAGGTTTTTTTTTTTTCCAGAGCATTCTTGGCTTTCCATGCCTAAAATACTCTCATGGGCTCTTCAGCCAGATCCGCGTGCCTTAAGGGCTGATTCTGAGGCCAGAGTGCTGTTTAGGACATCTGCCATTCTATGAGTCAGTGCAAAAGATTTTTTAAATCCATGCATAGTTTTTTTTTCTCATAATAGGCATCTTCCATGGGATTTCTGAAGACCCCTTACGTGCTTTCTCTCATATTTGTCCACGCCTAGCAGTTTTCACTGCATGGTTTCGTGATCAGACACAACTGAATGTCTGCTCTTGTGCACTTAGCTTTATATCCTGTGTATGTTTTCCATATAAGCACATGTTCTCTATAACCATCATTTTTAAAAAGATTTATTTATTTCTGTGAAAGTCAGAGTTACACAGAGAAAGGAGAGGCAGAGAGAGAGAGAGAGAGAGAGGTCTTCCATCCGCTAGTTCACTCCCCAATTGGTCACAGTGGCTGGAGCCACGCCGATCCAGAGCCAGAAGCCAGGAGCTTCCTCCAGGTTTCCTACAGGGGCCCAGGGACTTGGGCCATCTTCTACTGCTTTCCCAGGTCATAGCAGCGAGCTGGATGGGAAGTGGAGCAGCAGGGACTCAAACCGGCACCCATATGGGATGCCGGCACTGTAGGCTGCGGCTTTACCCACTATGCCACAGCGCCGGCCCCAATATAACCATCATTTAAATGATTTCATAAAACATAGTTAAAACTGGAGGCCTGTGAACCATGGCTTGCAAGGGAAATCCCAGCCTTTCGAGTGCTTTTGTCAATAAAGTTTTATTGGCACACAGCCACGCCCACCCAGTGGCACGCTGTGCACAGCAGCGGCTGGAGCAGTAGCAACACAGGCCGTGAGGCTCGACACGCTGAGAATGTCCACTCTCGCGCCCTCTTCAATCTCTGCTTAAACGTGTTATTGCCAAACAGCTTTTCAACAGCTTTCAACAGCTTCTTGCCAAAAGCTTTGCAAAGTATTAATTTGTCTTACCATCAGCATCATGGGAGAACGTTAATTTTTCTACAACCAGGCCCGCATCCAGTGTTTGTTTGTTTCAGTCTTTGCACATTTTAAAGATCAAGAATATCTGCTTGTTTCAATTTGCACTTCTTGATTCCTAGTGAACCTGGATTTTTTCCTGTGCTTAATTTTCTTGTGAATCCTCTCTGCATACTCCTTTTTCATTTATTTGCTGAATGGTTGCTTTGTATTTTTTTTTCCTAGCAATTCACCTAAGCTGTTCATGCAATTAAAATATGAATCTAGGGAGCCAGTATTTAGCTTAGTGGTGAAGAGCCCCAGCCCACATCAGAGTGTCGAAGGTACCCCATCCGTGTCAGAGGGTGATGGTGCCCCACCCATGTCAGAGGGTGACGGTGCCCTGACCATGTCAGAGGGTGACAGTGCCCCGACCATGTCAGAGGGTGAAGGTACCCTGACCATGTCAGAGGGTGACGGTGCCCTGACCGTGTCAGAGGGTGACGGTGCCCCACCCGTGTCAGAGGGTGACGGTGCCCCACCCGTGTCAGAGGGTGAAAGTGCCCCACCCGTATCAGAGGGTGACGGTGCCCTGACCGTGTCAGAGGGTGAAGGTGCCCCGCCCATGTCAGAGGGTGACAGTGCCCCGCCCGTGTCAGAGCACCTCGGTTTGTTTCTCAGCTCTGGTGCCCAAGTTCAGGTTCCTGGTGATGCAGACCCTGGGCGGCAGTGCCGGTGGCTGAGTGATTGAGGTCCCGCCTCTCAGGCTCCTGGCTCCGGAAGTGACCTCTCTCTGCTGAGGTCCGTTCCAGCTCCTTTCTGTCTCAGCCCTGGGGGTACGCAAAGCCAGAACCCAGAGCTGTGCCAAACCCAACACCTGGCTCCAACCCAGCACCCCTAGCTGCTGTACACAGTCCATTCTCTCTCTTTCTCAAACACTAGTTAAAAATACACGATCCCTTTATGTCCTATTTGCCCTAAGTCCCGAGAAATTCTCACAGATGCATTTCCCTTATGCACAAGTCCAGCGACTTGGGGACAAACTGCTCCCCTCAGGGAGACAGCAGAGACTGAACCACAGGACAGAAATAGTTTCCTGTGTGTGCGGTACTCTTGTGGAGTCTTGCTGCAAGTTGAGAACTCCTCAAGAAATGAATGCTGTTACGGTTTTTCTTATTTTTATGCATAACAGGCTGGCAGACATTACCAGGCGCACTCCCCTGCCTTGTAGGTTGAGAGGGAGCCTGGTGTTCACGCCCTAGGGCGGCAGCCAGGACAACGGGGCACCTCCAGGGGTGGGCGGGGACCTGAGGGAGGAACACTGGTGTTTCCTAAGTGGCCCTCAGGGACGTGGGTGGAGGAGACGCCGAGGACTCCATGATCAGACGTCTCCTGTGCGCTGGGCCTGGGACTCCAGCAGGGAGCAGGCGCCACCCCAAGGGCCGGTGCTCTCCTTACCCGACAGCCGCGGGCACTCATAAATAAGTAAATGCCAGACTGCACTGTCTTCCTGCCACCTAGTGTCTGCTCAGAAGGATCAGATGTAGGATAATCTGATAGAGCTTGCTGGGGACGGGGTGACCTAGGGGGGCCTGGGAGGGGCTCTCGAAGACAATGACTTTGGAGCTGCTCCCGCATGCTCTGTGTTTTTGAGGCAGAGACAAGCCAATTGGCTTGTGAAACTCAGCCCCAAACAGCTGTCTCCCTTAGCTCAAGTCACTGAACAGAGGGAGTGGCCCAGCCAGGCCTAGGAGGATGGCTCAAGGGACCCGGGGTCTCTTCCTTTTCCCACAGATACCACGTGGGGGCCCTTATCTCCCTAGCAGTTTGTTTTGGGCTTCCAGGTCCGGGCAGAAGGGAACTACCTCCCCCTCCCCCCACCACCCTGCACAGTGCCCCAGGCCACCCTGGTCAGGCCAGGTCTGACCGCCCCTCCAGGACATGCTGACACACAGAGGAGCTTCAGCTTGCTTGCATCTTGCAACAACCGGGGACCAGGTGGCACCGAGGCTCAAGGCTCGTGGCGCCTTTGTTCACACGTTTAAGGATTTTAGAAGAAGGCGAGGAGGTGGTTAATGTAGAAAAGACTATTTTAGGGGGGACAAGAGGGGGAAGTAAAGGGAGTGGGGACTGAGCCTGCCTGGGCAGAGGGCAAGGGGCTGAACCAGGCTTCCTCCATCTGAGTAGCCTGCGGGGGGAGGTGCAGAGCGCCACACGGCCTTGAGAAGCCCGCACCGTGGACTCTCCCAGTGAGGCTCACGGTGCACCTTCTCGGTACTGTGGACTGCCCCGGTGGGCTCACGGCGCGCCATCTCGGCACTGTGGACTATACCAGGTGCGAGCCACAAACATCTCACTAGCCTCAGGCCATCTGTCTGCACCCAGTTTCGTGGAGTTTGGGGGTCTTGGCCTCAGTGGTCTAGCAGGTTCTAACGTTTGTGATTCTGCCAGACCAGCTCCTCCTTCCTTGTAGCCCCTTCCCAAACCCCAGACCCCTCGCTGAGCCGGGCGGGCGGTAGTTCTTGGGACGCAGGTCTGTCACCTCCCCATCTGGGACAGATTAAGCTTCCTCCTCCACCCCTACCTGTCCTCGCTATTCTGATTTGGCCCGTGACCGGGATAGAGCTACCAGTAACGTTTGCAGCAGAGAAGGAGGAGCGTGGGCGGGGGTGGGGCCCTGGAGGCCAGGGCCAGGTGATGGAGGCCATTCCCAGCTTGTCAAGGTTGCAGCCCTGGCCCAGTGCATGGAGAGCGACTGAGGGAAGGGGAAGCCGCGTGCTCTGTGAGCCCAGGGCCAGGCGGCGCTCCGGGTGCAGCCGCAGTGGGCAGCTTGTCTTGGTCCCCATGAGTATGCAGAACAGGCCCCAGCCCAGGAGGCCGTGAATCTGTGAAATCAGCAGAGACAAACAGCCGAACTTGAGAAGAATGCTAACAAAGTTTACAGTGCGAGGCAGCCACTCAAGACATTTTAGCAGCAGCCCGCTGTGTCCAGAGCAATCTCTGGAAATGATTTATTTACATATAAAAATGAGACATTTCCCAACAGCCTCCAGACAGCCCCTGGGGCGAGCCTCTCATTGGACGGCGCCTCCCGAGGTTCGCCCCTCCTTGCCCCGGCCTCCGTGGGAGGCTGATTGCTTCTCCTGGGGGAGGAGAGGCCTCTGCCCCCCCCCGCCAGCATTCCAGTTACACTTCTCCAAAATCAAGCTCGCCCGAGCACTGGGCTGAGCGGGTGAGCAGGAGGCACAGTGGACATCTTTATTCCAAGAGTGCAGACGAGGGCCTGAAGGGAAGCAGTGACCCGCCCGGAGCGCACTTCGGCAGGGAATTCTGTTTGGCCAGGACAGACCTGGGAAGCCGAGGCCCAGGCCTGGCTCAGGGGCACAGTGTGGTGGTAGGGGTTTCCACCCTGCGGGCATTTCCCTCTTAGGGTTTCCGTTTGTTTGCATTCACAGATGGGCACCATGGAACATTCTAGAAAACCGAGTTTCTGAGTTTGCCCCAGGCACCGTGACCCTCAGGCCTCAGGCTGGCTCTGACTACAGCTCACCCACCCTGAGGGCTCTCCCTGCCCGAGGTTCCCCAGGCTGCACAGGGGTTCCCCCTTCCTCTGAGCTCCAGCCAGGGCCAGGGTGCTCGGCAGGTACCCAGTTGGTCACCTGCGGCTAGAGGGCCTGCTCTGCTCCCCCGGCAGGGAGGGGATGAGCAGTCAGGGAGGTGGCATCCTGGGCAGGGGCTTCAGAAGCCCTGGGGGCATCCTCGAGCCCCCCTCCCCCCCCAGCCCCTGGTGTGGAATCTCCCAGAGATGCTTGGGTGTGGGGAGGCATGGCGGGGTGGGGGTGGGGCTTCAGGCTCCCACATCTCAGAGGCCCTCCAGTGTTGATGCCCCTATTCATGCTGGCCTGGGGGTGCTGCCAGCAGAGCCCTGTGACCCTGAGTCAGGGTTCACCCTGACCAGCGGCTGCAAGCCCCAGCCCCCCCCACACCCCCACACCCCCACACCCCCCGCAGTGGCTATCTCAGCCAACTGGGCTGTCAGGGGCTTGTCTCACCACTCCCTGAGCAGACGGGTCTGGAGCTTCCCCCAGAGGTGAGTCCAGGCTCAGCAGGAGCCACAGATGGCGTCCCCCAAGTCAGGTGGCCTCCCCAACACGGAGGGGTCCCTCACCAGGACAGATGAGTGTAGTATGCTCAGTGGAAAGGCCATTACTCCCTCCCTCCCTCCCCCCTCCCCTCCCCCTCCCCCTCCCCCTCTCTCCCTCTCCTTTAAAAGTTATTTGTTTGTTTGAAAGGCAGAGTGACAGAGAGGGAGATATTCCAACCATTAGGTCACTCCCCAGGTGGCCACAATGGCTGGGCTGGGCCAGACCGAAGCCAAGAGCCTGGAACTCAGGGCCCAGGCACTTGGACCATCTTCCACTGCCTTTCCAGGCCCTTTAGCTGGGACCCAAATCGGCTCTCAGACGGGACGCTGGAGTGGCAGATGGTGGCTTCACTTGCTGTGCCCCACGCTGGCCCCAGACGGCTCTGTGCTCCGTCACTGCACTGCCCCCGCCCCAGGGTCACGGGGCAGAAAACGCTTCCCATCCCCCTCACCAGCCTTGTGTTCTTAACTGGGGGAGAAGGAGGGGGCATCTCGAGACTGAATTCTGTCCATCCCTGACCCCCCAATAGATTTAGGGCCTGGGGTGGGGGGTGGTCCACGTGTCCCCCCATCACCCAGAGTGTCCTGTTGTCCCTCGGGGCCCAGCACTGTGCTAGGCTCCTGGCAGCAGCTCCTGGCCCCCCAGCGCCCTGCCCACCTCCCTCATGGCTGTCAATCAGCTTGGGGACAAAATCACGGCCAAGGGTGCTCCACCGGCCCGGCACAGCCCACCCACAGTCCAGCTTCTCTCTCCCCCCGTCTGTGGCTGCCTCCCCAACCCAGGCAGCTTGGCATCATCTGAATTGCAACTCGCGCGGTCAAGTGTTCTGGGGGAGGAAGGAGCGTCCCCTGACGTCCACCTCCTTCCGGTGGCGAATGTTTGCTCAAGGCCAGGGCACGTTTGCATGCCTGTGAGCCCGTTCCTCAGCTAGGCCTCTCTTGCTACCTTCTCTGAGCTGCGGCTGCTGATGACAACCGCAGTGACCGCTGAGGGCAGGCGCAGGGTACCTTCTCCCCGCGCTCACACAGCCCTGTGTAGCGGGCACATTGGCCTGCCACAGGCGAGGGACACCAGGCTCCGAGAGGCCCCGTGGCCGGTGCAAGGACACTGGCCCTGGGGCTGCGGCTGACCAGGACTCTGACGGCACCGCTGGGTCAGGATGCCGCACGCAACGTCGGCACAGCTGCAGAAAGGACTGTGCAGGTGAAGCCGGGGGATTCTGGAAGGTGCCGCGCGGAAGCCCAGCAAAAGTCCCCTCAACTCCCTTCGCTGGGGGTTGGGTGCAGGAGAATTGAGGTGCGCACATCACTTCCCTCCCGAGGTGGCTTTGAGGTTGGCAAAGGGGGCGATGCCACAGCAGGAAGGAGTTCAGCTTTGCGAGCCCCAGGAAGGTGAGTCTTGCAGCAGAGGCCATCTGAGAAGGCTGCATGGAGGAGGCGGCATCATCTGGCTTTGAGGACTGGGGAGGATTCTGTGGCCGCAGTGCCTGTCTAAACCTAACGAAGAGAGGAGGAGCCCTGGGGTTCTGACCTCTCTCCCAGTCCTGGTGCTCTCAGAGGGCGGGGCCTGCCACCCTGGTGTCCCAGGAGCCACTGGGCCCAGGTATGATTGCACCTGTGGGTGCAGACATTGCACTTCCTGCTCCGCACAGTCCCGGGGCTGTCCAGGGGCCGGGCGCCAGCTCTGGGAGCCTGGAGACCCAGGGCCCGATCTTCCCTTGAGGATCCTTTGTTTCCTCCGTCCTCTCCGTCTCCTGCCGCTCTCTCTGCCTGGGACTGAGCCTCCGAGAACTAGCGCAGCGTTCTGTCACGCAGGTCAGCCCCAGCGCTCACCTGGTTCTTAGGGTTAGCGAGGAATAAGATTTTTAGCAAAGTGGAAGCAAACACTCAAGAAGGGATGTGGCCTGCTCCCGGGAGTGCTGCAGCTCCCGAGAAGGCACAGCGGGTGGCGTTTTGGGCAGAATTCTCCAGAAAAGAACAGAGATTTCCAGGAACTTGCTGACTGCCCATTTTCTGGCCTTTTTAGGAAGTCTCAAAAGTGTCATGGCATCAGGGGCATGATGGGAGTGGGAGTGTCAGCCATGGTTGTTTTATTATGGTATTTTAATTTGCCTTCGGTCATCGTGGGTGGCAGGCAGTAGCCACATGGGGGACTTTTGGTCCACGACGGGCTTTGCCACAGTAGGGATTTCTTTTTTTTTCTTTTTTAAAGATTTATTTTTTATTCTAAAGGCAGAGTTACAGAGAGGCAGAGAGAGAGAGAGAGAGAGAGAGAGAGAGATCTTCCATCCACTGTTTCACTCCCCAGATGGCCACAACAGCTGGAGCTGTGCCAATCCGAAGCCAGGAGACAGGAGCTTCTTCCAGGTCTCCCACACAGGTGCAGGGGCCCAAGGACTTGGGTCATCTTCTACTGCTTTCCTAGGCCATAACAGAGAGCTGGATTGGAAGTGGAGCAGCCGGGACTCGAACCAGTGCCCATGTGGGATGCAGGCACCACAGCACTGGCCCCACTACAGTGGCTTCTTCCCTTCAGTAAAGTGAAGTGCCCCTGCCTCCCTCCACCCCATAGCACTGACTCTGACTTTGCCAAGCCTTGACTCCTAGGCCTAAGCTGAGTTAGGCCAAGGGTTCTCCACAGCCGGACTGTGTGTGCACCTGTGCATGTCTGTGTGTGCCTGTGTGTGCACCTGTGCAAGTCTGTGTGTGTGCGTGTGTGTGCTGGGCGGGGCTCTCCCAGGGCTGGCCTGGCCTCAGGGAACACGGGCTCAGTGGACCCCATTTGTGCTGGGCAAGGAGTGACAACAGTGCTTGCCCATCCCACTCTGGCGGGGGCTTCTGAATCTCAGGCTGCCCCAGGCCCTGCACCCCCTGGCAAGGGCGGCCCTGCCAGCTGCAGCAGACCCCCTGGCATTGAGGGGCTGGACGTGCCCAATCACCCAACCCAATTCAGTGCCATCCACTTGTGCCAGGGCCACCTCTGGGCTTGGGGGCTCGGAATCTCAGCTCCGTGTCCCCTCTTTTTGAAGAACTCAGCCTGGAAGGCAGTGGGACAGGCAGAGAAACGGCAGGTGGGGCTGCGGTGGGGGGATGCCGCGGGGCTCCAGAGGAGGCGCCTGCCCACCCGAGGGCGGGAGAAGGCGTCCTGGGGGGGCGTGCTGGGGGGCCCTTCCCTGCACGGCGGCGATCAGCTGAGGACACAGGTTTGTAGGGTGGAATTTCCATTTCTTTCTGACTCCCTGCCCCCAGGCTGGGCCAGGTTCCAGCCCAGGCTTTGCTAGGAGCCTGTGTGTGGAAGTCTCGTGGGTCACCAAGGAGGCGCCAGGGCCTGGTCCTTGGGGGGCAGAGAAAGGGGAGGCGCAGGGTACAGGAGTTTCAGCAGAGAAAAGCCCCAGAGAGCAGGCGTCTCCAGGGCCAGAGCGAACCCCTGATCTCTCCTCCAGCATCCCCCGGCAGTCAGCGGGGCCTCCGCGCCCCACACAGATGGTAGGGTACTCCCTGTGGCCTCTCCCTCTCCATGGCCCCACCCACCTGTGGCAAAGTCCTGTCTGTCCTTCCTCCTCTCGCTGCCCACCCCCACCCCGCAGCCCGCCCCTGTGCACCCCACAGTCTGCACCTCTCAGCACCCGCAGCAGCCTCCCCTGCGCCTACTCTGAGTCTGAGCCTCCTGCGTTCCCCTCCCGCACTCCTGCCAAGCCCTCCCTGCCCCCACGTTCCGCCACGCCCCCGCCGAGGTTCGGTTGTGAGCGCCACGCGCTGAGTCCATCCAGCCTCTGGGCTTCCTCCTCACCCACGCTCAGCATCATGGGCCTGGTGCTACGGCCTGTCCTGCTGTCCTCAGGGCAGAACACAGGGGACCCTCTCCCCCGGAGTGCTGGCAGCCCCCCCCCACCCCAGACGAGGAACGTGTCCGTCTAGACACCTCGGCCTTATCTGCAGCACGGAGAGCCGCCTCCCGCCTGCCCGACCTGGTGTCCGGACGATGAGATAATGGCTACAGACTTGTTCTGTGGTCGCAGCGGACACGTGCGTGCTTGGGATGCAAACGCACTGGAGAACTGTGACCGCAGCCCGGGCCTGGGTCTCCACAGTCATGGCAGCCCAGGGGGAGGGGCTTCGCTGCTTGGCTGCCTTCAGCATTTCCTGCTCTTTCCATATTTACTGTATTGGGGCTGACATTGTGGTGGAGCGGGTAAGGCCTCTGCCTGAGACACCAGCATCCCATATGGGCGCTGGTTCATGTCCCAGCTGCCCCACTTCCAACCCAGCTCCCTGCTAATGGACCTGGGAAAAGCAGTCAAGGATGGCCCAGGTGCTTAGGGCCCTGCACCCATGTGGGAGACCCGGAGGAAGCTCCTGGCTCCAGGCTTCATTCTGGCCCTGCTCCGGCTGTAGGGGCCATTTGGGAAGTGAACCAGCACATGGAAGATACCTCTCTCTGTAACTCTGCCTTTCAAATAAAATAAAATAAAATAAATGCTGAGTTACAGAGGAGAGAGAGAGAGAGAGACTGATTTTCCAGTCTTCTACCCCCTGGTTTACTCCCCAGATAGCTGCAAACAGCAGAAGGCAGGGCCGTGGCTGTGGTGGTGGTGGGGGAGCTGTGGGGCTCCGGGTGGGGGGGGCGCTCACCCACCCTGAGGGCAGGAGAAGGAGTGCTTGGTGCTGGCATCAGCTGCAGTTTTAGCCCCTCATTGCCAGGAGCCCCTCCCCTGTTCAAGGTGTGCATCTGTATGGGCATGAGCACTTGGGCCAGCCGCACCGCCTTTCCCCAGGTGCCCTAGCAGGGAGCTGGATCAGAAGTGGAGCAGCTGGGATGTGAACTGGCTCTCACATGGATGCCGGCGTCACAGGCGGTGGCTTAGCCTGTGCCCCACAGTGCTGACCCCCGCTTTTCAACATTGCTGGGCCGGGGACAGGTCACCCAAGGTGAGAAGACAGTCTCACTCTCGGTGGCTCCTAGGGTGGCAGGAGAGAGCCACACGCCCCTGTGGATTGCCGGGAGGGAGTGGCCAGTTCTGAATGCACCCCTCACTGGCCAGGGGCTTCCTTCCCATGACTGACGCCTTGCCCCACAGCGTGAATCACTCGCCAAAGACAGCGGCACTCGTGGGCCACCTGCTCTGGTCATTTCCCCTTGAGCCTCCACTAAAGGAGACGGGATGGGGGCATGGGTGCAGTGTCTCATCTCCCCACGCAGACTTCTGTGGGTATCCTGACTGGGGCATGTGCTGTGCTTGGGGGACCCTCTCCTTGTGCCCACTTTGCTGGCCTGCAGCACCTGCCACCCCGGGGCTGGAACCTGACACTGGGCAGTTAGCAACAGAAATCCGGCTGGGGAGCTCAGCGGCAGCTTTGGCGTCTGTTGAGGGCTGCCCTCCGCTCCCTGGCCATGTCTGCAGAGAGTCCTCCCTGGCAGAAGGGGGCAGGCAAGAGCAACAAACTCCCTCCTTTAAGCTCCTAAGATGCTGTGACCTGGATGTGATTTGAGTGTGTCCCCCGGGGTTCCTGTGCTGGAGGCTTGGTCCCCAGAATGGCACCACTGACACAGTGGAACGTTCAAGGGGTGGAGCCTAGGGCAGGGCAATTAGGTCGGGGGGGGAGGGAGGCAGGCAGCACCCTGGGGAGGGACTCATAGGCGTAGGTTAGCTCCCACGAGAGGGGTTTGTCCCTGAATCTCTTCCTGTCTACCCTGCCTTGCAGCACTCCCTCCCACGCAGGCTCCCGCTGTGATGCCCTCCGCGGGTCAGATGTGGCCAGGGCCCAGCCACGCTGCTGGACCTCCAGCTCGGTGAGCTAGGCAAACGTCTTCCTTCCTTCATAAGCATCCGGCCTCCGGGGTAGAAGGTGGGTGGTTACTCACACCTCAAAGCACCCAGCTCTGCCCTCGCGGCCTGATCAGCCCTAGCAGCCCGCTTTCCAACACCGTCTTCCTGGGACGTAGCTTCCCACGTGGGGTTGGGAGGGGGTGCCATGGTCAAACCCTGGCCAACAGCGAGTTTGCCACTGAAGGCGCCCGCTGTGACTTCACTTCAGCAGCTTCAGCCCGCAAATACTAGAACCCTTGGAAGTTTGTGGAATAATGGAATTAAAAGATGAGTTTATTTTGGTGCAAAAAATATCAAAATGCCTACATAATTTTTCCATAATATGCATTTTCCCTACCCTTTTTGGAAGCCCCTTGGGAGCATGGATTTGCACCAAATGGACATCTTTTAATTTCATTTTCCAGGAACTTTTCAAAGTCTCTCTGTACATGTTCCCCGTTAGATAGCATCTGTGCAAGAAACTCCTGCAAGGTTGGAAGGGGCTGTGAGGGTGGGGGGACCCAGTCTCCCACATGTGTTCCGAGTGCTACTGCTGTCTGTCCCAGCAGGCACCTGGAGCACCCACTTTCTCCGATGTCCCCGAGCTCTGGGAGCTGCAGGCTGCCCGGGAGCTCCGGGAGCTGCCCCAGGAGCGCGGGTCCTGGCAGAGTTTGGCACCTGTGTCTGCACACCTGTATGTCCCTGCGCCTCCCACACTTCCCGACCCTTACCTCTTCCATCAGACTGACGCAAACTTCCCAGTGTCACGATGGGGGGTGCTCCTGCTGGTCCAGGCACTGCCCAGCGCTGTCCTCACTCAGTCTTGGTCAATTTGAAGGCAGTAACAGGCCACAAGGCAGGGCTGGCAGATCTGCAAGCCGTTCTCTCACAGTGACAGTGGCAGTGACAGGCGCATCAATGGATAGATTTCCATCTATCAGCCGTTACCGTGACCCCCGGCCACATCCACCATGACAGCTCTCCTGCTAGGGCGACCTTGTCACTCTGCCAGCAGAAGCAGGAGCTGCATCCCAAACACCACTGCCTGCTGTTGACAGGGCCGGGGGGAGGGGTGCAGTTAGAGCCAGGGGAGGGGTGCAGCTGTGTTCAGGGAGGTCGGTGGCAGGCTGGCACCTTGGCTGGAGACCGGCCGCAGATGCCATGTGGACGCTGCGGCATCGACACGTGCGTTCCCACTGGATCCTGAGCACGCCAGCTGCTGTTCAGAGAGTTCCTGAGGTCTCAGCCACGGAGCAGGTCTCTCGGATGAGCAGGGCAGGGCTTTGGTTTTAACAGATCCTTTGTAGGAAACCAGGTGAGCTCAAACTTGATGACTCCAACAGAGAGCCCCCAGTGAGCCCTCGCCTCCTGCCCAGCGCCACCAAGTGCACTTCCTTCTTCTGGCTTGGGGCAGGGCGCCCGTGGCCCACGCACTGCTCCCCTTTCCTGGCACGGCCCAGCCCCGTGCCAAGCAGGCTGTATACAGGCTAATTCATTCCTTGTGGCAGTGCCAAGAGGCGAACATTATTCGGCCTGCTTTCCAGAGGGGAGCCTGGGTTCCAGGTAGGCTAAGTGTAGCACTGTTGATCATTCGTGGCACACTTATCATGCACCAGAATTCAGGAGGAATCCTTTGCAGGAATTTCTCACTGCATCAGCCCAGTTATGAGGTGGGAGAGTATTTGCAGTGTGAAAACTGGTGCGGGAAGAAGTGGAGGAATTGGTCCATGTCCTTGAGCTCCTGAGCAGTGGGGCTGATATTTTGCCCCAGACTTTTCTGATGCAAGAACTGCTCTTCACCACAGCACTGTGGGTGTGGATGCTGTGTCAGATTTCTCTTGTTAGCCTAGAAGCTTCTCCAGGAGGGTAGTGGGATCTCATCCACCTTTGTTTTCCTAGCTACAGGCAGAGAACTTCGTGTAAGTAGGCCTCAAGTAAATGTGTACGAGCGTGCCCTTATGGATGTATGGATACAGGAATACGTGGATGAATAGAAGGATGGGTAGGCCGGCGCCGTGGCTCAACAGGCTAATCCTCCGCCTTGCGGCGCCGGCACACCGGGTTCTAGTCCCGGTCAGGGTGCCGGATTCTGTCCCGGTTGCCCCTCTTCCAGGCCAGCCCTCTGCTGTGGCCCGGGAAGGCAGTGGAGGATGGCCCAAGTGCTTGGGCCCTGCACCCCATGGGAGACCAGAAGAAGCACCTGGCTCCTGGCTCCTGCCATCGGATCAGCGCGGTGTGCCAGCCGCAGCGCACCGGCCGCGTCGGCCATTGGAGGGTGAACCAACGGCAAAGGAAGACCTTTCTCTCTGTCTCTCTCTCACTGTCCACTCTGCCTGTCAAAAAAAGAAGAAGAAGAAGGATGGGTAAATGGATGGATGGATGGATAGGTGGATGGGTGGATGGATAGATGGATAGATAGATGGATGGATGGATAGGTGGATGGATGGATGGATATGTGGATGGATTGATGGATGGGTGGATGGATAGATGGATGGATGGGTGGATGGATAGATGGATAGATGGATGGATGGATAGATGGATGGATGGGTGGATGGATGGATGGATGGATGCATGGATGCATGGATGAATACATGGAAGAATAGATGAGTATGTGTATATATTAGTGTATGGATGGATGGATGAATAGATGGGTGGGTGGCTGGCTGGATGGATTGTGAATCCTGAGTGAACAGATGGATGTACAGATGAATGAGTGGTTGGTTGGGTGGATGAATAGGTGGATGAATGAATGGTTGGTTGGGTGCATGAATGGTTGGTTGGTTGAATGGATGGATGGGTGGATGCTCGGATGCATGAATGAATGAATAGGTGGATGGATGCATGAATGGATGAGTGCTCAATGGGTGGCTGAGGGGTATGTGGATATTTAGGTGACTGTGTCTTTGGGAGAGGAGGTAATTACATGAATGAGTGTCTGGATGGGAGCATGGGTGAGCGGAATGACAGGGAATTCGTGGAAGAAGGGGAAGGTGAGTGAGTGGAGGGAACGTGGGAGCACGCCCTCCCCGTGTTACTCTGCAGAGTAGCAGAGACAGCCGAGTGTTGGAAACGTGTGCATCTGGAGATGAAGGAAGCTGAAAGACTGGTTGTTGGCAGTGCTGTTCCTGGAAGGGAGTTGGAGGGGGTACAGGGAGAAACGCCTTCTCATTCAGCATCTTCAAGTCTGAATGGGCCCAGGGCTCCACAGTGAAGGCACTAATTGGATTTCATTAAAGTGAAATAGATTTCCTAGCCTGGGGAGAACCAGTTCATTAATGCAGTACGCACTCTATTGGCCGAAAGCCCAGCGAGGGGCAGTTGGCCCCAGCCCACCTGAGCTAAAATCAGAGCTGGAAAACCCACAACTGAAGTAACACTCAGCGGGGTCCTGGCAGAGCCCCTCATAACTCTTCTGCAACACAGGAGGCCAGGAGGCCTGGGCAGGGCTCCTCCGAGCGCCTCACCCCCCCCCCCGACTGCCCTGGGAAGCTGCCACCAGCGTCCTGACGAGGGGCAGAGCGGAACACGCCCTCCCTGCAGTCCAGGGTCACCTCCTCAGCCATGGAGCCATGCAGCTTGTGTTGCAATCTCCTTATCCCCTTGGGGAGTGGGAGCCTTGGGCTGCTCTTCCTTCTGCTGTTCAGGTGAAAACAAACAAATCGGAGAGATGTGAACGCAGAAATGTGTTCACCTCCCAGGACTGGATGAGGCCACTGCGGCAGTGTGGAAGGAACGGCTCTTTACCCGTTCACTCTCCCTCCCAGGTCTAGAATCCTCCATGGCGTCTCTGGCAGGCAGCCACCCGCCCCCTGCTTGCATGCTCCAGGGACAAGGCAGACCCCCCTCCCTGCGGAAGTTCTGGTTGCGAGAGCTTCAGACCACGGGCTTCCTCCCCTGTGCTGCTGCCACCGCGGAGATCGGCTCCTGGCCGGGCCCAGCGGGGGTCACCACAGGGGCTCACGCCTGCCCTGCCCTTCCTGCGGGTCCAGGGGCCCTGGCTTCTTCCGAGGGGCCATCCTTTCCCCGCTGTCTCACAGGAAATGACAAAGTCTTTATCTGGGTTTCCAAATCATCGTCTTCAATGCGCTCAGCTCTTTTAGCCACTTGTGGTTGCCTGGGGAGGGGGGCAACCAGGGTGTGTTCCGTCTCTGGACAGGAGCCTTCACCCTAGTATCAGCTGCCCATGGCAGGGGCCGCTGAAGGCCACCCCTGCTGTCCCCCCTCAGCCCCCTCCTGCTCACCCCTCCACTTGCACCGCCTCTTGGCCACACCGGCCCGGGGGCACTTGCGTTGTCTTTCTGCTCCCGAATCTCCCTCAGTTTCAGATGAACCTGGTTAAGGGACTTTCTTCCGCCTACCCCACCCCTTGGACTTCACAGCAACAGAGCCAGAGACTCCTGCCCCCTCGCGCAACGGACCAAAGAGAGCCACTGTACAGCGCAGGGTTGACCCGGCAGGCCTGGGCTGACCACGCCTTGCACATTCCAGATTGGTCAGGGCCTCAGCCAGCTCCTAGGCCAGCTCCTAGGCCAGCTCCTAGGCCGTTGGAATCCGACCTGATGAGAATGTTTCTGGGCCGTGCCAGAGCCCACGCAAGCAATGAGATGCAAGGTGGGGCCTTGGGCCACACGGAATCAGTCTGACCTCTGAAGGGGCCGCAGACCCAGCCATGGCCACGTGACCAAGCCACAGTGAAAACCCAGGACACAAAAGGTCAGGGGAACTCCTCGGTCGGCAGCACCCGTTATGTGCGGTCACCCACCATCGCCACAGGGATGGCACCTGTCTGCCAGACCCCCCTGGGAGATGCTGCTGGAAGCTCAAGCCTGCCCCATCCTGGACACCTCGATGCCCCCATCCCTTTGCAGATTTCTAACCTGCATCCTGTCATTGCCACAGCCTTAGCTAGAGTGTGCTGGCCTTTGTGAGCTGTGTGAGTCCCGCCAGCGGCTCATCAGACCTGGTGCCCTTGAATAGTCCTCCACCACAGCGTCCCCCCCAATTCTGTGATTGGTCTGCGCCCGCCCCACACCCCAGGTCACGAGCTGGGACCCTGGGATCCACCTCTTCTTCCCAATTTCCTCACCTCCAAGCTGCTCCCTTGCCCCTGAGCTGGGTACAGCAGCCAAGGCTCCGCCTGATAGATTTCCCCTAAGCTGCCTTCCAATTCTCGCTTGGCAGATTCGAAACCCGGTTTTCCAAGGCCAGCACCGCGCCTGAGGTGCGGGCATGACAGCCCCCCGCGGGCCGTGACGGACTCTTATCTGGGATGACAGCCTCATTCAGAGCTGCTGGGGACTTTCTCTGGCCTCGGACTCTGCGGGCAGAAATCCATCGTGAGCTGAGCTGAGCGTGCCCCACAGAGTCTGGGAGCCTGCGGCCGCCACGCACACTCACCAAACGCCACCCCTGGCTGGCTCGCGGCTGCTCAGGCGCCTCCCCTCACCAGACAGCGCCGAGCCCGTGGGCAGGCCAGGCTGCGGGGGACCAGGGTGACTGTGGCTCTGCAGCACGAGAGGCCCTGGGGGCATCCAGGGGGAAGACAGAAGGCTGCCCTGCAGGATAGCAAGATGGAGAATCTTCCAAGAGCCGCTTTGTTAAAAAAAAAAATTAAAAAAAAAAAAAAAAAACAAGAAGGAAAACAGCGCCGTCTGACAGCAAAGAAACTCCTCTTTGGTGACTTCATAGCTGATCTGGGCCTGGCCCCACACACTGCGGGGAAGGACGACTGTCCCCGGGACCCATGGCTGGGGCGAGGCCAGCTCCTCCCCACCCCTGCCCCACTACCCTCTCCCCTGCAGCCCCGCGCTCTCAGAAGGCCTGGGCCGAGAGGGGTTTGCCTGCTGCTGGGTAGTGGAGGCCTGGGGATGTGGGAGGGCGAATTCTGATTCTCCCTGACGCTTCGTTCTCTGTGCAGGCACCTGGCTCACTTCCAGCAGCGGGACAGGGGTCTATGTCGCACGTCCAGTGCTTCCGGCTTGTGAAACGTTTCTCCCCCTGATCTCCACAATGACCCCGGGGAGCTTGGCAGGGCGGGAGTCACCCCTGCCCCTTCACCCTCTCCAGACAGGAAACAGGAGCAGTGAGCTGATGGGGAGAACAGAGACAGAGCGTGCAGAAACATACAGCTTTGAATTTTGTGTGTTCTTTTCCCATCAGTGGCATCCTATTGTACATTTTTTCAAAAGATTTATTTGAAAGGCAGAGTTACAGAGAGAGAGAGAGCGGGAGAGACAGATAAAAAGGTCTTCCATCTGCTGGTTCACTCCTCAAATAGTCACAACAGCCAGGACTCGGCTGGTTCAAAGCCAGGAACCGGGAGCTTCTGGGTCTCCCATGTGGGTGCAGAGGCCCAAGCAGGTGGGCCATCTTCTGCTGCTTTCCCAGAAGCAGGGAGCTGGATTGGAAGTGGAGCAGCTGAGACTCGAACCGGCGCCCACACGGGATGCAGGCATATCAGGGAGTGGCTTAACCTGCCGTGCCACAGCACCAGCCTCCCTATCATACATCTGCAACTTGCTTTTCTCGCAAGATAATGCGTCTTGGACTTCCCTCCCTGCCAGTCTCGGAGAGACACATGGGCCTTTGTAGTTTCTGATCTTTCTTTAGCGAACTCCTCTTTCTTAAAATTATTTATTTATTTTGCTTATTTTAAAGACAGAGAGAAAGAGAGAGCCTTATAGAAAGACAGAACGAGAGGTCTCCAGTCCCCTGGATGATTCCCCAAATGCCCACATGGCAGGAGCTGGGCCGGGCTGGCCTGGGCTGAAGTTAGGGTCTGGGACTCAATCCAGGTGTCCCATGTGTGTGGCAGGGACCCGACCACCTGACCCATTGCTTCCTGCCTCGTAGGGTCTAGCAGGCAGCTGGCACCGGGAGCGGAGCAAGACTCAGTGCCAGGCACTCCAATGGCGCGCAGGCGCCTAGGTAACAGCCTATCTTCTGCACCAGGCACCTGCTCCTCCAGGCTGCACCGACGGGCACGGGGGAGGCGCTGCCTTCTTCCCTCCCACAGCGCTGCTGTCCACCTTCTTCTCAGCACCTCTGACCTCAGCTGGAGCTCCAGGTCCTTTCTTGTGTCCCCACAGCCAAAGGCTCAGCAGAAGGCTGCGGTCTGGCCACACACTGGTCTCAGGGTGCTTGGGGCCATCAAGTCCCTGAGACCAAAGTCCTTCAGTCCACCGTTGCTGAGGTCTGTGGACCATTTGTGGGACACCCTAGCAAGTGCTCACCGAGACGCTAATTCCGCCTCCCTGGGGCGGGCGGCTTCATGGTAAGGGGAGCAGGGCTGGCAAGCAGACCTCCTGGTGTGCTGACCTTGGGGGCTTGGGCTCCAAACCTCAAGTTCTTCTTCTACAGATTGGGCCAGCTGACCCTTCCCCTGTGGCTGCCGGGAGGAGGAGACGCAATGAGATGTCCACAGCCTGGCCCGGTGCCCGGTGCCAGCTCTGCCCCAGCCAGGAGCTCCTGCAATCCGCAGTGGCCTCCCAGGCCGGCCAGCATGGCTGCTCGAGCCCCCTACCCCCGTCCTGTCCTGCTGCACCCACTCGTCCTCATTCTGCCCCTGCTGACTGCTGTGACAGCTGACGAATGGCTTCCTGATGGGTTTGGGAAGACGAACTTCGTATTTCCTTACGTAAGACTGGGCTGGAAATTCACCTGCTGCCTAAGTCGCTGACAGTGAGAGTTCCGAGTTCCAGGCACATTTGTGCCAGGGCCGGCTCCTTCCCCCCGGCTCCTCCTGGCATCATCAAACCAAGGCTGGAGGAAGAAAAAAGACGGATCAGCAAAGGAGCGGCCAAGGCCGAGGCGCAGACTCTGCCTCTCACGGTCGAGGCTCCAGCTCAGCTCAGGGCTTCGGGAAGCCTGCGCCCGGCACCTGGGGAAACCCAAGGTGCTCTGGTGGCAGCAGTGAGCTGTCCTGGCCACAGGGTGCAGGCCATGGCCGGAGGAGTTCATGGGCACCACAAGGCGGTAGACTTGGCCTTGGTGGAGTGGAGCTTCATCGAGTGACTGATGGTAGAGCATCCCTTAACCTCTCTCTGGGTCTTGGTTTCCTCATCTGTGAAATGGGAGCAGGACTGCTGTCTGGCTGGGTGGAGACGCCCTCGGGGAGGATGGGACTGTGCCAGGCCTTGCTACTGGACACTCTCAGAGGGCAGAGCCAGGCTCACCTCCTGCTCAGAAGAGCCGGTGTGGAGGGGATGTCTTGGTCAGAATAAGGATGAT
This sequence comes from Oryctolagus cuniculus, assembly GCF_051225735.1. Taxonomy (NCBI): domain Eukaryota; kingdom Metazoa; phylum Chordata; class Mammalia; order Lagomorpha; family Leporidae; genus Oryctolagus; species Oryctolagus cuniculus. The sequence continues at coordinate 43,323,152 of NC_142886.1, read as the reverse complement.
TACACACGGGAAGGCAGGGAGAGCTTTCTGGGGGAAGCAGTTGTGCAGAGAAACACAGCATGGGAGAGGAGTCTCCCCAGTTTCTGGCAGGCCCCAGGGCGTCCTGCAAGCCCCACCTGCTGCGGCCCTGGCCCAGAGAGTCTGAGTGACATGTGCACGAGCAGGGAAAGTGCATGGCAGACAGACAGAAGGACACCAGGGGGCAGAGAGGGAGAAGACAGAGTGACAGAGAGCTGGGTGCAGAGACAAGCAAGGAGCCAGACAGAGCCACCACCTCTGAGGCAGAGGAATAATAAATCCGAGACGGGGCCCAAGTTCAAGGCCACTCTGAATTCAGACCCACACAGCTCTTGTGCTTATGGAGACGGGCAGATCCCAGCTCCTCTGGAAGCCGCCTGGGGCTCCCAGCAAGGGACAGCGGCTGCCAGCCAGAGGGTCAACTCCCTGGGAAACAAATGGACCAAGCCCCAGGAGGAGCCTTGCGTAACATACCCTCCAGGCCGTGGGCCAAGGGCACGGAAGACGCCTTGAGTCAGCTGCTGCCATCAGCGTGGCAGTTCGGCTTCCGGAGGCCAAGGCCAAAGCTAAGCTCCGAGGCTGCGAGCTGCAGAGCTGGGTTTAGAGACTGGCCATGAATTTTGCGGGCTGGGAAGAGCTGTGCGGAGATGAAAGGTCAGCGGGCCCGTGAAGGCTGGATCCCGCCGGCGCTGATGCTGACTCAACCCGACACGCCGCGGCCTCCTTGTAATCCCTGGAAGCCGTGCCGTCCCTGGGGAGCGCTCTGGGAACAGTCAAGTCCCTCCGTGCAGATTTATTTGTATCTGTGTTCCCAACCGGTCTCCATTTCTGCTCCAGGCAAAATGTGCCAGAAGGTTCCCAGTGAGCAGACATCTGCTCCCTTCCTCCCTGGGCCACTTCTCCTTCTCAGAGTCGCTGTCCCCAAAGCCCAGCCCAAAGCTGTCCCCAGTCGCTGGTTCCAAAGCCCAGACACGAATGGACTTCCCCTCTGGTCAGACACCTTCCATGGCTCCCACTGGCCACGCTGTCATGCAGTTGTCCTTGAGCCTGGGAAGACGTTGGGCAGAATTCTGCACAGCCTCTCCTGTGTTCTCTTGTAAACTAGCAGGGCCACTGTTTCCTGTGTCCCCAGGAAGTTCTGGGTCTTTCTTCTGCACTGGAGTGGCATTCTGTGCAGCCAGCCCTACCCTAGACTTCACAGCTGTGTTGTGCCCTGCTCTGCACCTCCCCCCACCTGCTGACACCCAGCATCTCAGCCAACGGCCTCTGGGCACTCCGTGGCACCTGTTCCCGGGTGGGTCAACTCTACAAGGCACACCTAAGAAGGGGCCATTGCATTCTGCCACCCTCTCTTCCCCACTCTGGGGAAATGAGAATCAGAAACAGGGGTGATTCCCAAACCTCCAGCTCCGGGCCAACACGGCCCCCACAGGATGCTGGGGGAGCTCGCTTAGACTTCGCAGGCTCAGCATTCATCCTTCTCTCCGCCCCGCCTCTGCTCTCCCCACATCCCCAGCCTGGGTTAATGGTGTGAGCAAGCTCCAGTTCCGGTACAGAGACCCAGGTATTTTCCTGGCCGCCGTTCTCCCTCACTCCCGACAGCCCCGAGGGTGTCAGTTGCAGTCCATGCTACTTCAGCAAGCTCTCATCCCAGAACCTCAGTGGCTGATGAAATCTGTACCCTTGACCTTGACCCCCACCCCACCCTGCATGACCAACCCTCACTGTGTTATCACAGGGCTTCTCCTCCATGCAGGGCCCCTTCTCACCTGCAGTCCGTGGCACAAGCCACTCCCTCTGTTTGGGTCCCCTCCCAGCCTCCAAGGTACTTCTGCCTCACCGGGTTCCTGCTTCCGTGTTAGCACTCATGACATTGCACTGTAATTTATTTATGTGTTTCTCTTCCATCAGCCTGGAACCCTCCTGAGTTATTATTAGCTTAGCACCCAGCATGGAATCATACTCTATAACACTCAGTGACTGAAGTAATGGATGGATGGACGGACAGATGGACGGATGGGTGGATGGATGGATGGATGGATGAAAGAATAAGTGGGTGAGCAGGTGGATGGACAGATGGATGGATATTTGGATGGGTGGATAGATTGTTGGATGGGGGATGGATGGATAGTTGGATGCATGAATGAATAGATATAGATACATGGATGAATAGATGGGTGGATGGGTGGATGGATAGGTGGGTGGGTAGGCAAATGGATGGGTGGGTGGATGGGTGGATTATGGATAATTAGATGAATGGAGAGGTGGAGAGGTGGATGGATGGATGGAGGGATGCGTGCACAACCCAGGATCAGTGCAAGGCCTCACGATGAGCCTTGTCAAACGACTGCTACTTCTGACAGCGGCCCCGGAATGCTGAGAGGGGGAAGGAATGGGAGTTGGGTCACAAAGTCCAGCTCCTGGCCCCAAGGCTGCCTCAGCCTCTTCCAGCTAACAATTCACCCAACAGGGGTCTGAGTCTGGTGGCTTTGGAATTCCAGCTGGTCTGGGGTTATAGCCTGGGGGTGTTCATGACTCAAATAGGAAAAACTATAGCTTAGGCAACCAACCACGCTTCCAGTAGTACTTGGAGCCAAGAACAACCACGAATCTTACATCACACTACAGTTGTCACAAGTATCTCAAAATATCGTGTCTGTGCTTTGCTACTTGGATGTTGTGATCATTACCTACTACTGCCAGCTATGCGGTTGCCCCATCTTATTCTGAATGCACTGGGAAAATCAGTCCACATATCTTAATTTGTTGACTATAATATTTTGATGTATTTACTAGAATACAATTGGTCTCTCATGTAATCTTCTGTGTTCTATTTTTTTAAAGATTTATTTATTTATTTGCAAGCTAGAGTGACAGAGAGAGAGAGAGGAAAAGGCAGAGTGAGGGCTCTTTTGTCTACTGGTTCATTCCCCAAATGACCAGAACACTGGGGGCTTGGGCCAAGTTGAAGTAGCCAGGAGCCACCCCCCCTCAACACCTGCCTCGGCTTCCCCCAACGTGCTGCACGACCACAGAGGTGGAATCCACTGAGTCCCTGCACTAAACTAAGGATGGCCTGAGTCGTGCACAAGCCCCAGTCTGGCTGTGACCTGGAAAGAGCTTGGCAGACATGCACTCCTGGGGAAGATTTTGGGTCGCTAATAATCAGGTTTGGGGGCCAGCGCTGTGGTGTAGTGGGTAAAGCCGCCGCCTGCAGTGCCAGCATCCCATATGGGCACCTGATCGAGTCCCGGCTGCTCCACTTCTGAACCAGCTCTCTGCTGTGGCCTGGGAAAGCAGTAGAAGATGGCCCAAGTCCTTGGGCCCCTGCACCCGCATGGGAGACCTGGAAGAAGCTCCTGGCTCCTGGCTTCGGATCGGCGCAGCTCCAGCCATTGCAACCATTTGGAGGAGTGAACCAGTGGATGGAAGACCTCTCTCTCTGCCTCTCCTTCTCTCTCTGTATAACTCTGACTTTCAAATAAAACAAAATAAAAATCTGTTAAAAAAAAAGAATCAGGTTTGCAAATGCAGATGATGAAATACAGACTCACAGGTTAGGTTCGGCTAAGGAGCCGACAGGTGCAGCTGGAGCTCTGACAGCACAAGACACGCAGGGCGTGACCAGTGTACAGGCTGAGGCCCACAACAGAGACTTCAGGGGAGACCCGTCCACCTCATATCCTTTCCTCCCTTCTGTAGGAACAGAGCCTTGCCGCAGCTCCCCAGGTTAGAGTGGGGGTGGGAGTCCCCTCTGCAGCCCGTGAGTGAGCATCTTTCTTGGATGCCCCTCCCATGTCAAGCACCTTGGTGGCTGTGGCTCTGCCTGACTTGTCCCCGTGAGGGGCTTGGGGCCAGAGCCACTCCCTGAAGTCGCTCCTGGAATCTGGAACTGCAGAAACCAGGCAAGCTGGTGTGTGCCTCTTGTCCTCGATGGCTAAGTTTGGGAGTGGTTGGTGGCTCAGCAGTAGGCAACTTGTACACCTTCTGTGCTGCAGAGCGAGCAGGAGACGCAAGAGGTGGGAGACGGGTGTCCCCTCGCAGCCGACAGCTTGAAGGGACTTCCAGAGTGCTGGCGAAAGGAGACCCCGGAGGGAGGCAGGGCGGCGGGTCTGGAAGGCAACCAGCGCAGTCTGGTGTGACCCAGCAGGCTCCCGGAGAAGCTTCTAGATGAGCTGACGTGATCAAAGGGAGTTTAGGGAGCCATCAGTGACAGGTGCAGAGAGAGCACTGGCGTGGAGAGCAAGATGAACGGCACAGGGCTTAAACACGGCGCAGCCTCCTGACAGCTCAGCGGTGAGCAGCTGGTGTCTGGCCCATATCATCATTGAAAGTAGTTCTATTGAGACATGCGTGGATGGGGTGGCGAGAACAAGGGAGACAGCAAACAAGCCAACGAGAGAGAGAGAGAGAGCGAGAGCTCATGATCCACGTTGTGATGTCGATAGATAAGGCTTAAGATGGAAAAGTCAAGAGGCAGCGGAGTGACTAGGAGACATGGACAGTGGCTCCCGAGGCGGGTCCACACACTTCACGATGGACTCGTCTCTCACACGCTCACACCTCTGAAATGAGTGTTGCGACCACCCGTGGCAGCTCCTTAGTGATCATGAAATCACCATGCACCTTGCAGTAAGCACCGTCGTAGTCTCAACGAAATATCTTTCTCTATTTAAAGTAAATGCGAGATAAACGTTTGATAAAAAAGAAAAACTGAAAAAAGAAAGCACCCCTCCCCCCAAAAAAGCCAAGTTGAACTGGTCAGCGACCTCCCGGGGGCGCCACCAGAGCTGGCTGACGTCAGCGTGACAGCGGGGACCGGGACAAGGTCACCGGGTCACAGCTCTTTCTTTGCCCTGCACTTGACCCACGCTTCTCTTGTCAGTGGCCCCAGGCCATCAGCAGCTGGAGCAGGACAAATCTCAGGGCTCGGGATTAGCGCTTCTATGATGGGAGCCTGGTGCGGCTGCCGGAGAGGGGGACACTTACTCCAGCATGGTGTTTAGGGGGCGGGCTGAGTGGCAGGGCATTAGGTCACTGGGGGCGTGTCCACAGAAGGGAGCACTCACAGAAGCTAGAGCTGGGCCCGGCCTCTCTCTGCTGCCTGGTGCATGCCGTGCCATGACCCCTGCTCCATACCTGCTCTTCCCGCCACCTGTCGACTTCACCAGGGACCCAAACCATGGGACCACCCGTCTTGGGCTTGAATTGCCAAAACCGTGAGCTAAACAAACCTCTTTTTTTCTTCATCAGTGGCCTGGGTCAGGTATTTTGTTATAGTGATAAAAAGCTGGCTAATACGTTGCTATTCTTGACTAACTCCAGGACAACAGGCATTGGGAGACTACAGCAAGCAAACCAGGATGCGTGGCCGTGCTGCCCATGGCGCCATTACACCTGCTGCACCCCACTCCTGCCACCCAAGAGCTGGTGAACCCTGAGTCCGTGCCTCTAAATTCTGTGCTCTGGGCATCTAGCGTGGTGTCTGGTACACAGCCGGTGCCCCATAAATACTCTCGGGATGAAGGCACATGCAGTTATCGGTGGACTCTGGTTCGGGAGTGAGTGGGAGACAGCAGAATCCTAATTCAGTTCTTACTTTGTCGTTTGCTATGGAGCATTCACACCCAAGGGGATTCTGTCTCAGTGCATACTCGGTTCTTGGCACGGCCGGCTTTTCTCCAAGAATTGTTTGTGGTTTTTGTTGTTTGAGTCTCCGGGCTGGACACAGGGCCCTTCCCAAGCCGACATTCCTGGGCTCTGCACCAACTCTGCCGCTGAAGAGCTGGGAGGCCTTGAGCAAAGCAGAAGCTGCCGAGCCTCAGTCTTCGCTTCTGTAAAATGGGTCAGAGCGGGTCTCCGGTGGGGCCGGTGGCAGGTGAGGGGGAAGCCACCTTGCATGTCCTCTGGGCCACAGCAGGGACATCTCCAGGACATCATTTCTCTGGACCCCAGTGCTTTCAACATCTGCCCAGTGGCTGCCCCAAAACGTCTTCCTCGGTGAGCCACCAGCCTGGCCCCAGAGTTCAAGGAATTGAGGCTCATGGACGTGCAGGATGCAAGGTGGACCAGCAGGTGTGGGACCTGGGCAGAGTGGAGGCTGCAGAGTTTTGCTGGTGGGCAGCCTCCCGTTCCACCCAGGCCCTCCGCTGGTTGCACAGAGCTCACCTGTGTCAGCAGGGCCACCTGCCTAACTCCAGGCCCACTGATTTCTGTGTGCACCTCGTCCAGAGACAGCCACACCCCGGGCGCGTCCAGGATGGCCGCGCTGACCATGACGTTGATCTTCACAGGCTCCATGTCTAATCAGGCTTTGCCAAGAGGTGCTGGGAGTCTTCTCCACACGCGGTGCAGCAGAAACGGGAGAGGGCGCAGCCCAGGTAGAGCTCGTGGAAGCGGGGAGGGGAGGCCCCGTGCTCTTCAGCACCCCACTCCCACCCCAGGCTGCATCTGAATGGAGTTTGAGAGACTCTTGCCTTAATTAGGGTGCGTGGGGCTGCAAGCAGTGACCCTGACCCTGTACCCTGAACACATCTGTGCCCCCAGCCGCAAGTGCAGAGGCAAGTACCAGCCGGCTGGGTGGACTCTGGCACAGCAAGGCCAAGAATAATCTGGAATATTCCCCCCACCCTGGCCCCGAGCTGTCCTCAGGTAGCTGCCCTCCAGGCCAAGGGCAGAAGGGCAGGCACTGGACCCGAGGACAAACAGAGCCTCACTGGGGCCGAGCATTTTCCACACGTTGCAGAAGCAGAAACAGAAGCAGAGAGGTTGTTACACGCGCAGGGTCACACAGCGGCGTCAGGCCGTTCTCTGCAAGTCCCCCTTCCCCTGGACGGCGCTGTGTCCCTTCTCCTCCCTGCTCCTTCTCCAATGCAGCTCCGTCCACTTTCGCAGTGCCCGGGAAGGAGCACTGGAAGCAGGAAAAACATCTCCGAGATTTGGAGATACCACTCCCTTTGGTTTTCAGTTCTGATTTTTTATACGTTAACACATGCACATTTTTGCGTGTGCCAACACTATACAAATATCGGTAGTGTACATTAATGTTATCAATTTCACTTGGATTCCAAGACCGTGTTCTGGAAGGTTGGACCCCAGGTGGTTCTGAGAATAAAGTGGGCCCCCGCCAGCCACTAGCGAAGTTTGGCCATGGGCTGAGCACACGGCCGTGTTCAGGAATCATAATTCATCTTGTTAGATGTGATAATGACATTGGGATGACCGCACACACACATCCCTCTCTGGGATGCAAATGGAAGCACCAGTGAGGGAAATGATGTGAAGTCTGCAGTTGGTTTCAAATGCTCCAGGGCACAGGGCAGGTGTTTGGCCTGACAGTTAGGGTGCTGGCTAAGACACCTGCCTCCCCCTTCAGAGGGCCTGGGTTCAAATCCCAGCTCTGGCTCCTGGCTTCAGTTTCCTGCTGGTGCAGACCCTGGGGGGCAGTGATGTTGGCTCAAGTAATTGGGTTCCTGGCTTCAGTCTTGGCAGTGGTGGGCATTTGGAGAGTGAGCCAGCAGATGGAAGAGCCCTGTCTTTCTCTCCTTATTTAGTAAAATAATTAATGAATAGTTTTTGAAACTATTCTGGGAGTGGATGGGGACGACACTGTGGAAGCTTGGGCACTGGGCAGGCCGTTGTGTTGGGAAATTCACAATAAAAATCAAAAACAAACCTAGAATGAATTCCTAAACAAATAACAAAACAACCTCCTGGGGAAGTTGCCAAGGAATCTGCCCAGTCAATCAATGGAAACAGGGAATGCTAAAAATAGCGCGGGATTGATTTGCTTTCTGCACATGACGTCATTGATCGTTTATCACGGATGGCAATGGCGGCCTGGTCTCCACACGTCCGTCCTGGTCCTGGAGGCAGCGTCGCCCCAGGGGCGCAGAGAAGTGCTCCGCCCCCAGCAGGACAGCAAGCAGCTTCCTGACCTCACAGATCACTCAGTGCCCCGCCCACCGCCTGGGCTCCCGGGTCCTTCCAGGATCAGAGCAAGTGCCGGACTACAAGCAGTGTTTTAAAAAGCCATTTTTTTTTTAAAAGAACAAGCAGATATGTTCATTGTAGAAAATTCAGGAACAAAGAAAGTTAAAACCAGAGAAGTGAAAACCACTCCCAGTACTGCCCCCTCCAGGTCACTGTCATTGTTAGTGTGTGACCTTCCGATGACCTTGTAGTGACCTTACGATGACCTTGCAGTGACCTTGCAATGGCCTTACAGGTTTGTAGCTATTGTTGTTTGCCATATATGTGTGTGTTTACAAAATTTACAGAAACAGGCTCAACTTACCTAGAAATGTGGTTGTTTAGCTGCACACGCGGTGAACACCTCCATAACATCAGCCATTCTTCCCCACCATCTTTGTGCATTCCATTGATGCTGAGTTGGGTCTGGAACAGCTCGGGGTTCTGGCCTTTCGTACCCCAGAAAGGAGAGACGGAAAAAGGAGACGGAGGCCGACCTCCACAGAGACAGGTTTGCTTTAGTGGAAGCAAAGAGGTTGGTGACAGGCTGTTCTGCGAAGAGGCTGCGCACCGGGTGCATTTGGAACTCGGGTTTTTATCCGGTTAAGGAGGGAATTTGCCACGATCGAGGTGGGGTGCAGAAGGCAGCTGGAGGAAAAGCGGGGGGCTCTTGGAAGCCTCAGGGAACTTTCCTCTTTTCTGTTTCATAGCTGCCTGTGCAGCTCTTCTGCTTTGCCATTTGCATGCAAGCAGCTGCGAAGGGTCTGGGTAGGCACCAAGGACCTCGACAAGAGGGAGCAAACGGGGCGGCAGAGGGGGAGGAGGAGGGGGAAGGTGTAGCAAGCCCTCTACATCCCATGATGTGACTGCACCGGAACGCATGGGCCATGTGGAGCAGAAGGGGTGCACTCTCCAGCCGTTCTGGAGCCCACAGATTGGACCTCTGGGGCCTCGATCCACCCTGGGAGCTTGGAGAGAGAACACCTCTCTGAGCTCCGGGGCCCCTTGTTGGGGCAGCCTCGCTCCACTCTCTCCTCCGTGGTCGCAGGGCCTTCTCCCCGTGCTCCCTGCGTCTCCTCTCTCTTCCAAGCACACCGGTCATATGGGAGGTGACATCATCCCCCACTCAACCAATGACAGCTGCAGGACTCTGATCCCAAGCAGCCCCTGTTCTGTGGTTTGGGGAGTGTCAGCATAGCTTTTTGGGGGACACAAATCAACCTAAAACTTACATCAGTGGACTTCAGGTATTTTAGGAACTTTTTCTTTTTTTGCCTTGAATAAATCAGGTCACACTTTTTTTTTTAATTTATTTTATTTATTTGAAAGAGTTCCAGAGAGAGGTAGAGACAGAGAGAGAGGTCTTCCATCCACTGGTTCACTCCCCAGATGGCCACAAGGTCGGAGCTGCGCCATCCCAAAGCCAGGAGCCAGGAGCTTCTTCCGGATCTCCCACATGGGTACAGGGCCCCAAGGACTTGGGCCATCTTCTACTGCTATCTCAGGCCATAGCAGAGAGCTGGATCTGAAGAGGAGCAGCTGAGACTAGAACCCGAGCCCACATGGAATGCTGGGGCTTCAGGCCAAGGGTTGCACCCCCTGCGCCACGGCGCCGGTCCCAGGTCACACATTTTTAAATTTATCTATGATGATTCCCTTAAAAATATTTCTGGGGCCAGCATTGTGGCTGTAACAGATTAAGCCGTCACCTGCAACACCTGCATCCCATGTGGGCCCTGGTTCAAATCCCAGCTGCTCCACTACCAATCCAGCTCCCTGCTAATGCACCTGGGAGAGCAGCAGAAGATGGCCCAAGGGCCACGTGGGAGACCCAGATGAAGCCCTTGGCTCCGGCCTGGCCCAGCTCTGGCCATTGTAGCCATGTGGTAACTGAACCAGAGAATGCAAGATCTCTCTCTCTCTCTGCCTTTCAAACTAATAAATATTTTTTAAAATTTTCCCAACATGAAGACTTTATCAGCCAGAGTGCGGCCAGGAAAAGGGAAAGCAGCGGTGTTTTAAACAGATAGGATTGGCATAGGGGGTTCAGGATGCAGGATTTGAGAAGGTGAAAAGCAAAACGATGCTGCGCCCGCTCAGAGAGCCAGGACTACAGGGAGCAGCTCCCACCCCGGGGCCTGGGGAACAGAGGAAGAGGCGGGGCTGCCGGAGTTTAGGAGTGTGGGGAGGAGGGTCCTGCTCTGTCTCCTGTAGCTGTAACAACTACCTGAGGTTCGGTGATGTATAAGGAGCGGAAGTTTACTCGTCTGGAAGTCCAAGGCCCCGCCCCTGCTGCATCTGAGGAGAGCCCACCCGTGCACCACAGCACGGCACAGCACATCTTGTGGCGAGGCTGAGCAGGTGCACTGCTTGGATCACTCTTCTTCCAAAGCCACTCACGCCACCCTACGGGTCCCCAGCCTCGAAAGCCCCCAGGGGCCCCGCCCCCAAACACCACGAACAGAAGACTCTGGGGATTAAGCTTCCAACCCACGAATTCTGGGCGGCAAACATTCCAGCCATAGCACGCCCTGAGGGTCACACTTGGACCCCCAGGAGATGAGCCTGCAGGGCCAGTGCTTGGAGCCCTCAGAGGGCACCCGCACAGGTGCTCAGCGTCTCAGGGGAGCTGGACTGCGGGCGGAGTTGGCAGTCCTGAGAGTCCCTTCGCCCCGGCCCCCTTCATTTCTACCATCGGCTCCCAGCAGCCAACCAAAGCCAGCCAGGTATCGAGAAATGCAGCTCGCGGGCTTCCAGCCCTGGTGTTCAAAACAGGGGTCCAGGGGGAGACAGGTGGGGGGGTGAGTGACTGCCCGCGAGGCATTCCTATGCACTGCCCCATTGATCCACGCGCCCTGCTGCCAGCCGGCCTGGAACCCCCAGCTCCCGTTACACAGAAGGTCACCATTAAAACTTCATTCTCAGTTTGACAGGAAAAAATTACAGCATGCCTTCCTTTGCGTTGGTTTGATTTCGGTGATGTTGAGTGTATTTCTTACGCTTTTGGCCACTGTGTACTTTATTTGCTTTGCAAATTGTGGAACTACAAAGCTAAAGTAATTTGAGTGTCAGATTTTATGTCCTCTGCCCATTTTTATTACAATATTTGCCTTTTTCTTATCAATCTATAACATTGCTTTGAGCATTAAGGATATTAATTCTTGTTCTTACAATATATGCTGCAAATAATATTTTCTCGTTGTGCTTTGACATTTAGCCTTATTTATACTGTTTTTGGTGTCAGGCTGCTCAATTTATTACTGGTCAAATCTATTCATCTTTTCTTTTGTGTGTTTGCCTTTGATTTTGTACTTAGAAAACACTTCCCCGGGCCAAGATTACATAAATATATGATGTTCTTTCTTCCTTATAACTTTTGCACTTCCCTAATTTTTTTGCAATGCTGTCTGTATGAAGAATTTATTATAGTGCAGGTTGGAGATCCTGGGATAGTCCACCTTTCCTCTCCAAGTGAGCGTGCCCTCTTTAGCTTCTGTCGCGTTCAGATAGAGTGGCCTCTGCCCATGTCTGCGCTTGGCTGAACGCTCCTTTTAATTCTGTTTGTTGGTCTGATCCTTGTATTTTATTGCATTCTCACAGAAACAAGAAGTCCCTGAACGCTGTCTCTGTGCCATCAGCGCCCACAACGCACCGTGCTTGGAAATGACTTTGGCTGTTGGATGTCCCCAAAGGCCCATGTGTCCACGGTTTATTTCTCGGAGTCTTAAGTTAACAGTACAAGGAGGGTAGGGACACGGTCCAGTTATGGTGCTTGGGAGCTGGGCCTAGGAGGGGGTGTTTTGCTCACTGGGGTGTACCTTCAGAAGGTAGCTGTCACCAGAGGATTGGTTATCACAGAAGGGTTGGTCCCAGCCCTCCTCCTCCCCTTCCCCTCCCCCTCCCCCTCTTCCTCCCTCTCCTCTTCTCCCTCTCCCTGTCTCCTCCCTGGCTTAGGGTGTGATGCTTCCTCTGTGCACACCCTGCCTCTGCAATCAGCCATGGGTCTCTAACCCAGGGCCTGACTGACCCTGGACTTGAACCACCCACCTAAACTGCAAGCTGAAGAAACCCTTTCTCTTTATACAGTCAGGTTCTCTCCAGTGTTTTGCTGTACGAATGAGAAGATGACTAACAGTGATGACGTCTGACCCATAGTAAGAGCTCAGGAAACACAGGGTTGGGGCAAGCATTGCGTGCAGTGGGTGAAGTCGCCAGCATCCCATACCAGAGTGCCTGTTCGAGTCCCGGCTGCACCACTTCCAATCCAGCTTCTCGCTAATGTGCCTGGGATGGCAGCAGAGGATGGCCCAAGGCTTGGGCCCCTGCTTCCCAAGTGGGAAACCCAGATGGAATTTCTGGCTCCTGGTTTGGCTTGGTCCAGTGGTTGTGGCCAGTGAGTGAACCAGCAATAGGAGAGCTCTCTCTCTCTCTCTCTCTCTCTCTTTCTCTCTCTCTCTCTCTCTCTCTCCTCTCTGCAATGGCTGAATCTGGTCCAGGCTGAAGCCAGGAGCCTGGAAGCTAAACTGGAATTGGAGCATCCAGGACTCAAATCTGGGCTCCAATATAGGATGCTGGCATCACAGAAAGCGGCCTCACCCACTACACCACAACACTGCTCACTCCTCTGTTTTACTTATTTTAAAAAATTTATTTGAAAGGCAGAGAGACAGACAAACTTTCAGAAAGAGAGCTCCCATCCTCTGGTTCCCTCCCCAAATGCCTGCGACAGCTGGAGCTGGGCCAAGCCAGAGACAGGCGCCTGGAACCCCACCTGGGTCTCCTGTGTGGGTGGCAGGGGCCCAAGGACTTAGGTCATTTCCCGCCGCCTTCCCGGGTGCGTTAGCAGGAAGCTGGATGGGAAGCAGAGGCGGGGCTAACCCAGGCACTCTGGTGTGGGGTATAGGCATCCAAGCTGCAGTTTAAGTGCTGTGCCAAACTCCGGGCTCAGGCACCAGTTTCTCCTGGATGCGAGAGCTTGGGTGATGTCAGAGGCCTTGTGGGAAACGGCCAGGTGCTGGCACTTAAGTGTGGTGGGCGGGGCATTAAGGGTGTGGTCCCTGTTGGAGCAGTCTGTCGGCCCGCAGGAAGCCTCAGCTTCCCCAGCTGTACAAGGGGACACAAAACCCCACCGTGATCCAAATGCTTCTGCGCTCCTCAGATCCGCAAGCTGAAACCCTCAACCCTGGCACCGGCATTGGAAGGCGGCCTGGAGTGTGGTTAGATCTCGGGGCGCGGCCCTCCGGAATGGGACTCATGCCCTGTAAGAGGCCCCAGAGCGCCACCCGGCCTCCACCATGAAGGCACCCAGGAAGAAGCTGCAGCCCACGCACGGGACACGGCCCTCCCCAGACCCAGAAGCTGCCGCCGCCTCGATGTTGGCCCTCCCAGCCCCTAGAACTGCAAGAAATCACCATGCATTGTTCAGCCCAAGACATGGTCTTGCAGCAGCCGGAGGGGGCCAGCGCGGTTCTCACGTGAGATGTGAGCGCCATCACCAGCTCGCAGCTGGCGCTTAGTCACTGCCGCTCTCAGAGCACCTGCCATGGGGGGAGCGAGCAGAGCTTGAATGAGACGGCCCCGTAGGAATCCACTCAGCGTGGGGCTTCGGGGAGCAGGTGCGACAGCTTGGGCGTGGCCCTGGATTAGATGTGGCTGGAGGTGCTTCCTCCTGGGGAGTGGACTCACGACTGCTTCCACCAGTACAAGAGGCGGAAGCAACACCAGTGAGTTCTGAGGCTTCTTGTTTGCAGGGACATTTGCTACCACGGTCAGCAGCCTCCCTACTGGGAAGCCAGGGGGTCACAGCTCTGCCGAGACCACGTGGGAGGCCCCAAGACCACCCAGAAAGACAGACCTAAGTGAATGCACAAGCCACGTGGTGGCCACGTGAAGCCACTTCCCGGTGATTCCAGCTCCCAGCCGCAGGTTCACGCTCGCCCTTGGGGTCTTCCCAGCTGAGGCCCCCGACATGGGGCAGATACCTCCCCCCACCACCACCCTGGGCCCAGTCCTGACCCGCAGCTCAGAGCAAGCCGTGTCTGTGTCCCTGAGTTCTGGGTTGTTCGTGGCGGTTGATACTGCGACCATGTTCTAGACGAATCTAGAGGGAGGGAAAGGGACGCCCAAGAGGGAGACCTGTCAATGTTTTCCAGCATCTGGCAAAAGCCCCGCCCCTCCCTGCCAGCCCCACCCCTCAGTGAGTCCAGCAGGTGTTTCCTGGGCTTCAGAGAAACGGCCCCGAACGGCTCAGCCTTGCTCCCCCTGCTTTCGTGCCCGCTGAGAACCGGTGGGTGACCCAGTTAGTCTCAAGGGCCCTGAGCAATTATCCCCAGCCCTGGAGAAGCCAGATCGATTCTGTAAGCCATTAACAGCGTTTTGTGGCTTGTACATCAGTCTCTTGTGACTCTGCTGTGTGTGAGTGAGGCCCTTAGCTTCCGGCTTGCCTTAACAGACCGCAGAGAGATCGTGGGCTGGATCTCAGCTAAGCATCAAATCCTGGCGCTGCTGCTTCATGGCGTGGCCTTGGGCAAAGCGCTTGGCTGCTGGGAGTCTCGGTTTTTGCCTCCCTCCCACAGCTATGCTGCAGGGGAAGGGAGACCCCCACCGTGAAGGGTCTGGCCCAGGGCAGGCCTGACACTTGCCCATGTGGTTCTTAACAGGACAGCAGCGACCGATGCCAACCCCGTGTGCCCTGCTCCGGGTTAAGTTAACCCTCAGAATGCCCCGCCATGGGGCTCAGGGTGCACCTCTGGGACATCCCCACCTCTAGCCGCTGAGAAGCCGGCACAAACTGGTGCAGCTGACTCAGATGCCAGCCCCAGGCCGCGTCCTTCTTGGCCCGCAGGTGTCCCGAGGGACCCCGCCAGGGCTGGCAGAGGATGTGTGCCCGGGGTGATGATGACAGCCCCCGGAGGCGGCAGCCCTGTCCCATTCATTTGCAGAAGGTGGGAGGAGACAGGCACTGGAGAAATCACAGTCCCGTCAGGCCACCCTCAGCGCCAGCCCCCCTGAAAGTGGTCAACAGTCCCGTGGCTCCAGCGGTGCCGATTAGAGGCAGGAAGGAGGCTCTGGCGGATCTTAGCCCAAGCCATGGCGGCCCTGGATGCCAGGGAACGTGAGGGACGGAGGGCCTAGCCTGGAGAGAAACCATGAGTCCCTGTCTAGCGCTGGGAGAAGCCGGAGTCCGACCCGCAGAGGCACGGGGTCCCTCTGTCTCCCGGCCTGGGAGGGGTCCAGACCCAGAGCTGGAACTTGAGTCTCACACGGGCAGAGGCCTTGTTCAGCACACAGTAGGCACTCAGGAGACAGGAGGTGAGTGAAGGAGTCCTGTCCTCCTTTCCAGCTGTGAGATTGGCGGCAAGTCGCTTTGGCCTGCGTGAGCCTCGGTTTCCTCATCTGTAAAATGGGACTGGGGCATTTACTGGGCAGTGCTGTTGTGCAGATGAAATGGCGTCAGACAGGCAGAAAGCACAGTGGTGGGCAGTCCAGGGGTCTGGGGAAGGGAGAGGCCGGCGGCAGAAGCAGTGGCCACAGAGGTCAGGCAGGGGCAGAGGTCTGAGTGCTGGCCAGTGACGGCTCCGCTCTGCCTCACTGCTCCTTCTCTGCTCCCCACCCCCGGCCATGTCCCGCCTGCGTCCCAGGGCCCGTGTGGACTCTCAGTGGCCCCTGACGCTCAGGAAGGGGGCTGCCGTGCCAGGAGCGGGGGCAACTGGGGCCAGGGCCGCTTGGGGGAGGAGGGGATGGGGCACTTGTCCTGGAGGCTCCGAGCCCACGCTGAGGCCTCCACGCGTCATCGTCAGGGCAGTGGGGAGCTACGCAAGGTTCCAGAGGACGAGGGTCGACCTGAAAGAAGCCCCTAGCTTTGGTAAACGAGTGGCATTTCTCCTCCTCCAGGGAAGGTGGTCAGCCGTTCCCCACGAGCGCCTGGAGCAGACAGTGCCGTGAGACAGTGGCGATGGGACAGAGAGCGCAGGTCCCTGGCTTGCGAGCTCTGGCCCAAGCCCCGCTCTCCTTGCAGGGGCACCAACCCCCAGGCGCTCCCTCTGCAGCTGCAGGACTGGCTGTGCCAGAGGCCAGGGCGTGCTGGACAGCAGGAGCAAGTTTGGGGGAAAATAGAGAAGAAATGGGAAAGCCGGTGAGACGAGTTCTTTTGAAAGGAGGATCAAAGGGGCTGCCGGGACCTTGAAGTCCCGCTGCCAGCCACAAGCACCACCGGGTGCTCTGGGACCCGTTCTGTGAGTCCTAAGAATAGCTTGTTCTCCCACCCTTCCCAACCCCCACAGGGCTGAGGACCCCACAGGCCTCGAGGGAGCAGAGAAAGGCTCCTGGGTTGGGGCCAGGCTGCAGCACCTGCAGGGCCGATGGGCGGAGGGTTGTGTGCGATGGGACCAGGCTGGAGGCCCTGTTGGGGGTGGTGAGACAGGGGGACCAGAGGAGATCCTGGAAGGCTTCCCAGAGGAGGTGGTTCTGGTCTGGGTATAACAATGTGTAGGAGTTTGCAAGGGGTCAAAGCAGAGTTTGAGGTGGAACCGCTGCACGTGTGGACTGCTGCCCATGCTGCCCTGTGGGATGTCCACATCTCGGAGATGTCTGAGGGTGGTGGGTGGAAGCAATGGGCCCTCTGCCACCCTGCTGGGCTAGTCCCTGTAGCACCAGCCACACGTCCAAGGCCATGGGTGGAAAGGCCCATGTGACTCTGGGAGAGGGCACCCCTGGGAGTCACGTCAGAACAACCAGCAGCTCCGGGGCAGAGCCTGGGTCCCTCGGCTGCACACTGTAGGGCGGGGGCCTGGGGGCGGGACTGGCCTCCAGAGTGGCAGGGGCAGAGCAGGGCAGTGGCAGAGCGGGACTTAAAGCAGGTTGCTCGGCTCCCAGGGTAGCGCCGGGGGCACAGGTGGGGTGGCAGCGGAGTTGTTCCCACGGAAGCCTGGTTTTGCCACATCCACCCGCGAGCCAGGTAGGTGCCATTGAGAGTAGGCACAGATGCCAAGTGCCTACGATTCAACCTGGGAGCCTCTGCAGGAGGATCAGCCAATTTCCCTTTCTCCAGGAAGCCTTCCAGGCCTTCCCTCCAGCTGGGTGGGGGCCCCAGTGGAGCAACTGTGTTGCATCCTCACCTGTACTTGAACTGGGCAGACCTGCAGGGATGAATTCTCTGTCTCAGGGAGTCTCCCAAGCTCAGCGGAGCGGGGTGACTCTGTGCTCTCAAGGGAAGACGTCTGTGTTTGCAGGACATTCCCCAGAAAACCCTCATCCGGACAGAAGTCTGTGGCCAGGGAAGCCGGTGGGTGGAACTGCGTGGGCACCCGAAGGGGAACACACCCACCTGCCGGGGGTGGGGGGCTGCAGGACCACCAGGCACCCGTCTGCTGCAGTCGCTGTGCTGGGAGCGCCTGGCTCTGAGGGCAGGGTCCTGGCTCCTAACACTGCGCTGCCAGCAGTGACAGCAGCACTCCTGTAGTGGCGCCGAGCATCGTGACCAGTCCTCCCCGGGGGATCCCTGTGGCGGCCTCACTGGCCCGCCCACTGCTCCTGCCGTCCCTGCTGAAGCCGCTCTCCCTGGAGAACTTGACCGAGGGCACGGACGAGGTCGGCAGCACCTGTCTTTCCGGTCCTTTCTCCCGTGACCTTCAAAGAGCTCAGGAAGGGAGAATTATTCCCCCCCTTTCCCAGATAACGACACAGAGGCCTGGCAGGGCGAGCTGACTTGACGGAGGGGTGATGTCTGCAGTGACCAGCAGCAGGGCGCACTGGCTCCCCAACCTTTGTGCTGTGTGACCCACAGCCAGGAGGTCAGCATAATCCCGGCCGGCACCTCCCAGGGCGGAGCCCGAGGGGGCACAGCCCCCATTCCCAGGAGTGCGGTGGCCTCCGAGCTGGGAGCTGCCCTTCCTCGCACTCATGCGGGGCTGAGAGTCCTTAGTGGGAGCCCGAGATCACCCGTCTCAAAGCTGAAGGACTGCCGGCTGTCATTCTTCTAAGGAAATTTGCCTTCAAAGCCCAAAGCCATGCTAATGACCAAGTACTGCCGACTCCGGAGGGTGGGGGGAGGAGGAGGCGGCTCTGGGAGGCGGACAGGGAAAGGCACCAGCAGGCGAGACCGGGTGCCTACCTGTGTGCACACACACCGTGCCCATGTGCACACGCACACACACGTCAGCACGCACATCCTAACACAACCTGATGGTGGGCAAAGGCCCTAACTGTTCAGTTCAAGAGACCTGGGATCTGGTTGCGGCTCTGCTCCCGACACATTGAGTGCCCTAGCATCTCCCCACCTCGGTTTATCCCTCCATAGAATGGGTATAATAACAGTGCTGCCTTCTCAGGTTGTCAGAACAGCGTCTGGGCACAGTGAGTGCCAGGCGCCCATGAAAGGTTTCATCCCGGCTTTGCCTCTGACAACTGAGTGGGTGTGGCTACCGGGTCGTCTTCCTGGCCAGCTTGTTTTTTCTGGAAATTTCTTCCTTGCTCCCTTCCCTGAGGTTGTAACCTTGGGAGCAGCTGGAGCTGGCAGCTCAGAATGGGAACCCTGACGTTAGCCTTCCTGGCTTCAAATCCCAGCCACAGCCGCCTTGGAGCTTCGGATCTTTGGCTCAGTAAGGAAACCTCTCTGAGCATCAGTTTCCTCATCTGTGAAATGGGTTTGGAACGCATCCATGCTTCATGGGGTGGCTGGGAGGATGGCTCAATGTGGTAAATACTGAGCCGACACTATTTTTTTTTTTAAGATTTATTTATTTATTTGAAAGTCAGTTACACAGAGAGGAGAGGCAGAGAGAGAGAGAGAGAGAGAGAGGTCTTCTATCTGCTGGTTCACTCCCCAATTGGCTGCAATGGCCAGAGCTGCGCCAATCTGAAGCCAGGAGCTTCCTCTGGGTCTCCCATGTGGGTGCAGGGGCTCAAGCACTTGGGCCATCCTCCACTGCTTTCCCAGGCCATAGCAGAGAGCTGGATTGGAAGAGGAGCAGCTGGGTCTTGAACCAGCGCCCATATGGGATGCCGGTGCTTCAGGCCAGGGCATTAACCCACTGCGCCGCAGCACTGGCCCCAAGCTGATACTTTCTTTCCAAGGCCCTGGCTGTTTGGGCCTGGGGTGGAGCTCGCTGGAGCTAAGCTCTCAGCCCCTTGGCCTGCAACTGTGTGGGAGGCCCTTTCGCCTCTCCTGGGGTCTGGCCCCGTGGTGCGTGAGCCCAGTGCTGTGGCTGCTTGCTGCCCACGTGCTCTGGGGCTGACAGACGGGGTCTGCGAGGGGGGCATGGAGCAGGGGCCTGGCTCTGAGTTCCAGGACAGCCTGTGGTCAAGCCACACTGGTGTTGTGAGCAGGTCTGTGCCTGTTGGCCTGAGCGGCTGCAGTGCCCAGCACTGACCTGAGCGGCTGCGGTGCCCAGCCCTGGCCTGAGCGGCTGCGGTGCCCAGCGCTGGCCTGAGCGGCTGCGGTGCCCAGCGCTGACCTGAGCGGCTGTGGTGCCCAGCGCTGGCCTGAGCGGCTGCGGTGCCCAGCGCTGGCCTGAGCGGCTGCGGTGCCCAGCGCTGGCCTGAGCGGCTGCGGTGCCCAGCGCTGGCCTGAGCAGCTCCGGTGCCCAGCGCTGGCTTGCACTCAGGCTCTCGGCTGTGAAGTGAAGAAGGAGCTGAGGCTGAAGCACGCGGCTTGGATGAAATGGGGTCCACGCGTGAAGCCGCACAGCCGGTCCTGCAGTCCTTGCAGTCCCTGGCTGCAGCCATGAACGGGGCTGCACAGAGAGCCGACGCCATGAGTACCCTAGCACTGCTTCCATGTGGACACGTGGCGACCGAGAACTTGGCCATATTTCTCAGCACCCTTCGCCCCACTTCTTGGCTTTGCTCCTAGACTCTGTTTTTTAAACTTGTACTGTCTTGCACTAAAAAAAATGTTTTAACTTATTTGTCTGGAAGGCAGAGAGACAGAGAGATATCTCCCATCCACTGGTCCACCCCTCAAAGGTCTGCAACAGCCAGGGCTGGGCCAGGCCGAAGCCAGGAGCCCTGAACTCAATCCCAGTCCCTCACGAGGGCAACAAGGACTCAACCACTTGAGCCACCACCTTGGCCCCCCAGGATGCGAGTTAGCAGGAAGCCAGATTGAAAGCAGAGGCAGGACTTGGAGCAAGAACTCCAATGCGGGACGCGGGCATCCCCTGTGGCATCTTTACTGCTATGCCAAATGCCCACGTCTCACGGTGGTTCTCCTGGACGGTATAGTAGGGGCCAGAGGGTCCCCAGGGCAGAATTCACAGAGAAGCCTGTGCCTCAATTCAAGCCAGAGCTTCTAACAGCCAGCTCAGGCCCCGGGAAGAATGGTTAGTGAGACTCCCGTCCCGGGGGGTGTGCAAGAAGCAGTACAACCCGCCCCCTGGTGGAGATGCTTCCCAGAGTACACACCTCCTACTCGCCAAGGGGACGGCGCCTACGGGCTCCAAGGCGGAGGCCTCGCCCACGTCCCGGCTCTGAAGCTGTCTGGGGCAGCTGTGTGACAGCCCCACGCCTGGTCCGGAGGCCTCTTGGGGAGTTCCCACGCAGCCTGTGGGCGTGGCTGAGTCAGGAGCTGCCTGGCTGTCACTGTGCCAGCCCCACACAGCAGGAGAGATGGCTGCCCGGCCCACCGCCGCCAGGGACCACACGGCCACCCTCTGCAGGCTCCAGGCGAGCGAATCACCACCTCCCGAGCCCGGCCCTGCCGTGTCCCGGGCAGTGGTCAGTCAGCCCTTCTCAATCGTACAATAATCTAGAAACCTATGCAAAATAATGTATGAAAATGGTAATTTGAAAAGAAGGTCTGAATGACACTCACAGAAGAAAAGATGCATCTACCCTCTCCCTGGCCCCGGACGACGTGACATGAGAGAGAGGGCGAGAGCGTCAGAGGAGAAGTCTCGATTTACTCCCACACAGTACCAAGTCCTTTCAGCTGGTACCAAGTACCAAGTACCAAGTACCAAGTCCTGGTCAGCTCAGGAGAGGCCTCCTGGGGAGAGCGCACTGAGCTGAGAGGGGATGAGAGCAGACAGCTGTCTGATCCCTCCAGCACAGGGCAGAGGCTGGTGGTGCAAAGGCCCTGGGGTAGGAACCGTGGGGCCTGTCGCCAGGAGAGGAAGAGCCCTGTGGGCTGGGGTTGCAGCAGTCAGCAGGGCGCGCCCGGGGAGCTTCCCGTGCCATTGAGGGGTCTGTTGGGGGCCCGCTGGGGCCCAGGGAGGACATTAGAAAGCCTGGATACAGAGTGTTTTGGTGTGTGGCTGGGAGTGTCCTGGGGGGTGAAGGAGAGAGCAGGACTTAGGAGTGGGGATGATGGCAAAGTCTTCCGTGGGTGGGAGCCCCCTCTTTGCGGAGGGAAAGCAGTTCTGGGCACACAGTGGGTCAGCTGGTCACTTTGAGAGCGAGACAAGTGGAGAGTCTCTGTCCACCTGACTCTTGGCTGGGGGTGAGGCTCCCGGGGGACAGAGGGAAGCCAGGAGATGTGCAGGTTTGGGGACAGAGGGTGGAGTGTGACAGTCACCTTGGGAGGCACGGAGGAGTGTGGAGGATTTGGGGCACGTGGTTGGGTGTGGGGCGCAGGCCTCCGCACAGCCAGGCGCCCCTCTTCTAAACAACACCGTGCTGAACATCTTCACAGCCCCAAAGCCTCCTGGGAAGTGGCTGTGGACTGGGGGAGCGGAACGCTCCGGAGGCTGGGGACACTTCCCGCAAGTGTGCTGTCGCGTCATGTTCCCAGAGTAGTTGTTGCAGCCTCCGTGCCCCAGGCGCCAAGTGGCACTACCACAGCACCACCACGGGAACCTCGCGTGGCTGGTTTCAGACTCCCTCCCCCCACCCCATAGCAGAGGGCCTTAGCTCACGGCTCTGCTTCTGGCTGCTCCGAGCTCTGCCGGAGAACCAGCGCCTGGCCGCGGGTCTGCTCTCTCCCTGTCGACCATCCTCCCACGGCACGTTCAAGGAGTCTCGGGTGTCCACCTTGGTGGGGTGATGGCCACAAAACCCACCAGGAGAGAAGCCTCAGGAGGGGCTCCATGGCTCGTGGTCAGTCTCACAGTGGCCATGGTGGGAAGAGGTGGTGCCAGGAAACTGAGTCAGGGCTTTGCCTTTTTCTCCATTTTAGTTTGCTTTTTGTCTTTTTTTTTTTATTATTGGCAGTGTGTATGTGTGTGTGTGTGTGAACACTGGAGTGTCACATTTCTTTATGAAAGGAAGAGAGACAGAGAGACGTCTGCAGCAGCCGGGGCTGGGCCAGGCACCTGCTGAGAGCTGGGAACTCCGCTGGGCCCGCCACGCGGGCGGCAGGGGCCTGGGTAATGGAGCCGGCACCGCTGCCTCCCAGGGTACGCACCAGCAGGAAGCGGGAATCGGAAGCACTGGAAGCGGAGCTGGAACTCGAACCCAGGCCTCCGATAAGGGGTACGGGCATCACAAATGGCGTCTTAACCACTTCGTCACAGGCCTGCTTTTGGCAGCAACATATTTTAGAGCTCATTTAAAACGGGCGGCTGCCGTGCACACAGGCACTCGCTGTGGCGGGGAAGGGCTGCCCACAGTCACAGCTCAGCGGCTCTGTGCAAAGACTTTTATTCATTATTGAATAAATTGGGTCAATAATTCATCACTTTCCTGCTGGTGGAGGCATCTTCAAAACCTCATTGAGTGGAGAGTCAAGCCAACCCAGGGTCTTCCTCAACCGCTAAACCCCACCTGTGTTTCCACGTGTGGGAGAATGGGGGCTGTGAGCCTGTGTGTGTGTGTGTGTGTGTGTGTGTGTGTGAGGGAGCTGGGAAGGGTGGTTCCTTCTTTATGATCTGCATAGATAATGCCCAATAAAAATGTCCACATTCCAAATAAAGGAAACTGAAATTAAAAAATTGTGTGCACTGGGGAATGGTGAGGAGCAGGGCACAGGGATGGTGCAAAAAGACCAGGAACGCGCAGCCCCCAGGAGTCTCCCAGGTGCCCGAGCCGGGGGCCCAGGGCTGGCTGGGAGGATGCGTACGAGGAAGACGGGAAGTTCCTCTGGCCGGGTACACCAGCCGGCCTGCAGGGTTCCTGCTCTGAACACCTTGGTGTCGGCTCCCTGGTGTCTCTGGCCTTCTGCCCCTGAGATCCTAACACTGCCTCTCAGCCCTGCCACTGAGCTCCTGGAGGGCTCCGAGGAGGGGTGGGCGCCGTGTGGTGTGCGGGGAGCAGGGGGCGGCCCCTGGCTCTGTGTGGTCTGCAGCGCACCCCACTGTGGCATGGAGCACGCTGCCTTGCTTCTCCTGGGCTCCGCTTCCTCAAGTGGGACAGGGGACGGATTAACGAGGAGGAGAAACAAGTGGGATCATGCAGCCCACGGTCAGCGCTAAATGGGCCTAGCATACCCCCGGGTCGTGACCTGAGCTGATTCTCTCTGTGGTCATCCCTGTGCCACAGATGGGAGTCTGGGTGGCTGGGACACAGGCAGGAAGCCTAGGGTCACCCCCCACTCCCAGTGCCATGGATGGGAGTCTGGGTGGCTGGCCGTGGCTGGCACATAGGCAGGAAGCCTAGGGTCACCCCTCACCCCCAATGCCACAGATGGGAGTCTGGGTGGCTGACTGTGGCTGGCAGAGGCTGGGACACAGGACCGTCCAGTCCGATCACAGGCGGGTTTGTTCCTCTCTTGGTTCAGTCTGATTTTGCTTCAGGCCTCTCAAAGTCCTTTTTATTTTTTTTTAAAGGTTTATTTATGTATTTGAAAGGCAGAGTGACAGAGAGCGAGGAAGAGAGAGAGACACAGGTCTCCCTTCGCTGGTTCACTCCCCAAACAGCTGCAACATGGGGGCTGGGCCAGGCTGAAGCCAAGAGCCTGGAGCTCCATCCCTGTCTCCTATTTGGGTGCAGGGGCCCAAGACCGCTCTCCCAAGCACCTTAGCAGGGAGCCCGATCGGAAGCAGAGCAGCCGGGACTCCGAGGGGGGCTCGGAGAGGGGACGCGGGCGTGGGAGCAGCAGCTGGAGTCTGCCCAGTGCACCGGCACACTTGGGGTTGCCCTGGGTCCGTTCCTACTGACCTCTGCCTGTCTTCATCAGGGGACACTCGGGGCTCAAACCCCACCCGCTCTCCTCTTTGCTTGGGGGCCTCAGGCAAGCGAGCGCCTTGGAGCGTGTTGCCCTCGTGTGTGTCAGGGAGGCCAGCAGTCTCCCGCAGGCAGTGTGCGCGGACGGGCGACCTCAGCATAGGACGCGTGTCTCCTGCCACAAGCACTCCGCCTGGAGCTGGTGGCCTCCTCGCCGCGGCCCTCTGCATCCTGGGTGTCTCTTCTCGTGCTGTCCAGCTCTGTCTCCCCTCCAGACCCTGAGTCCTCCAGTGCAGGACCCAGCATGCTCCGCTCCACGCCCCTGGCCTCCGAGCCTCATTTGCTGCACACAGCTGAGGCAGCCGGAGCCAGTGACACAGGCGGCACACGTGATTACTGCCTGTCACCCATGCCAGAGGGTCAGCGCACCTGGGTCCCTTGTGCCTGCTGCTCTGGGACACTACGGCTGAAGCTCGCTGTGCGCTGGGCCTCGTGGAAACACAGAGATGCTCAGCCCGTGAGGAGCTCCTGACAGTTCAGGGTCACAGCCTCCGGTCTCATTGCGAGCCGGCCGCTCGGCACTCACGCTGCACGGGGCCTCCCCGCCCCACCACCACCACCGATGCTCTCTCAGTCCCCTCCCACCTACCGCAGGTGCTGAATCAGAGAACGAGTGACTGTCACACGGCTATGTGCTCCCAGGGCCACGGGAACAATTCCCCCAGGGTCCCCGGTCAATGTCCTGGGCACGCGACAGGGCCACTGACAGCACCAGCCCCACCTTTGCTTCCCTGCCCGCTGCTGCCTTGGCCCAGACACAGGGAGTCCAGGGGCACAGCAGTCAAGAACACCGACAGGGAGTGGGCGCTCAGCCCTCAGTGGAGGACCCGGCCTTCATTCTGGCTCTAGCGCCGGACTCCAGCTTCCTGCTAATTCAGCTCAGTGGGTTCCTCCCACGGGTGCCAGAGATCTGGCTTCAGCCCCAGTCAGTGTGGACATTTGGGGAGTGAATCAGTGAATGGGACTCTCTCTCTCTCTACCCTCTCTCTCTCTCTCTCTGACTCTTTTTTTTTTTTTTTTTTTTTTTGACAGGCAGAGTGGACAGTGAGAGAGAGAGAGAGAGAAAGGTCTTCCTTTGCCGTTGGTTCACCCTCCAATGGCCGCCGCGGCCGGCGTGCTGCGGCCGGCACACCGCGCTGATCCGATGGCAGGAGCCAGGAGCCAGGTGCTTTTCCTGGTCTCCCATGGGGTGCAGGGCCCAAGCACCTGGGCCATCCTCCACTGCACTCCCTGGCCACAGCAGAGAGCTGGCCTGGAAGAGGGGCAACCGGGACAGAATCCGGCGCCCCGACTGGGACTAGAACCCGGTGTGCCGGCGCCGCTAGGCGGAGGATTAGCCTAGTGAGCTGCGGCGCTGGCTCTCTCTGACTCTTAAATTAAAAAAGAAAAAAAGTTACAAAACATTACCAGCCGGTCACAGAAGTCCCTGGGTCCCTGAGGGTCTTCAGGGGTCCCCAGAGGAACTGAACCCCCGTTGCCCATAGCAGAAGCCAGCTCACGAAAGCAGACCTCACCACGCTTCTCTCCTCCTCTGCCTCCCTGTCCTGACCCCAGCTCCTGGCCTCAGGCCACCCACAGGGGCACCCACGCGATAACAGCCAGCTTTGCCTGGTTTTCCCAGGAACCCCCTTCCCGCGTGCACCCCGGGCTCCCCTGTGCCCTGCACGCAGCAGACACACTGTGAGCACGTGCTGCGCAGCGGACACTGGGAGCAAAGGCGATGCCACACATGAGCCCAGCACTTGGAGACCTTGGGCACCGCGTGCACCATTCCAGACAAGGGCACGCTGAGGAGGGCAGGGACCCAGGGTCGCAGGGGGTGATGTGATGGCAGCCCGGGGTGGGAGGAGGGGGGTCTCTAAGGCAGCCAGGGACCTGGGAAGGCTACCCGCAGGATGACACTGGGGCCAAAGGGTACCAAGGACGACTCAGGGCGGAGGAGACAAAGGCAAGGCAAGGGGCGAGGCTGGCCTAGTCCGAGGGCAGTGAAGCAGAACGGCAGGTCAGGATCATGCTGCTGTTCTCATTTCACAAGGATTTCTCCAAGTGCCCAGCCCTCCTGTGGGTTATGTCATGGCATCTGTACAAGGACCTGGTGTGGCAAGCACACCCATGCCCATTTCACAGACAAGCAGGTGCAGATGAGGGGTTATTCGGCTAATAAATGGCAGGACAGTGAATCTAACACAGGTGGGTCTGGCTCCAGACCCCAAGGTGCTAGCCCTAGGAATGCATTTCTTGCAGGGGTCGGGGGTGGCTGTGGAGAGGGGCTGAGCAGGCAAGGCTTAGTTTAGGACGTGGATGGCAACGCACTCTGGGAGTTTAAATGAGAGAACATGGGGTTGGCACTGTGGCCTAGTGGGTTAAGGCACCACCAGCACACCAGTATCCCATATGGGCGCTGGTTCAAGTCCCCGCTGCTCCACTTCTAATCCGGCCCCTGCTAATGTGCCTGAGAAGCAGTGGAAGACACCCCAAGTGCTTGTACTCCTGCCGCCCACCTGGGAGACTCGGTGGAGTTCCTGGCTGTTAGCTTCAGCCCAGTCCAGGCCAGCTGAGAGTGAACCAGCGGATGGAAGATCCCTCCTCAGTTGCCTCCCCCCCTCCACTGTGTAACTTTGCCTTTCAAATAAATAAAATAAGTCTTTTTAAAAAAGAAAACGGGAGAACAGCCAGTTCAGGTTTGTTATGTCCTAAAGAGAATCCTGAGCGTCCCCTACAAGATCCCCTTCTGGGATCTGGGACCTGAGAGACAGGCTCTTGTCCCACTCGGTGCCAGCAGGGCTAAAGAGCAAGTAGCGTCCTGAGGCCCGAGTGGGGGTGGCAACAGCAGTGCACACCGCTCATCCCAGCAAATCGTGGCAACCACTCCCTGTTAAGGAACGGCCTCGGCCTTTAGTCCCATTGGTTAAGATCCCCAGTCCCGGGCCCGTGCCGCGGCTCACTAGGCTAATCCTCTGCCTGTGGCGCCGGCCAGATTCTATCCCAGTTGCCCCTCTTCCAGTCCAGCCCTCTGCTGTGGCCAGGGAGTGCAGTGGAGGATGGCCCAAGTGCTTGGGCCCTGCACCCCATGGGAGACCAGGAGAAGCACCTGGCTCCTGGCTTCGGATCAGCGCGGTATGCCGGCCGCAGCAGCCATTGGGGGGTGAACCAATGGAAAAGGAAGACCTTTCTCTCTGTCTCTCTCTCTCACTATCCACTCTGCCTGTCAAAAAAAAAAAATCTTAAAAAAAAAAAAGATCCCCAGTCCCACACTGGAGTACCCGGGTTCGAGTCCCACCTCAGGCTCCTGGCTTCGATTCCTGCCGAGAGGCAGCAGGGAAGGTTCCAGGGGCTGGATTCCTGCTATCCTCGTGCATGCTCTGGATGGCGTTCCCAGTTCCTGGGAATTTGGGGACCAAGAGACGGGAATTCCATCTCTGTTCCTCTCGAATACATTTCAAAATAAGAGGAAAAACAAATTGCCCTCCAACGCTGACCTGACAAAGCCTGGGAAAAGTTGCATTTTCCTTCGACTGTATCCCTCTTGGAAAGTCCCAGAAAGCTTCCCCGGGGAGCGGGACGGGGCCTCGGGCGCGGTGATGCACACCACGACTATTTGTTGACCCGTCCAGCTCTTTTCCAGAACAATCTTAATTAAGCGGAAGGTGCCAGTAGCTCCAAAAGAATTAACCAACTGTCTCCTGAAGTAACTCTGATTAATAGCAGAGGCACACACGTGTGGCCGTGGCCAGGTCACGTGACATAATACAAATGACTGTCTGTTGCTATTTTTAAGTAATGTTTATCAGAACCCCTTGGTGCATAATAAATTTAATTTACAGCTGCTTGCAGTCCGACTTACACACGGCCTCCTGCGGCTCGGCTCATTAACACGCTCACAGAAGAAACGAGTTTCCTTTTGAATTCCCTTTCCATTTCTCCTTTCTAATGAGGCCAGATTGTGAAACTCCTCGGGAGAGAATTTCTCCATCATTTCCAGGACAGATCGTCTTAAATGCTCAAAAGTTTTAATTATCGCAAAGGCACACACAGCACAAATTTGTGTGATAGCTCGGGGCAGCGCTGGGGAAAGATTCGGTGAGTCATCCACGCTCATGAGCGAGAGCGCTCAGAAGGAAAGACAAGAGGCGCAGGGTGGGGGAGGCCTGGGGGTACCCAGAGTCCTCCAGCTGGAGATTGGGGGACCCCCTAGAGAGCAGGGGAGGAGCACCGAGCTAAGAGGCCGGAGACCGGGTCCAATTCTGCCTCCGAGTTTGGCTACAAGACCTCTGAGGGCCTTCCAAGCTCTTAGCAGTCTGATTCCTTCCCTTTCATGGCCTGAGGGGCGACTTCAAAGAGCCGCTGTCTCAGCCGATTGGGAGCCAGCAGACTTGCTCTGTGACGGCCGACTGCGGGAGGTACAGGCCCACGTGCGAAGCGGAGGCTAGCACGAGCAGACTGCATGAGGAGAGAGAAGACTTCCACGAGCCACACTGCCCGAGACGCATGCTAGAACAGAACCCAGGGCTGGTGACAAGCGGGGACAGCATGGGACAGCACGCTTGCTCAGCTGGGGTCCAACGATGCTGTCCCCACCGTCCGATGGACGAGAAGCCTTCTTCTACAGCACCCACCTGAGCCCATGGCCAGTGCACCCCGCGATCAGCCGGGAAGTTACACAGGCTCCTGTGACGGCCAAGCTGCAGGACTTCAGCACCGTGGACGGAGAATCAGTAACTCGGGCCGTGAGCCTGCAGGGTGCCCTCGGCCCGGTGGGCTGCACTGTGGGCTGCACCGGCTAGTGCCCTGCAGGGGACTGCTGACTGCCCAAAATGCTTTGTGGACCCTGGCAGGGCGCACCCGCGGGCCTAGGGCTCAGCTGGCAGCCGGCCGATCTAGGAGAGCTCGGCCGGGGTGACTCGAGCGCCCCGGCTTTGTTGCATATGGCTTTCACCTCTGGACGTCCACAGGCGGAGAAACACCCACCCTCGGGACAGAGAAGTAAAGTAGCTGGAAAGAGCGCTTTCTCTGAGCTTGGGTGTGGGCTGCTGGGTCTGCTTCCTGCTCCACCCCTGGGACACAGGGGAGAGGGTGCTTGTGTGTCTGGTCCCGCGCCCTCCACAGGGATGGCGGCCTCCTGTTTGGCCTCCCCAGGCCCCACATCCTCACGGCTGGCTTCTCCCTGGTGCTCCGCCCACACACCTGCTGCTGCGGACACACTCGGCCCCTGCCCCTCTGGCCCGAGCCCTGCCAGGTTTTCCCTGTGCTTGCTGATGGCAACACTGTTGGGTGTCCCTTTAAGACTCAATAAAGGGGCCCCACTATTGCAGGAACACAGGTGACCTGAGCCTCTCGTGTGACACAGTTAAGGGCCCTTCCTGCAACACCACCTCTGGGGTTGCTGTTCCTCGCCCACAGCCCTCTGAGAGCGAGCTAAACGGAACCTGAGCCTTGCTCTGTGGAGCAGCAGAGGGCCCAGAGCCCTTTTAACCAGAGAGAAACAAAATCCTACATGTTTAAGCCCATTTCTAGGCAAAACTATTCATGGTATGTTTCAGTTTAGAAGACCAATTCCCATCCAACAGTAAGGAAATCTCAGTATTCCTGTTTTACAGATGCAAACTGAGACTTGAGTTTAATTGCCACCCAGAATAACAGAGCTGTTTGAATAACAGAGCTGTTAGTTGAACCTGCTCTGTGCAGCTCCAAGCCCAGGCTGTCTGCTCATGGCCTTCCATCTACCACCCCCACCCCCAACCCCCGACCCCCAACACTGCCAGCGTGTCCCCTGCAAGTGTGTGCGGCCACTCTCCAGCTGAAAGCCCCAGAATGAATCCCGAGGTCTCAGCTGGGCTCAGAAGGCCCAGGAGGGGGCGTGCCCCTCCCCCGGCCGCATCTCTCCCTCTCCTGCTCTCCCCTCCGACACATCGCAGGCACTGGGAGTCCTGGGACTCAAACCCTGCCCTGTCCGATAGCAGAGCCAGCACGCTCTTCTCCGACATCATCAGTCTCCCCATTCCTCATCGCCGTCGTAGTCACTGCAGGACAGAGTACAAACGGCAGCTGTCCGGTCCTAGCACGGAGGAGGGCGGGGGTCGGGTGGGGTCTGCCTCCTAAGGTAGGTCATGTGAGCCGGATCGGAGGACTGACCGGTGCTCTGCCGGGAAGGAGGAGGGCAAGGCATTTCGGGGGGCAGGAACTGCATGCCCAGGCAGGGAGGCGGAAGCTGCAGAATGAGTGCAGGAAGCCGTTGTTTGGTCAACTCCGGAGCAGAAAGTACAACCGTGCCAAGAGGCAGAAAGCGCCAGGCTGCTCCGGGCGTTTGCAGCCCGCCTCCCCTCGGCCCCGCGCTGCACGGTCATCGAATCTTTCCTTCTGCGTCTTCCCCATCAGACCTGAGCTCCGGAAACGAGGGCAGGGGCCCTGCGGCAGACAATTCCAGTCCCCGGGGCCTGAGGCCTGGCGGCGTCTGCATCCTGTGCGTGTTTGCTGAGCGCCTCCATGTGCAAACGCTCTCTGTCATATTTCAGGGTCTGTCGGGCCGAAGGGATCCTTCGACGCTGCCTTCCGAGCGGGGTCAGCTCTTTGCAGCCTTGTCCAGAACGGCGCTGTGCTGGGCCGCTGCTGGTGTCAGCAGTGGATCTGCGAACCCTCGGACGCTTCTGACATTTCCGGCTAAAGTAAATGGCAAAACTCTCATTCCCTGCCAAATCCACAAAGCTCAGAGGCAGACAGGTCTCCAGGCAGAAGCCACACCATGGAAATCCCATTGTAAACAAGAAGAATCAGCGCTCGGCAGGTTCTGCCTGATACAGCAGCACCCAAACAACTCACCACCAGGCAAGGCCCGAGCTGGGGAACTCTGCGTCTCGTTCCCTTCCTGCCTCCACTCGTCCCGCAACTCTGCCCTGGAGACCCGCGAGTCCTGTGCTGCCATGGACTCCTGCACCCAGGCTGGTGTCTTAGTCTGAGCTCTCCCACCAGCAGAGCATGAGGCCAGGGCTGTGTGCAGCTGAGCGGCTTGGGAGGGGAGCCCGTGGGAGGAGGGGAAGCCAGGGTGCGTGCAGAGCAGGCAGTGTGCGTCTCAGGCCTCCGTCCACTGGGGACCCCAGAAACGACGCAGCGTGAGCCCCACGCTGCCCCTGCCAAGGTGGGCCGTGCGTCCCTCAACCCTGCTCAGCCCCTCCACATCCGGTTTCCACCTGCCACGTGAGCTTCCTGGGCTCTAAGGCAGGAAGCAGATGCAGCAGCAGGGTGGGGTGGGGTGCGTGGTGGGGGGAGCCCAGGTTGCAGAGGAACTGCCCATCATGGCTGCTGCTGGAACCAGGGGTGGGCTGAGGGGGTGCAGGGCTGGGGGCAGAGTCTGCGCCAGGCAATGGACAAGGGACCCCAAGCCCTGGCCTGCCTGAACCATCCTTGAAGGCAGAGCTCTCAGGACCTCAACACTCGCATCAGGTCCTACCTCCCAACCCTGCACTGAGGATTGCGTTTCCAAGACATGAGTTTTGGAAGACAAAACATTCAAACCACACCTTTACCTCCTTGAAAGAGTGACAGGGAGGGGAGGGGCTGGGCCCTGCAGATCCTTGGGGAGGTGAGTTCCAGGCAGAGGAACAGCCAGGCCGAGGCCTGAGGCCAACTTGGACCCGCATGCCCCTTGGCTTCCCCAGCATCTGCTTTGTCCACCCAATACAGCCTGGCGGGTCACCAGTCTGCAGGGTTCCTGTGCCACAGCGGGTGCTGCTGGTGCCTGGAGTCAAAGGGGAATAAAACCGGGCCCTGGCTCCAAGGCCCTCCCACCTGGGAGAGGAGCCAGACTTGCAGCTAAGCCTTTGGTGTTTCTTTTATTCTTTTTTTAAGGATTTTATTTATTTATTTGAGAGGTAGAATTAGAGAGAGGGAGAGACAGAGAGAGGGCTTCCCTCCACTGGTTCACTCCCCAAATGGCTGCAATGGCTGGAGGTGAGTCAATCCAAAGCCAGGGGCCAGGAGCTTCTTCCGGGTCTCCCACATGGGTGCAGGGGCCCATGCACTTGGGCCATTTTCCACTGCTTTCCCAGGCCATAGCGGAGACCTGGATCAGAAGAGGCGCAGCTGGGACTAGAACCGACACCCACATGTATGCCAGCACCGCAGGCAGAGGCTTAGCCCGCTACACCACAGTGCCAGCCCCAAGCCTTTGTCATTTCTTGTGGGCCTGCTCTGTGAAAGGCTTGGAGCGCCACGTGCATTATTCCAAACATTCCCCGCCACAGCCCAGCAAGACAAACAGCAGCTTCCCCATTCTACAGCCCAGGAAACTGAGGTTGGGAGCCGTCAAGGAAACTTTGTGTATTCGACCCGGCCTCAAACAACAGACCCTGAAGTCGGAGTCCTTTGCACTCTCCCCACGGCTCATGGCCTCTCTGCGCACCCTCGGTATGGGGTCCACCTCTGCAGCTGTAACGACAACCCAGAGGCTGCGTACTTAATAAAGTTGTGGATGCAGAAAGCCCAGGAGCAGGCAGCCCCCAGCGAGGGCGTCTAGGCCAGGGCCCCTGTGAGAGCTGCCACAGTCAGACAGGAAGCCAGAGGGCTCTTTTACACAACTCACTTCAGCAAGAACTGACTCAGGGTCCACAACCCCTCCCAAGGCA
Source organism: Oryctolagus cuniculus (assembly GCF_051225735.1). Classification (NCBI taxonomy): domain Eukaryota; kingdom Metazoa; phylum Chordata; class Mammalia; order Lagomorpha; family Leporidae; genus Oryctolagus; species Oryctolagus cuniculus. The sequence goes on along the minus strand of NC_142886.1, from coordinate 43,290,447 downwards.
GCGCCTACTAGGCCACACCTCTTAAAGGACCCACCACCTGTCACCATCCTCACAGGTGAACCTGTTGGGGCAAACCCCATGGGGACCGTAGCACGGCCGCATAGCTAGAGTGCACGGGATGGGCACCCTGGGAGAGAGGCATCAGAGAGAAAGGAGGTGGGGTCGAGCCTCACCGGCAAGAACAGAAGGGATTCTGGGCAGGGGGCACTGTGAGACAGCGAGGGGCATGCTGGGAGCTGCAGAGCTCAGAGCAAAAGGATCGTGGTGGGGCTGGCTGCATGGTGCACTAGGTTAATCCCATATGGGCGCCGGTCCTAGTCCCAGCTGCTCTTCTTCCAGTCCAGCTCTCTGCTGTGGCCCAGAAAGGCAGTGGAGGATGGTCCAAGTGCTTGGGCTGCTGCACCCGCATGGGAGACCAGGAGGAAGCTCCTGGCTCCTGGCTTCGGATAGGTGCAGCTCCAGCCGTTGCGGCCATCTGGGGAGTGCACCAATGGAAGGAAGACCTTTCTCTCTGTCTCTCTCTTTCACTGTCTGTAACTCTACCTCTCAAATAAATAAATAAAATCTTTTAAAAAGTGGGGGGACCATGGCGGGGAGTCAGGGGTGTCAGGGTGCTGGCAGGGATTCTCCAGGGAGTTTTAAGCAGGGAAGAGAAAGGGCCCCGTTTGCAGGTTAGGGTTCTGTGTGTCTCTCCTCCCTCCCTTAGAACGTGAGTTCTTGCCGGCGCCGCGGCTCACTAGGCTAATCCTCTGCCTTGCGGCGCCGGCACCCCAGGTTCTAGTCCCAGTCGGGGCGCTGGATTCTGCCCCAGTGCTCCTCTTCCAGGCCAGCTCTCTGTTGTGGCCCGGGAGTGCAGTGGAGGATGGCCCAAGTACTTGGGCCCTGCACCCCATGGGAGACCAGGAGAAGTACCTGGCTCCTGCCATCGGATCAGCGCGGTGCGCCGGCCACGGCGGCCATTGGAGGGTGAACCAACAGCAAAGGAAGACCTTTCTCTCTGTCTCTCTCTCTCTATCACTGTCCACTCTGCCTGTCAAAAAACAACAACAACAACAACAACAAAACGTGAGTTCTTGGCGAGTCGGCCCCTCCCCCTCCCTGACAGCTTCTGCTCAGTCCAGAGCAGGTTCTTGCTGGCTGTCCCCGCTGGCATTTGCACTTGGCCATCCTGGCCCAGGGAGTGGTCAGCCAAGCAGTTCTGACCAGAGCATCTCTCGGATCCTGTCTGTCTGGACTATTGTGGTAGGAAGATGGCATTGGACACGGATGTGGAGATCAAAATTACGACCGTGCAGAGAGGGAGGGAAGACACAGATGGTTTTAGAGCACAGAAAACATCCAGGCCCCTCCTTCTCTCCCTGGTGCCCTGCCTCCCCTCTGCATTCAGACATCTCACCTTCCAAGTTTGGAACCTCACAGGCTGCCCTCCCACCACCCCAGGCAGTGAGTCCCGCTCAGGTCTGAGGTCGCCGACCGGGGTGTGGGACCCGGCTGTGAACCACAGAGCCCTGGGGGGTGGGGCTTTCCTTCTCCACAGCTGGTCAACCAGGAAATCCAGGAAGACCTCCATGGCTGGGCCAGGCCAACACCAGGAGCCTGGAACTCCATCCAGGTCTCCCACGTGGGTTGCAAGGGCTCCGTGATTTTGGCCATCTTCCGCTTCGTTCCCAAGCGCATTAGCAGGGAGCTGGCTGGGAAGTGGAGCGGCTGGGATGGTGCAGCTGGGATCCCATCTGGCACTCACCGGATGCCGGCTTTGCAGGTGATGGCGTAATCCACTGCAGGCCAGGTAAAATCACTTCCTTTGCATTATTTCAATTTGCCTTTGGGGGAATTTGTGGCTGCAGAACCCATGGATTCAGAGAGCCAACCACACGATTCTGCTCCCTGAGAGACAGGGGAAAGGAGCCAGGCTTCGGAGTTTAGAAACTCCCAGATCACATGGCCACCGGGAATCACTCTCAGTCCCCACATCCGGGGTCAGCGTGACATCTTCCCGCTGGAACTCACCCAGGATTGGTCCAAAAGCAGAGGCCTCGGGAAAACCACCAGGACTCCTGAGGACCCCTGCTCTCAGCTCCTTCCACTCACACAGATGTTCCAATGTGAGCCATCCTGGTTGCACGGTGTTCCACATCACTTTATGTCAAAGCCTCTAGAATCCAGGAAACCCATAAGAATCTGCCTAAGCTGGGGTCCCCTTTTAGTATGTTTAGAACCCCTTTCAGGGGGAGCCACTCAGGTCGGAACGAGTGAGGGAAACTCGGGAGGCTGGTGGCCAGGAAAGGAAAGCAAACCGAATGCGATGCTGAGCTGGCCACGGCTCTGCCAGGGAACAGGGCCAGCTGCTCAGTCACTCAAGACGCATTCGCAGAAGCCAGATGGAACCACGGTGGAGGGAAGGAGACAAATGACCTGCCAGCGCGCCCCAGACTCGTCTCTCACCGATCAGAACGAACCCTGCTGGAACCCTGCCGGCACCGGCACCTCCCGCACCTCAGGTGTCCGCGGCCGCTGCAGACAGCCGCTGGCGAGCACGGCCACTGTCTCCACGGTGTGGGGGCCACCCGAGCATGGGCTTGGTGGGAGGAGCCCCAACCCCACCCCCCGGGCAGCCACTGCTGTGGCCCCCCTGAAAGTGAGCTTTTTACCCGATGCCTCCTGATCGCAGGCGTGCCCACCTGGTCTGCCAGTTGCCCAGGCTCCCTCCCTCCTTTTGCTGTCACCAAAATTAACTCATTGCATGCAAGGAGCGGTGCTGCTGGCCCTCCAGGGTCCCTGAACATAAGACTCCCGAGATCGCCGGGCTCCCCCGTGGGTGACATCTGGAAGTTTTGTCTTAAGGAGGTGTGCTCCAGGAACTCCGGGGCCCAGCAAACTGTGCCTCCCACCTGTGCACAGGCCCGGGGCGACTGGAGCCTGCTTTCTATCATCCACATTCCCCAAAGAGCGCGATACTGCCAATCCACGGGAGGAGGGCCACGAGCAGCGCAGACCAGCGGGGACCTGCTCACATGCTGAACGCACGGTCCTCACCCCCTACCTCAAGGTGCAAGGACCTTCGCCCCTCACCCCGGGACCCCAGGACTGAAGCTGCCCAGCCCCTTACTCTGCTCTTTGCAAAACACACCCACTCGCTCCCCCCACCCCAATGCCAGCGATTGGCCTGCTGTGTGGTGAGCCAGCAGACCCGGTGTTGGAGGTTCTAGAGAAATTCCTGCAGCCAGCATTGAGAGTGTTCCAGAACACTGGCAAGACGGGCATGCTGGAGGCCTGGGGAAGTCCACCCTCACCCTGGGGAGGCTGAGAGGTTGGTGGTGCGAGGAGAAGGAACACGGCCGCCCTCCTCACTGACCAGCCTGAGGGGCAGATGGAATGAGTCTGCTGGAGCAGGTGCATAAGTGGGGCCTAACACAGCCCCCCCACTCCCCGCCTTATCCAGAACGTGTTACAGTTTTGGCATGGTGTGTCCCCCACCTGAACTCACCCGGAGAGTGTGAGTGCCCTTGGTGTGGCAGTGTCGAGAGGTGGCGGGAGTGCAACAAGTGATGGGGCCACACAGACTTTGCCCTGTGAAGGACGGACGTAGCTCGCCCAGGGGTGCGCTGTCCACCGCCAAAGGGATGGTTATCAAAGCGGCCTCGGCCTCCGCGGCTCCCTCACATCCCCCTCGGCCTGACCCCTCCCCACCGGCTCTCCGGATCTCCACGGCAGCTCCTCAGCTGTCTGGGTTCTCTCTCATCTGCAGGTCTCTGAATGTTGGGATCGCTCATTCACGTTCATCTCTGAGCAGAGAAGCCCCAGTGGAACCGCCAGCTCAAACTGCAGGCCACTGGCTAAGCCATAGACAGCCACCCTCGCGGGGTGGGCAGTGGGTGCAGTGGGTAAGACACCTGCAGCCCATGCTGGAGTGCCGGGGTTCAAGTCTCAGCTCTGCTCCTGATTCCAGCTTCTGCTAATGCACCACCCTGGGAGGCAGCAAAGATGGCTCCAGTACCTGGGGCCCTGTCACCCAGGTGGGTGACCTGGATCGAGTTCCTGACTCCTGGTTTTGGTCTGGTCCAGCCCCAGTGCTGTGGGTATTTTGGGAGTAAAGCAGGAAATGGGAGTGTCCTCTCTTTGTCAGTCTGTTTGTCTCCCTTTCTCTCTTTGTCTGTCTGCCTCTCAAAGAAGAAAGAAAGAAAGAAAGAAAGAAAGAAAGAAAGAAAGAAAGAAAGAAAGAAAGAAAGAAAGAAAGAAAGAAAGAAAGAAAGAAAGAAAGAAAGAAAGAAAGAAAGAGAAAGAAAGAAAGGAAGAGAGGAAGAGAGGAAGAGAGGAAGAGAGGAAGAGAGAAAGAGAGAAGGAGAGAGAGAGAGAGAGAAAGAGAGAAAGGGAGAAAGGGAGAAAGAAAGAGAGAGAGAGAAAGAAAGAGAGAGAGAGAAAGAAAGAGAGAGAGAGAGAAAGAAAGAGAGAGAGAGAGAAAGAAAGAGAGAGAGAGAGAAAGAAAGAGAGAGAGAGAGAAAGAAAGAGAGAGAGAGAAAGAGAGAGAGAGAAGAAGGAAGGAAGGAAGGAAGGAAGGAAGGAAGGAAGGAAGGAAGGAAGGAAGGAAGGAAGGAAGGAAGGAAGGAAGGAAGGAAGGAAGGAAGGATCCTCACCTTAAAACATTGGATCTCCTCGCCGTCTGGAGTGTGGCAGTCCCAGGTCAAGGCTGAGGGCCGTCTTGCTGGCTGATGGTTGCTCTCCTCACTTGGCCTTTCTCCGCGTGTTGCTCTGGCTCACTTCCTCTTCCTGTAGGGACAGCAATGCCCACCCCATGACATCATTTCATCCTAATGACCTTCCAGAGACCCTGTCTCCCAATGTAGCCCCTGGGGACTAGATCTTCCACATACGCATCCCAGGGCAACACAATTCAGTCCTTCATGCCGGATCCTCCCTAGCCACGCCCTCCCCCATGGCAACAAAGGCAATCACCCCCCAAAACAGCAACCCCTTCTCTCACTGCTGGCCCACCGGCAGGAGCAGCCCAAGGGCCCAAGGTGCCAGCTCACGGTCACGGCTTCTGGGTTCATCCAGGCAGGTTTCAGCCTCTAGGATCCAGCACGTCTTCTTTTTTAAAATAATTATTTACGTGTTTAGTTGAAAGTTACAGAGAGAGGGGGAGAAAGAGGGAGACACACACACACACACACACAGATGGAGAGGAGAGAGAGAGATTGATTTTATGTCCCTGGTTCACTCCCATGTGGGTGCAGGGGCCCAAGCACTTGGGCCATCCTCCACTGCTTTCCCAGGCGCATTAGCAGAGAGCTGGACAGAAGTGGAGCAGCTGAGACTCACCCGGGCGCTCATATAGGCTGCCGGTGCTATGGGCAGTGGTTTAACCCACTGTGCTACAGCACCAGCCCCAAGCCAGCACTTCTAACCCTTCTGAGCCAAGGTGGCAGCAACACAGCACAGATTCTGCAGGGCTCAGGGGGACTGGGCCTCCCTCCACTCCCTGGTTCCCAGACTTGTGTTCTAGCTATCACAGACACATCTATCAGCTCCCAGTGCATCCAGGAGAAAGATTCTCCAACCCCACAGCTGTTATCCCCGCCGCTGTCACAGCTGAGCCGTCTGTGTGTCAGGGAAGCACTAGCAGGGCCCAGGAGAGCAGCTGGGTCACCCTGTCTACCGATCGCCGACAGCCTCCTTGGCAATGGATGCTCTCTGGTGAGCATTAATGAGGCGAAAAGACCCAAAGCGTTTGTGCACGCTTCCGTGAGCTCATCCACACACTGCTTGCTTGCCCTCCAAGCCCTTGCCTGACAGCTGAGCCAGCTAGCCCTGCACAGCAGGCAGGGTGCACCTGCACCTTGGGCCACTTCCCCCTTGCAGGAGGCTGAAAAGCGGTTATTGTCTGTGCCTAACTAGCACCAATCTAAGACGTCATCTGCCTGTAGATGAGACCCTCTCTATCACAACATCGTAGCAAACTTCAAATGAGATGGTGACAGGAGGCCAGATGCTTAGGTAATTCACCTGTTCCTCGGCCCCTAAATGCACCATCACCTGTTAGATTGCTGCTGTGCTTGGCTGACCTGATGCCTCCGTGGCATCGCGTGGTCCTTCAAAGAAACCCAGGCTCTTCAACCCGTGGACTCTGGGCTGTGAGCAGTCTTAGGTCATTCCCCACTGCAGTAGTTGATGTCATCTCTCTGGCCTTCCACTCCCGAGTTTCTTGCACTTACAGAAACTGAGCATGGCCACAGTCAGCTCTCTTTCTCACCCCACTCACACAACCATCTCTGAGCCGTTGACTTGGATTCCGATAGCCCAGGTCACCCGGATGGCCACTCCAGCTTTGCCCCCTTCCCTCTCGGGACCCACTGGCCGCCTGGCCCTTGCCATTTCATTGACTTCCACTGGCACAAGGGACTCGATCTCCCCGCCCTCTCCTGTCACGCAGCCAGGTCTTCCGCTGCACTCCTCCAAGGTGCCAAAGTTCCCTGGGAGCCTTTTCTTTCTGTCAGTGAAAGGAGTGTTCTCTGCGCCATTCCAGGGAACAGAGGCAAGAGGTGGGACCTAGGGTCTTAGCATTCTCACATTCATGCCTCTCTGAGCCTTCAGTTCTTTTCCCCCTGAATATGCAAAAAAATCCTGGCCTCTCAGCTCATCTGCTGTAGGCTATTCTTGTGACAAGTGCCACACTGCAAAGCGCCTGCTTCAGTGAGGTCACTACAGTCTCCAGGCCAAGAGGAACCGCTCTGTTCCAACGAGCAGGAGAGTCGCTTCTCTCCAGCAGAGGATTTCGGGAGACTGTGGGTTCTGCGAATGTTCAGGCTTGCCCATCCACATGTCTCCATTAGACATCGCAAGGTCCAAATCACTGCCTATCAGAGCCCTGATTGGACATAAGACGGCGATGTAGCTGCGTGTTTAGAATCCTTTTTAGCTCTGCCACGCTCACAGTCAGATCCTGGGCTTAATTTTCAGGATAGTCTGTCTTGGATCACAAGAGCATCCTTAAAGCTTTCACGAAGCGTGCCCTAAGTCGGCAGCGGGCTTCCCTGAGCCTGCCATCTGCAAGGCTGCTGATACTGCCAGGAGGCCCCCAACCTCACCATCCTTAGGATTACCGTCTCCCCCACTTAACCCCATTGCAGGGTTCTGTTATGTACACCCCACTCCCGTTAGCTGCAGACAAAGCTTTAGAAATTATGTCAGAGTGTGCATTGTGGCACAGCGCGTTGAGATGCTGCCTGTGACGCCGGCGTCCCATATGGGCTCAGATTCGAGTCCCGGTGGCTCTACTTCTAATTCAGCTCTCTGCTAAGGGACTGGGAAAGCAGAGGAAGATGGATCAAGTGCTTGGGCCTCTGCCAACTATGTGGGAGACCTGGATGAAGCTCCTGGCTCCTGGCTTCATTCTGGTCCAGCCCCGGCTGTTGTGGTCATTTGGGGGAGTGAACCAGCGGATGGAAGACCTCTCTCTCTCTTTCTGCCAGCACTGTGGTGCAGTTGGTTAAACAGTAGCCTGAGTGCCGAGTGGGTGTTGTTTCAAGTCCCTGATAGTGCGCCTGGGAAAGCAGTACATCCACATGGGAGACCTGGAAGAAGCTCCTGGCTCCTGGCTTCACAGATGAGTCCTGGCCATTGTGACCATTTGGGGAGGGAACCAGCAGATGGAAGATCTCTCCCTGTCTCTCTCTCCCTCTCTTCTCCCTCTCCCTCTCCCTTCCTTCTCCCTCTCTCTCTCCCCCTTTCTCTATATATAACTTTTTCAAATAAAAACTAAATAAATCTTTTTTAAAAAATGATCTCTTCTTCTCTCTGTAAGTCTGCCTTTCAAATAAATAAGTAAAGGTTTAAGAAGAAGTTGCAACGTCACTTTTGCCAGATATAGTCCTGTTCACTGTCACACAGAAGTGGGTCCCTATTGCTTACAGACGGAAAACCCAACTCCAATGTCCCACACTGAAGTTCTGCTTTTCAGAACCACTGTGGTACCTGCTGTCCCTGTCCCTCGGGAGACAGAGCCCGCAGCACGCGCGGCTTGCTGACGCGTCACCCAGGGATGCGATCCTAGCACAGCAAAGGGGAGAGGCCAGGGGAGTGAAGCAGGGAGCAAGGGCAGCAAGCGCAAGACCGAGCATCACCGGGCTGGCCCTATCTTCCGAAGGAAGCATGTCCAGTCGCTCAGCGCGCCCGCTGGCTGCCTCCTGACAGCCACAGGGAATCCTGCAATCCCCTTCCCAGACCCCGCGCTCCTCATCCTGCGTCATTCATCGTTTTCCTGCTGGTTGAACTGCCCCGCATTTCTGAGTAGAGGCACCTGCAGGACCCCACGTGCCCTGGTGTCCTGAGTCCAGGCAGGGGGAGGGGAGCCATGACCTCCCTTGGTCCTGCTATGGCTTGAGTGACAGTCCAGTCTTCACTCCAAGGGAGGCTTGATGTTCCACAGTATCACAAGGGCACAGAACATGTGGGGCCCGCGCGACCCTTGAGCGTGGATTGGGTCTGAAACAGGGACCCTGAAGGGCAGATGGACGATGCAGGCTTTCCCATGTACAGAACCTGCCCGGCCTCTCCCAGCCTTGCATTTGTCTTTTTTTTTGGGGGGGGGGGCAGGTGCTTTTGAATCTATCTCAATCCCAGGGGAGTGGCTGTGTGATTCAGGCTAAGCCATAAACATCTCTGAACTTGGCAAATCGGGCAATTATGTTTATCGCAGCGTCGTGAGCGTGGAACTGAAAGGTGACAGAAAGAACATTTATAAGTGACAAAGTGCTCCGAGCATAAACATCGGGCGGGGGCTGCTGAAGTCGTGCACTGAGCGAAGCACGCTCAGCGGCTCCCCCCGCACAGGCAGCCAGCACCCAGGGCTCCTGTGCCCTCGGCCGGCTCGAGTTCACACGTCATTCCCTGGCTTCAAACTGTCCAGGTCAGCCAGGAAGCTCCTCCCCAGCCTCCTCCTCTGACAATGGGCTGAGGCCACATGTGATGTGGCCACCCAGCATCCAGTACTCCGTCTGGACCCTAGTGGGTGCTCACAGGCACGGAGCAAATGAACAAGCATTTGCATATTTTTGCCCAAGGAGCAACCAAAACCTACACCCTGCAGCTCCCCTTGGCCTGGAGGGTTTCACTCCCCTCTCTCCAGTCTGCAATCCTCCGGCCTGCCTGCCCTGTCTGGAGCGACCCCTCGCTGTCTGCCCTGCCAGGGACAGCGGGACCCTCTCCGTGGGCAGCCAAGGCCCCAGCAGTTTGTGCCCCGCCTCTCCCTAGTTGAGGCTGAGGTGCGGGTTTGCAGAGGCTGGGTACCGATGAGCCGCGCTCAGCCCTGGGGCAGGGCAGGACCGAGTTGCCGCCGCCCAAGAGGAGCGGCCAGGTGCCTGCAGGAGCAACTTGAGAGATGGAATCCACCGTTTCCCCAGGACGACTTGTTGATAATCTCTCCCCCGCCCGCGCCTTCTACAGACGGGCGGGGAGAGGCAGTGCCAGAAGGATTCTTCCCCAGAGAGACGCAGTCGAAGGCTGGCTGGCGGGGAGACCCCCCTGCAGGGCCGCAAACTCGAGGGCCAGGCACTTGACCCCGGGCAAGGTGGCCTGCACCTGCTAGCTCGGCACCCGGGGAAAAGGGGTCTCAAAAAATCACTGCTCCCGGGAGAACAGGCAAGCGAGGAGCGAGACCCCCGAGCGCCGGGACTCCTGGGCCTCCGGGGGAATGAATAAATTATTAAGCGCCCAATACACAATAGCCTCGCTAGATGGAGACGAGGAATCACTGCGGCGGCGGCGGCGGCGGCGGGGAGCGCGGGCGGGAGCGCAGTCCCGGGCGGGAGGCGGGCGAGGCGCTGGCTCAGCTCACGTCTGTTGCCCTTTTTCGTGCATTATTGATTTCGCCTCCGCCCGCGGCCCTGCTGCCCCCGCCGGCGCTCGGGGGCCCGCGCCTCCGGCCCGCTGCGTGAGAGGCGCGGAGAGCCGGGGCACCCCCGCTCTCCGGCCAGCCGCGCGGCGCCACCGGGAAGGGTGGGGACCCGGGCGGCGCGGGGAGGGTTCGCGCGGCCGGCTCCAGGCGGCTCGGGGGAGACTTTACCCGCCCTCCGCCTCCGCCTCGGCCGCCCGCCCCGGCCCTGGGCGCAGGGTGCCGCCCCGCGCGCGGCCAGGCGCAGCCCGGAGCCGCCGCGCCCTGCGTCCCGAGCGAGCGCGCGGCGCCCGGGTCCCCGGCTCGGCCGCCCCGGAGGCCCAAGCGGCGCGCAAACTTTTGCTCCAGTGCTCGGCGCTCCTCCCCAGCATGTGAAGCCCCCGGGCGTCCGCGCAGCCGCCAGGGTGAGGACCGAGGCCCCGCCTAGAGGGCGGGGGGACAGGGGAGGCGGCGGGCTTTAAATGGGGGCCGTCCGGCGGCTAAACGGAGCTGCCGCGGGGGGAGCGCGGATCTCCCTTCTCCGCGCCGGGGATCTGCCGGGGCCGCAGCCCGCCAAGGTGGCGTGAGGCACTGGAGGGGGTGCGGGCTGGGAGGAGGGGGAGAGCGGGGCTCGGGGGGCGGGAAGCCGGGGGCGCGCGGAGGTTGCAAGTGTTGCATTGTGCGCAGTGAGGCCGGCGGGGCAGAGAGGGTGCACGCAGCGGGCGATTTCGCGGTGCGGTGTAGGCAGGAGTCGGTGGGTGTGCACGGGAGCCCGTGGGTGGTGCACGATGCTGTGAGTGTGCGCGCAGGGTGAGCGGCGCCCGCCGGATTTGAAGTGTGCTCGCCGTGAGAGCGAGTTGTGTACGGCGATTTCAGAGGGGTGCCCGGGGCTCGGTGAGTGTACTCAGGGGCCAGGGTGCGCTCGCTGGCTTCCGGCCGTGTGCCTAGAACGGGGTGTGAGTGCTGGGCTGGACGCTAGGCCAGCGAGTGTGCAAGCTGGAGCAAAGGCGCCCGCCTGGTTGACGAGGGTGCCCAGGGGTGCGGGGCGTGCCCGCTGCCCCGGGCTGGTGCGTGCGCTGGGGCGCGGCGGCGATGGTGCCCGCCTGACCCGAGCCTTGCTCCCCTGACAGTTGGCCCCTCGAGCGGGGCTGCGGCCGCCGAGATGCTGCTCCGGGACCTGGTGCTGCGCCGTGGCTGCTGCTGGCCCTCGCTGCTGCTGCACTGCGCGCTCCACCCGCTCTGGGGCTTCGTGCAGGTGAGCAGAGAAGCGCCCGGGCTGGGACCCTGCGGGCAGGGGCTGCGGGGCTGGGGCGGGGAGGTGGCTCTTGGCTCCTGACACCCCTGTAGCTTCCCACAGCCACCCCACCCTGGGGAGAGTTTAAGAAAAGGAAGTCTGCCCGGGTCCTTCCCAGCTGGCCCTGAGAAGGTAAACTCCAGGTGAGACCTCGGCTGTGGCCCAAGGCCCTCAGGACTGGGCTTGGGTACAAAGGGGCCACCAGGGCCCAGACAGGGGGAAAGGAAATAAACCTGAAACGGACAGTGCTCCGGAATATACATTCTTTATTTCCTACCACAACCACCGGCCAGCTTGCCAGGAACCTTCCCCAGGGCTGCGAGAAAGCCAGAGCTGTGTTGCCTGCAGGTGGTGGAGTTGGGGCGTGCACAGACGATGGGTGTGGGCCACTCATGGGGGACGTAAGAAGGCACCGTCCGCATGTCCAGACGGCCCGAGGATGCATCCCTCACCCTTGGTTCTCTGGGCACCAGAGTAGAGGCCAGGGAGTACCCCCCACCGCCGCCGCCCATGCAGTCAGAGAGGGGCTTCCATGTCTGCCCCTTCCTAGCTGGGCCTTGCAGGGTAACGTTTCTGAGCCTGGTTTGTTCTTCCTGATGGTGCTGTTAGCAGTACTGATGGGAGAAAGCAAGATTCCTAGCGCAGGGCCTGGGCCGTAAGAAACAGGAAGCGGGAGCTGTTGCTGCCACTGGCAATGTAGCTAAGGGTAGCGCAGCTCTCCTCTCTCTGGCCTGCCACGTGGTTCTGGCCATCGCCCTGGAGGCTGATGGGCATTTGTGACTGGCTGGGGGTCCCGAAGGCTCTGGGGCACTGTTCGGCTGTGGAGGGCATTGAAGGACCCACCCTGGGGTGTGTGCAGCTTGTGTCCTCCTGTCTCAGGGGCACTTTGGGAACTGGGAACGCTTCGGGTGGGTGCCCTAAGGGTGACAGGCTGCGCGCCAGCCTGCTGTGCCTCGGGAGCTGACCCACAGGATGGGGCCCTGCTGGGGACTGGCTGGGTCGCTGCTGCCGGACGCTGGCCTGGGTACCCTCCCCCCGCACCCCCAGAGAACAAGGGGCTCTGAGCTGGCTGGCACCTCCAGCCCCACCCCAGTGCCAGGCCCCGTCTTCTGCTGTCTCCTCTGACCGGCCTCTGTCTCACTCACAATTGTTTCCCTTTTGGAATTGACAGCTTTGTTGAATGTGCGGAACAGCAGCTATGACAGTCAGCTGTGACTCCTCAGGACTGTGTCCCTTCTGCACACTCCAGGGGCTTGGGACGGGCGTCCCTTGTTGAACTTTTGGCTGACCTTCCGATGGGAAGTTGACGGAGGGTTTCTGGTGTTCGCTTGTTCAGTTTCCTGTCTTCTGGAAGACTTTTCCTGCTAGGATGGAGAGCAGTGTGATGATGTTGGCAGTCCCGAGACAAGAATTCTGCTGGATGAACCAGCAGGATTGAAACAGAAAACCCAGTCCCACCTGTACCCTTCTCTCCCCCAAAGAAACAATTTTATAGGAAGCAGCTCCAGGTTTTACAGCCTGGTCCATCAGCCAGGCGGTGCTTGCGTGAGCAGCTCCGTGTGTGTGTGTGTGTGTGTGTGTGTGAGAGAGAGAGAGAGAGAGAGGGAGAGAGAGGGAGAGAGAGATGTTCTTACTCAACTCAAATCAATTTTCATGAAAATCAATTAGGAAAGGAATCCTCCAGACAACTGGGATGGTAAAATCTTGGCTTGAGGCTCTGGAAAAATTAATTTACAAATGACAGGGACAGAGAAACCACGGGAAGGGGGGCTTTGGAATGAATGGATTGAGCTTCGAAGCCAAAAGGCTGACTGCAGGGGAACAGAGGAGGGAAGACGCGATGTGGAAGTCCATGAGGCCACGCGTTTCCCTTTAAGTGGTGAGACTAAGACCTGTCCCTTCGTGGGCGTCTGTGCCCCCGTGAGGGTTTTTCTGACAGAGTCCCCAGAGAGGGGCGAGGGGCCGATGTGCCCGTCCCCTGAGGAACGGGGCCCCTGAGGAGTCAGGAACTGGGAAGTCCCCCAAAGTCCCAGCTTCCCCCCTGGAATTCGGCCAAAGCTGCTGGATGCTCAGGAAGCCCCTGGTTCAAGTCCGAGGCCACTTCGGCGGCCGGCGGCGGGCCAGAGGCATGCCATCGCCTGCTCCGGGCTCTTTAATGCCTCTGGAGCCGAGCTTCTGAGCTTGGTGATTTAGGGTTCTTCTGAGTTCACTTCCAAATGATGTTTTTTTCTTGGCAAGGGAAGAAGATGACAGGCTGGCAGATTGATTGGGTGTGACAGCAGTGTGTCTCGGCGAGTTACCGTGGTGCTGGCCAAACTCCTCAAAAGATGCCAGAAGCCATCGCTGCTGCGGTCGCTCTCCTAAAGCCATTGTCAGGGAGACAGGCGGTGACCTGGCCTCCCCAGTCCCTGCACTAAGCAGGAGCTACCCGGGCCCAAGCCATGCTGAACCCCTTCTGTGGTCGGTCAGCAGCATTTATTGGGCACCCGCTGTATACCTGGCCCTGTGTTTGGTGCAAATGGCTCAGTGGTCCCTGCCGTCGTGGTGCTGTGAGGTCAAGCAAGGGATCTTAGGCAGCGGAGCTCAGTGGGGGCAAATAGCATGGGCCTGGTGCCAGAGTGACTCAAGGGGAGGAGTCAGGATGCAGATGAGGCTGAGGGAGCAGGCCCAGGGATGGCACCGAAGGGAGAGGAGGGGGAAAGCCTGAGGAGGTGAGGCCCTGACAGTGTCTCACTGCACGTGATCCTGAGGACTTAGAGCAGGAGACGACAGGGTCTGAGCCCAGCTCCAGCACCAAGGGGAGGGGAGGGCAGCCGGGCTCAGCCGGTGAATGCACAGATGTGCAACCAAACGGGAGCTTCCGGTGAGCCAGGACAGCTTCTAGCATCTCCCGTGTGGCCTTTGGGATGGGCACATTGTTGTCTGTCTGAGACTCCAGGGGTCCTGCGTTTCCGCTGGCAGCCCCAGTGAGAGGCAAGTGCTGCCCAGTGGGGGTCCCGTGGTGGCCTGGCTGGGGTGGCAGCAGAGGGGCTGGAGGAAATTGGGCAAAAGCGAGGGCCATTGTGGCCGCAGCATCCACCAGACCTGCAGGTTGCGCTTGCTGGCCAGGAGTGGGCCAGGGGCTGGGGAAGGGGGTATGAGGCTGGCACGCGGCAACCATGCAGCCGGGCCCCCCAGGCCACAACAGGTGGCGAGGCTGTGGGGCTGCAGCAGCACACTGGGCCTCGGTGCACTGGTCACAGCAATTGCAGGACTCAGACCCACGAGGGCGCCGCAGAGTGCGGGCGAGAGGGTGGGCAGCTGGAGTGAGGAGGGGTCCTGGGCGTGACCACAGCCGCTCTCAGCCTGTGAGTGGCTGGCGAGTCGCTGACCTCTCTGTGCCTCTGCTCCTTTTCAGACAAGACCAGCTGAGTGCCGGTGACACAGGGGTGACATCCTGCTCCTTGTAGACTCCCCGAGACAGAGACCACGCAAGCTGGGTGCCGACGGGCGCTCAGCCCCTGCTGGTCTGAACACAGCGCCGCCGCTCAGCAGAGCCCCAAGTGGCCCTGGGCTTGGGGACACGGGTAGATCCTGCAGGTCCCCCCGCCCAACCCCCAGTACACTTCTCAGTGGGCACCGAGGCTACCGGCACTCTGGGGCATGAGCCTGGCGTTTCACCCCGAGTGTGGGCGCCACTCGCCTCCCTCAGCTGTTCCCACGGCTGACACTCACCAGGGGCCGGGAAGTCATGGCTGCGCGGGATCCACACAGCACAGACTCACTCCTGCCCCACCCCGAGACGCCCACAGCGTGGCGTGGAGATGGCTGTCACCCCAGAGCAGGAAGGGTGTGCCAGGCTAGGAAGCGGCACCGGGCAGGTAGGGCTGATCTCGGGGGGCGTGGGGTGCCGCCTGGCTTTGCCCCAGGTTGTGTGAGAACGGGGTTTGAAGCATGAAGAGATGTTGGCAGGTGAATGGATGAGGGGCTCAGTGGCTGACTGTCACTCATGGGAGGCTCTGTGGCCCCAGGATTGTGTGGGACCAAGTGGTCAGGCCCCTGTGCCATGGCTGCCCTCGGGGAGGGGGCAGGCAGCTCAGAGCTGGCCTCCACGAGGACAGGGATGGAGCCGTTTGCCTGTCCCCATCGGGGTGAGGCCCTCACGCACCTGGCTCCTTCTGCTGCTCCTCCTGCAGCTTGAAACTTGGCGTCACTACGTCACCGACAGCCACTCAAAACAGCAGCTCACAGTTTAGCCAGCACAGCACGCCCCTGTCTTTGAACTCTCTGAGTTGCACCTCGGAGGGGGTAAGAGGCGTGGCCTCGGCTGTGGCCTGGCATGCAGTCAGGATACTTGGTGGCGTGCAGGGCGAGGCAGGCTCAGAGGCCAGCTCTCGGGAGCACGGAGCCACCCCGCAGCCCCCAGGGTCTCGAGCAGTGGCAATCCAGCGGGGGACAGGCTCGGTGCTGGGAACGCTGAGGACGGCACTGGCAGAGAAGAGGGTGGGTTCAGCCCAATGTGGAAGGAGTTAATCTGCTCGCTAAAATAATCGAGAGAGGGCTCCCCGTGGGAGGAGAGGCACTTCCCAGTGGGAGATAAAATTGCCTTCCAGGATCTGAGACACAGTCGATGGTCCTCTAACAACACTAAATGCTGCCCAGCAGGAGTGTCCTGGCCTCCCAGTATTAAGTTCAGGCAGCCCACCTGCCCCCGTGGCCGTGACCCAGCGCCTGCTGACCCGCCACCTGCGAGGTGGCCAGCTCGGCCCTGCCTCCAGAGGCAGGCTGCACATGGGAAGTTGCGGGTCTGGGGGGTCTACTCCGTCGTGGTTGACAGACAGCCAGAGAAAGTAACCGTGGCCACCCTAGGTGGGGGCTGACCAGCAGCTCGCTCTGTGTACCTCAAATCAGCTCAGGCCCCGGGACAAGCACAGACCCTGACGCGGCAGGCGGGCAGGGATGCGGGCAGTGTACCCAGCGCTCCCCAACCTGCCCCTCGTAGATCTGGAACCTGGGCAGCTCCAGCTCCCAGGCCCGGCTTCCCCGGCAGCCAGGGTTGGGGAACTGCCGGGCGGGCACAGCCACCTGCAGCCACCCGGCCAAGCTCACGGACAAGGACACTGAGACCAGGCTTTCAACGCAGCAGGCCAGGGAGCAAGAGGCGCGCATGCTGCCCTGGATTGCGGCATGCTTGCCTGCACTCGGCAGGCACTGACCGAATGCTAGCGCTGCCTTGGGAGCTGGTTTATAATAATGGGGGTGGGCCGGGGCACTGGCCCCTGCTCTCATACACCTTACAGGGCTGCTTCCAAACGTTCATGAAAATGGAGTAAAACGGTGTTTGTGTTGGTGCAAAAAATATTTGGAATCCTTGCAGAAAGATCATGGGGAACGCGTATCATGGAGAACACTGTGCTTGTATCTTTTGAACCAAAATGCACTTGCTTTTAAGTTCCATTTTCCACGAACTTTTTGAAGTCCCCTCGTAGAATGCCCAGGTGAAGACAGGTGGGCAGCAGGCAGTCACCCACAGGTGACCCCACTGCCAGGCCTGGTGCCTGGTCAGGGAGGTGGGGAGCTTCCTGGAGCAGGTGAGAGCTGTGCTGAGTAACAGGTAGAGAAGGGGGCTGGGCGGGAGACCATGCTGGCCCCAGGGGCCGGGGCCCAGCAGGGCGGGGCTGAGAGGTCGCTGGGAGTCAGGTCCAGCAGCGCCTCGTGGGTCATTCGGTCCCAGGGCAGTGTGGATGTGCACCTGGGGCTTGTGGGGGTAGGGATGGTTGGAGGAGCACTCCCCACATGACCGCCCAGAGGCTGATGGAGAGCACCAGGCAGGCTGCTCTGTTCCCTTTAGAGGCCTGGCCGGGTGAGGGTCCTCCCCGGGAAGGGAGGGCCCTGCCCCAGGTGGACACGAGAAGATGAGGACTGGACAGAGTGCTGAAGCGAGGGAGATGGGGGTGGCAGCTGGGTCGGGCTGCCGAGGAGGTGGGATCGTGCCCTGGCACTGAGAGTGGCACCCTCGGGCAGCCACGGTGCCTGGTTCTCGGCTTCCTCGCTTGCGCAGTAGGGGGATTCCGCAAGGTGGCCTGCCCGTTCTTGTCTACCCCTCCCTCACAGCCAGGTACTTGCCCAGGGCCCCGTAGCTGGTCCCCAGCAGAGCTGGCCAGCCCAGCTTCCGTGGGTCCCTCCTGCCCCGGCTTTGGGGAGGCATCCCAGGTTCCAGTCCCTGGGGAACTGCAGTGGGGCGGGCCCGTCTCGGCTTCCCATTGCTTCCTGTCTCCTACATCTCTCTGTGTGCTCCTCTCCGCAGGTGACGCACGGTGAGCCCCAGAAGTCCTGCTCCAAGGTGACGGACAGCTGCCAACACATCTGCCAGTGCCGGCCCCCTCCCCCGCTGCCCCCGCCGCCCCCGCCCCCGCCGCCTCCCAGACTGCTCTCTGCCCCAGGTAGGTGGTGATGGCTGTCTCTGTTTTCGGGTTTCTCTCTGTGTTTTCCTGGGTCCAGGAGGATCCGGTGAGCGAGGCCGAGGGCAGCCCGGCCTCCTTTGTAATTTTCCACTGGCCGAGCAGGAGGGAAGCCAAGGCTGAACTTTTCCCTGCAGTCTGCAAAATGCCTTTCCCACAGAAGGCTCCTGCGAGATGGAGAAGGATGCTGTCCGTCAGTTAATCAGATAAAACTCAATCTTCATCTGATGAGTGACCGGCCTGCATTGTTTGGAAGGCCAGAGCTTCACTGGGAGGCAGGCGCTGGGTACCGTCTCCAACACCCGCCCGCCCCCCCCCCCCACACACAGAGTTTTGTTTTTCAGTTTTAATTCATGTTTAAAGAAGCAGCGAGGATAGAACCAAAGCCAAGGCTATGGGAGCAAAGTTACCCAGACGCCTTTTCGCTTTTGCACAAGATTCTCCCAAGACGTCTCTGAGACACGTTTCGTCTCGGGACCATTGGCTCTCTGAACCATCTGATGGTCTGGTCACTCAAACAAAGGAGCGTTTCTCTAGCCAGAAACGGCCTTGGCCTTGACCTCTGTGTGGCTGAGTTTCCTGCGTGCGGTTGCCGGCTGCTACGGGAGATTCCATAGGTTAGATTCATCACTCGGGGTTTGGCTGCAGAATGCCCGCGTCGGCCCGCGTCTGCCTCATTAGACACATGTCTGTGGAAGTATTTGGGGCGTATCTTCAGTAACCTTGGCGAGGCCACGCTCCGCTCGGCTGTTTTGTACCCAGCAGCTTTGCAGTCTTCCAGGGCATCTTTGCGGTCTGCGTGCCTTGCTGCCCTCGGATGCCAGGCGCCACCTGTCTCCCTCCGCACCTGGCACCTGGGACCCACTGTGGCCCCCAGACTGCCTGCTTCAGCATTACCTGTGGCGTTTGTTTTTGGGGGTTCACTGCAAACTCCCCGAGTGAGATTGGTCGGGGTGGGGGCGGGGTGCTCATGAGTCATCGTGGGAAGTTGCAAAGTGGCTGACTGTGCCTGCCAGGTCCTCCGCTCCGCCTCTGCCAGACCCCTCTGCCCCAGGACACTCGCTGCGGGCGCCTACCCTGCTGAAGGAGCCCCTGGGCCTGCACCCAGCCCTGGAGCTCACTCCCTTCCCTCCCTCCCCTCCCTCTCTCTCGGGGCCCCAGGCCTGGGCTGTCTGCACCTGTGCTTGTACCTGGGGGATCCACACCCCCAGCACGGGTCCCTTCCGTTTGTCTTGTGTCAGCGAGTTCTGTGCCAGACCCGGGTACAGGTCTGTTCTGCCCCTCTGGGATAGCTCAGCCCACAGCGGGGCTGTCTGGTTGTAACCCATGGCGAGTGGGCAAGAGAAGGCAGAAACTGTTTACCAGACACACTGCAAATTCCCAATTAGTTATGCAAAACTAAGCCCCAGTAAATGGTAACATTGGCCTGGGTCTTAAGAACACATGGAATCGCTCCAGGTTGGAATCTTATGAACCAGACTGCGGGGATGGGGCAGCCAAGCCAAGGGCACAGCACGCAGGAAGACAGAGCCCAGCCCTCCCGGGTGGTCTCAGTCCACTTCCTGTCGCTGCAGCAGAGCACCTGAGGCTGGCTGGTTTGTAAAGGAAAGAGGGTGACTTGCGCTCAGGGTCCCTGAGGTTGGCAGCCGGGTGTTGGAGCCTCGTGCTGCGTCCTGATGTGGCAGGAAAGACAGGCAGGCGATTGTATGAGAGAGGGCAGCAGAGGGGTCGGCACAACCCACTCTTGCGGCCGGGAGTCCATCCCCGTGAGAACTCACCCCGTCTCTCAGGAAAGACATTAACCTCCCTCTCTGCCGCTGCACCTCCCGTCACCGCACAGGCAACCCGATTTCAACAGGAGCTTTGACCGGGACAACCACAGGCGCACCAGAGCGGGGTCTCTAGGGGCGGCCGAGGCGCAGGCCTTGAGAGAGCCATGTGCCTGACCGAGTAGGTCTTCGCGCACCCTGTGGGTCCCTGCACACCCAGAGCCACCTTCCAGCTGCCTTATTTTTTTCCTTAAATAGACGTGCATTTTTGCTGGTACAAATTTATTTCTAAACAAAGAAACCAGTGTTACTCGCACAGGTAGGTGACCATAAAAGTGTAAGGCTGATGGAGGGGCTGGCACTGTGGCATAGCACGTAAAGCCGCCGCCGGCAGTGCCGGCATCCCATATGGATGCCAGTTCAAGTCCCGGCTGCTCCACTTCCAATCCAGCTCTCTGCTATGGCCTGGGAAAGCAGTGGAAGATGGCCCAAGTCCTTGGGCCCCTGTGCCCGCGTGGGAGAGCTAGAGGGAGCTCCTGGCTCCTGGCTTCAGATCTAGGACTGGGAGCCCAGCCTGTTGTGGGAGGCTCTAAGCTCACGGGCTGGCTTTGGGTAGCAGGGAGAGAAGCAGGTGGCAGAGGAGTTAAGGCCCTGGGAGCACCATGCTGAGACTTTCTCTACAATCGCACGCTTTGTGAGAGACCCAGAGGGGCTCATTTCTTGTCATAGGTTTCCACGTGTTTGAGTGCCAGGCTCCTTAACCACGGAGACATGGGCCCCCCCTTTCCGAAGCCCTGCCGTGGGCAGTGACGACCCCAAGAAGGTGGCAAAGCAGGGAAGCGGTGACCTTGCCTTGTCTGTTTCGGAGAAATTAATTTTTTTTGACAGCGCAGTGTGTATTAGGATGGAGCTGCCAGCCCCGGACTGGAGTCAAGTTGAGGACTGCCGAGAGGGCTCTACAGCCGGGCCAGGGCCCCAGAGGGGGGAGGCCACTGAGGCTTCGTGTAGCTGAGCTCCGGGCTTGCGCTGCCTCTGGGAGAGAGGCAAGCTGTGGGTGGTGCCACGGAAGGGATTTTTCCATTACAAGCAGCAGAAAGGCATCTTGGAGGGGATTAAGTGATATAAAATATAGGAGGAGAAATGTTAGTCTGTGTCTCGGGTGTCAGGATGTTCCCGCCGCAGGCCTGCGGGACCCCAGGTCTCCGCGCAGGGGGAGTTCTGCCTCCCCGTTTCTCTCCTGCCTTTTCCTGGAGAGCCCCTGCTCTCAGGCCGGCCGGCTCCCTGTGGCTCCTACTCCAGAATTCTACCCACTTTTTTTTTCTTTTAAATATTTATTAATTTACTTGAAAGGCAAAATTACAGAGGGGCAGAGGTAGAGACAGAGAGAGAGAGAGAGAGAGAGAGAGAGAGGGGAGATCTTCCATCCACTGGTTCACTCTCCAATTGGTCCTAACGGCCAGAGCTGCGCGGATCTGAAGCCGGAGCCAGGAGCTTCCTCCAGGTCTCCCACATGGGCACAGGGGCCCAAGGACCTGGGCCATCTTCTACTGCTTTCCCAGGCTATAGCAGAGAGCTGGATTGGAGGTGGAGCAGCCAGGACTTGAACCAGTGCCATATGGGATGCTGGCACTGCAGGCTGTGGCTTTACCTGCTACTCCACAGCACTGGCTCCTCCATCAGCCTCACATTCAGCAATCTCCCTCGAAAGACAGCTTCTCTTCCCCCAGAGTGCAGTAAAATCCAGGGACTGACTTTCGCGGGACCAGCTTGGGCCACATGTCCTTTCCTGGACCAATCACACTGGCCTCTGAGATGGCCCATGGTGCTCAGTAAGGCCCTGGAGTTAGTGCGTGTGGACGCAGGTTAGGGGAGTCAGCACGTGCAAGTGAAAGCTCAGGCAGAGGGCCTGTGCCCCAAGGGGGAGGGCGTGGACCTGAGGCTGGGGGGTGGGGATGCGGCCACAGCACAGGTCAGACGTGGGAGGCAGATGAGACAGTGCAGGGAATGTGTTTTCTGTTTCTCTTGGTCCTCCTGGAGCCTAGCCCAGATCCCTGCACACAAGTAGTGCCCAGTAAATGTCAAAGCCATGGCCACGTCCACAGCTTCTGCCAACTGTAAGATGCAGATGCCTGTTCTGCAGTCCGGGAAGAATCGGCGTCTCCCAGAGGGCAGGAGGCCCTGCGCTGGGAAGTTGTCATCTCTCGGAGCTCGCTGGCATTCAGAGCAGTCA
Source organism: Oryctolagus cuniculus (assembly GCF_051225735.1). Lineage (NCBI taxonomy): Eukaryota > Metazoa > Chordata > Mammalia > Lagomorpha > Leporidae > Oryctolagus > Oryctolagus cuniculus. Next base: position 43,268,846 of record NC_142886.1, on the reverse strand, counting down.
CTCAGGGCCCTGTGCAGCGCCTGCGAGTGCATCTGGATCTGCACACCAGGGGTGGGGTGTGTGCCAGGGGCTGGGGAGCCCGCAGTGGGCACCAGAGACAGCCCATGTCCCCACAGAGCGCATAGACAGCCCAGTGGCTGGGGCCCCAGGAGTGGCCTTGCTGCCACCTCCCTGGACATTCTGGCACCAGGCACAGCCGTCTTATAGGTTGCGCCTCATATCCCTGGCACCGTCAAGGATCCCTCCCTCTCCTGGGGACGCTTGCCGAGCCCCTGTCCCACGCCCAGCCCGGTATTGGCGCCTGCAGGGATACAGAGGCACACAGGGACTTGTCCGCATTGGCAGGGGCTGGGTTCCGGGAGACTGCGGCCGCGGCACCAGAGCCGATGCCATGAGCCCAGGTGGTGGGCCAGCCCCGCCCCTCCCTCCCTGTGACTCTAAGAGGGCCGGCCGACTTCAGCTTCAGCTTCTTCCTCTTCCAGTAGCTCTGTGGGCAACACCGCCCCAGGGATGGGGTGCAGGATTCCCCTAAGCGAGAAGGTGGCCGATCCTCGCTCCTGTCCCTTGGCCCGTCCGTGCCAGCCAGGGCGGAGGTAGAAAGTGCTGGGGAGGATACCTGATTCCAGACGGGACGTGCAGGATCCCAAAGGAACGTTCCTGTAGCCAGGGATGACTTCAGCCCTGGCCCCTCCTCTCCGCGGCTATGTTCCTTGTTGATGGTTGCGGGCAGATAAAGCCTCCGAAAGGAGATTTTGTACATGGGAGTCTTCAAAAAGTTCCTGGAAAATGTGATTTCTGGACAGATTTTAAAATTGCTCTTGCAATAAGAGAAACTTAGCTTTTCATTCATTTTCCAGGAACCTTTTGGGGCAGCCATCGGTCACTCCTGTAGAATGCCATGGTCATGTCTGGGTCCATGAAACCCTGCAGGGAGCAAGGGCTCGCGTGGGGTGGGGGTGGGGGGCATTTCCAGCAGACCTGGGCTAGGCCGGGCCAGAGGCGAGAGGGAGAGGCTGAACAGAGGCCTAGGATTCCCAGGAGCCTAGGGGCCAGGCAGGGGGTTCCCTGCGGAAGTGACCTTGAGCCTCAGGGCTGTGGGCTCAGGTGCCTGGGTCCAGGCAAGACGGGGGAGGAGTGGGGAGGGGCCATCTCTTCCAGTTCTCCTTTTCCTGCCCTTTTCCGCCCTCAGCCCACACACTGAGCCCAGGTGGGACCTGCCGGGGGCAGCCGTGCTCCGTGAGCTTTGGCAGTTTGGGCCGGATGGGGAGGCACCAGGCGGGCGGTTCTCAAACTCAGTCTTATCTCAACGCCCAGTACCCCTGGCTCGGTGGGTCTGCCGAGGGGCCCGCGGTCTGCATTTCTAGCACGTTCCGGGGCCTGCGAAGCTGCTGTGCTGGTCGTGGAGGGAGTCTGACCCCGCCCTTCCTCTCCTCGCTGTGGGATCCGGGACGTGTCATGTCCCTCTCCAAACCTCAGCTTCCTCGTCTGTTCCCCACCTGGGGAGGGGTTGCTAGGGGGGCAGGAATGACACAGACTGTACTGAGCGGGAACTCAGCGCACGAGGCACAGAACCTGGCTTCCCTGCCCTCCAGACCTGGGGTCCAGCCCTGTTCAATGGCTAAGTGACCTGGGCAAGGGATCCAAAACTGCTTGCAGCCTCAGTTTCCAATCTGTAAAACGAGCCTAGTGACCACACCTGCTGTGCCTGAGACCAGCAGCCTCACACAGTGCAGAGCCTAGAACCCAGGAAACACAGTGAGCGGCAGGACAAGGTCACGGTCAGGACAACAGCAGCAGCAGTCATAGGTCACTAACCTTCAGGCCGGGAGTCGCTTGGACAGGGTTCCGGTGGGCGCTGTCCGCTGAGGACGGAGCAGCAGAAGGGAGCCGGGAGGACGAGTCGGTCCTGGAGGCTGCGGGTGCCCCCGCCCCCCCACACCCCGGCCTCCGGCAGCAGCAGGGGGCTGCCAGGGAGCTCCACTCACGTCCCTGCCCCGGGCAGCCACGCTGGGCGTGTGATCCTCAGAGCCCAGCAGAGTCCCCTGCGAAGGCATCTCCGGAAGACGTGCGTGGGAGTGAACCGAGGCTCAGGCTGGCTGCAGGCCCGAGAGCCCACGGCAGCCGCCCCAGCCCGGGACCTGGGCTCGCCCTGCAAATGACGCACGTGGCCGAGGCCCCAGGAGGAGCCTGTGCCCGCCCTCAGGGAAAGCAGTCCACCCCTCGGAGCTCTGCTTCCCGGGCGGATGTGACCGACAGACACGAGCTGGGCTGGAAGGGAGGCGGGGCCGTGTGGACGGACTACCAGGCCCCGAGGTGGGTTTGACTTTTGCGTTTCTTTTATTCTTGGGAAAATCAGGAGTGAGGCTCAGGGACTCTCCGGAGGTCACTCGGCCATGCTGGAGCCGGGTCTCCAGGCTCCCGTCCTCTGTGCCAGGGGCTAAGCTCGAGCCGAGAGAGACACACGGGGTCTGGAGATTTGAGAATGCTTTTTCAGCCGGAAAACGAGGAAGAGCCCAGCGCCGAGCTGGCACCGCGGTGGGCGCGCTGCTCGCTTCGGCTCCTTTACTCCTCAAACAGGCCTGGAGCGGCAGGCGTGTCGGTCCCAGTCGCTGGCAGGAGCCCCGTTTCCTTGTCCCGGGCTGCCCAGCTGCCAAGGAGGGGCAGCCACCCAAGGCCGGGGACCGCTTCCTGCCTCCCTCCCTGTCCCTCACCGACAGTCTGTTCCCTTCCTTGCTCGGGCCTCCCTCCCGCCTGCCGCAGTACCTTTGCATCTACCTCCTCCACTTGCCAGGTCTCCCCGTGAAGAGTGACCCTGAGTTCGTGCAGATTTGGTTCAGCTTTCCTCTCTCTCTTCGGGAAAAGCTTGCCTGACTCCCCGAGGTCAGTGGTCTCTGTTCCAGCTCCCTGTGGCCGAGGAGCAAACCACCCACGGGTAGAGGGAACTGTGCTGCCTTTGTCCTGGCAGTTACGGGGTTGACCGGGCTCCACCTGGAGACCCTGGCTTGCAGTGGTGGTTAATTGCCTGGGACAGGGGCTGCCTTGAAGGCTGGCCCGGCTGGCTCGCTCCCTCTCTCTCTCTCTCTCTCTCTGTCTTGCTGTCTCTTGTGTGGCTGGGGGTTGATGCCGGCCACTGGTCGAGCCCTCAGCAGGGGCTGTGCCCCAGTGCTCCTCCCAGCGTGGCGGCTGGGTTCCACAGTGGAGGGCCTGTGGAAGCTGTGTGTCTTTTGATGATGTGGCCAGGACATCACACAGCCTCGCTTCCACTGCATTTTGTCCCTTAGAACTGAGTGGTCTGGGCTGGCCCAGGAGCCAGACGCCACCTCTTGATGGAGGCGGGTCAGGGGATGTGCCTCCACCGCCCATCAGCAGGTGCACACGCACAGGTGCACACACCTCTGCACTTCTCATTGCCTTCGTAACCGCCAGCCTATCTCTCAAACGCGCAGTTAATGACTTGACTGGTGCTTGGATGCTTTGCTGGATACACCATTGCCTGGCACCTGCTGCGTCCGCAGTGACAGCCCCGGCGCCTTGGCACGTGCCTGGCACAGGTCCTTTGTAGCTGCTAATTCGCGTGTGTTATGGAAATTGTTGCTCTCTGCTGAATGCCAGGCTTTGTGAGCAGGATAGGAGGCCCCTGTTGTCACCGAGCTTTTGAGGGTCTCCACGGAGCGGTGGGTGTTGTGGTGCAGCAGGCTAAGCCCCCACGCGGGACGCCACATCCCGTGCCAGAGTGCCTGGGACTGAGACCACCTCCATTTCTGATACAGCTTCCTTTTTAATGTTTTAAGATTTCTTTGTTTATCTGAAATCCATTGTAATACAGAGAGAGGGAAAGACCCTCTAGTTCACTCCCCAAATGGCTACAATGGACACTGCTGGGCCAGGCTGAAGCCAGGAGCCTGGAACTCCATCCGGGTCTCTCACATGGGTGCAGGGCTCTAGCTGTTTGGGCCGTCTTCTGTAGGAAGCTGGATCAGAGGCAGAGCAGCCAGGATTTGGCACTCCGATATGGGATGCTACCATCTTAACCCTCTATGCCATGAAGATGCCCCACTCTGCCTTTCAAAAAAAAAAAAAAAGTCCTGTGGCCAGCATTGTGGTGTAGCGGGTAAAACCACCACCTGCAGTGCTGGCACCCCATGTGGGCGCTGGTTTGAGTCCCAGCTGCTCCACTTCTGATCTGGCTCCCTGCTAATGTGTCCTGGAAAGCAGTGGAGGATGGCCCAAGTGCTTAGGCCCCTGCACCCACGTGAGAGACCCAGATGAAGCGCGTGGCTCCTGGCTTCAGATAGGCTCAATGCTGGCCAGATTTGCCATTTGGGGAGTGAACCAATGGATTAAAGATCTCTCTCTCTCTCTCTCTCTCTCTTTCCCCTTCCTTCTCCCTGTAATTCTTTCAAACAAATAAAATAAATCTTTTTAAAAATGTTTTAAAGTTCATGGAAAGTGAGTATTGTGGAAAAACTATGCACAGATTGCAATAATTTTTTGCACCAAAATGAAGCTGTCTTTTAATTCCATTTCTTCATGAACTTTGCAAGTCCTCTTGCCTGGTTCACCAGGTGTATGCATGGGTGGGGGGCCTCAGACAGGAGGACAGAAGAGAAAACCCCCAAGTCCACAGGATAAACGGAAGGGAGTGTGTGCCAGAAGGTGAGGGCAAAGTCTCGTGGGCTGACCAGGTAACCCGGTGGCTGTCTAGACCATCCAGACCGGACAGGAGGTGGCATCGAAGCCGAGAGCCGGCTCAAGGGGAGCAGCGGATCGAGGGAGGTCTGGGGGAGAGTGTGCCCGTCCGTGGGCGTAGCGTGTGCGAAGTCCTCACGTGGGGAAGCGCTCGGGTGCCTGCAGGGCCCGCGAGCTGGCGGCTGCTGAGTGCAGGAGGGCAGAAGGAGGGAGAACCAGAGAAGGCAGCACACACAATACTCAGGGCCCGGGGGCTGGGAGGCAGCTTGGGATTTACTTATCTTAAGTGCAGCTGGAAGGAGGGTGGCGTGGCCTCCCTCTTTATAGGGGCTGGCTCTGGATGGTGTAGGGGAGAGGGAAGAGTGGAGGCTGGGGGGGCGGGCTCAGGGGTGGGGCAGGCAGAGGCAGGTTGATGGGACCCAGTGAGGCTGTAGGGGACGGAGGGGAGCCAGCCACCATCTGTCATCCCTGGCCTTCCAGGACGTTTGTGACCTCATGGAGAGGCTGAGGCTGCAGACACAGCCAGGAGGAGACCATTGGGACCGTCTCCAGGGCGTTCGCATGAATCCGAGGTTTGCCAGGCGCCGTGGCCGAGCAGGGCAGATCGGCTGCTTTCCGTCTGGGGCGAGTGGAAGAGGAGTCCCAGCTCCCATGCACGGCAGAGCTGAGCCGTGGGCGCAGCAGGTGGAGCAGGTTCCCGCGGTCTGTGCTACCTGTAGGGCGCTGAGCTCAGCCAGGCTGTGAGCACCAGGACCTTGACCTTGGCTGCACAGGATGTGAGTGAGGACTGTGGGCCCCCGCCGTGGGCAGCGTCCCCCGGAGTGTTCCTTGCTCTGCGGGCAGGGGTGGTGCCCAGCCTGTGCTGTTGCTGTTGATCCGGGCCTCGGGGCGTTGGATGCGTGTGGTTCCCTGGTTTCTGATTCCCTGTGAGGAGCAGGGCCTGAGGCCTGGCTGGCTCGGGCTCCTGGGAGCGTCAGTAATACACGTGTGGGTCTCGGCCAGCCTGGCTCTGGTCCTGCGCACCGTTCAGGGCCTCTCTTGTCAGTATGATCCTTGCCTGAGCAGATTCCTCGTGCACGCTGCCCTCAGCTCCCCCATCCGTGCAATGGGCCGACTCTGCCTTGCACGCCACAGCCCAGGCACAAGCTCATGAAAGCAGGCTTCTTCCCACAGGGTGGAGTGTCTGAGCTCTGTAAAACAGCCTTAATAGTGCTGGCTTTTTAAAAATGTGGCTTTATTTTAACTACTGCCTTTCCCTATTCATGGAATTGGTTCATTCTTCCACTGATTTATTTGTATTCAGCAAACGATAGAAGATTCTGAATTTATGCATACCTTAACATATCAATACATGTTTCTTGATTTATAAACCGAGAAGGTGTGCTGGGGGCAGCTCTGGGGCCTGGGCTCAGGTGAACGGAACACAGCCCTGGCTGCTGGGAGCCATCCCTCTGCTGGGGGAGGGGCACCCAGAACCCTGCCTGCCCCTGCCAGCACCCGGGGGCTTCCCGCACGCCCGATGCCCACGCTCACCCTAGAGGAGAGTTTTGCTCTGTTAATTTGAGAGACAGAGAACTAGACAGAGTTCCTATCCGCTGGTTCGCTCCTCCAGTGCCCACGAGGGCTGGGGCTGGGCCAGGCTACAGCAGGGAGCTGGCAGCTCAGTCCAGGTCTCCCATGTGAGTGGCAGGGACACAAGTGCTTGGGCCAGCACCACTGCCTCCCGGCGTCTGTGGCGTAGGAGGCTGGGATCGGAGCCAGAGCTGGGGTTTGAGCCCAGGTGCTCCAGGATGGGATGTGGGCCTCTTAACCAGGGTCTTAGCCACCAGGCCAAGCACCTGCCCCGGGGCCGAGTTTTAAAGTTGCCCCAGGTGACTCTCATGTGGATCGAGGTTGAGACCCTCTGCTGCAGCCAGAGACACAGGCAGGAGGGGACCTGTGCCAGCAGAAAGAAACAGCAGGGGTGTGGCAGCACTTTAGTTCCGGGTGGGCCCAAAGCTGGGAGACCTGGGGGTCGGAGGGGCGGCCAGGGGCGTGCACCTCTTCAGTGGCCCTGGTGCCGTGGAAGCCAGGCTGACACAGAGTTTGGACTTCAGGGAACCTCATGGTGGAATCTGCACCTCAAAGTGGGATGCAGAGAGGGAAGCATGGGTCTCAGCAGGGTGCTCGCTGGGCCCCGAGGTGCCTACTTCCTGGGTGCTTTTTTTTTTTTTTTGGACAGGCAGAGTGGACAGTGAGAGAGAGAGAGAGAGAGAGAAAGGTCTTCCTTTGCCGTTGGTTCACCCTCCAATGGCTGCCGCGGCTGGCACACTGCGGCCAGCGCACCGCGCTGATCCGATGGCAGGAGCCAGGAGCCAGGTACTTCTCCTGGTCTCCCATGGGGTGCAGGGCCCAAGCACTTGGGCCATCCTCCACTGCACTCCCTGGCCACAGCAGAGAGCTGGCCTGGAAGAGGGGCAACCGGGACAGAATCCGGCACCCCGACCGGGAGTAGAACCTGGTGTGCCGGCGCCGCTAGGCGGAGGATTAGCCTAGTGAGCCGCGGCGCTGGCCCCTGGGTGCTCTTTTTAAAGAGATGTTTTAGAGTGAGATAAAAGGCGCCGTCGTGTAGCACCCCTTTATAACATAAAATTCCTGTTAAAGTGTCCCATTCCGGGGTTTCCATGTAATCACCACGACGCGCTGCTCTGCGGGTTTGCCTGCGCTGCCTGTTTCGGGGAGCCTCGGCCTCACAGGCCTTTCCTCCCGCTGGGGGCTGCCCCTGTGGGTGGGCACCCCGACAGGTTCGTGCCCCGGTGGGAGGTCCTCAGGCAGGGCTGGGAGTGAGACTGGGGAGGCAGGCGGGCAGGCGGGCAGGCAGGCAGGCAGGCTTGGATTCACTGAAGTATCTCTTGAGTGTGGCTCATTCCACACCACCATGGCTGCAAAGCGGATGTTCTGGCCGGAGCGGGGTGACCAGGAAACCTGGCCATGGCCACAGGGAGCCGGTGCTGCGGGGTGAGGGAAGACTGGAGCTGGCAGCTCAGGCTCGGGCCAGGCCACGGTCAGAGAAGGTGTCTGGGCAAACGCTTGTGGTGGGGGGAGCGGGTAGGGGGGAGGCAGGCTGGTGCCCGGGAGATCATCCCAGGTAGAGAGAGGACAGCCAGGCCTGAGGCCGGGTTGGGATCCCACTCTGGGCTGGGGGAGCAGGAAATGGCACCGGGGAGGCAGAGGTGAGGTGGGGGTCCAGGGGACACCTCACCTGCTCCTCATCCGACCTCGTAGCCCGCAGGTGCCTAGAACAGAGCCGGTTTTCTTCCCTGGGCTGCTGCTCCGGAGATTTCCACCATGGAGATGGCGCTCACATGTGTGCCTTGGGAGAGGCGCTGGCACTGGGTGGAGAATGGGTGGGAGAGGGCTGGGGGGAGACCAGCTGGGGGGCGCCGTTGTCGGGCCACTGAAAAGGGCTGTGCCTGAGAGGAAGGAGGTCACAGATCCCAGACACAGAGCCAGGAGGAGGATGGGGAGGGAAAGGTAGAGGCCGAAGGGCGGGGCTATGGGCGGGGCTATGGAGATATGAGTCAGCGCCAGCTGGTGTCTCCTGGGAGTTAGGGACCTGGTGTCTCTCGGGAATTAGGGACCTGGCTGCTCTGCAGGTGCACCTGCTGTCACTGCGGGCTGCCTGGGGGAGGCGGCGGGGATCTGTGCCTCGGGTAGAGATGAGGATCCCGAAGAGCAGATGCAGGGCGGGGGGACGGTGGATGCAGGTGGTGGGAGAAACCACACGAGCAGAGGGGGGCGGTCGGGGGCCCTGGGCCTCTGGGGAAGCCGAGCAGGACACCACCTGTCAGGCCCGCCCGCGTGTGGGCCGCAGGGTGACAGGCATGGGCACCGTCAGGGTGGGTGGGCGAAGCCTAGCTGAGTGATGCACAGGGTCCGTTCCCCTCCCAGGGGCCTGCGGGAGCCACGCTCTGTGCTGGGCTTCTTTCTAAGACTGTGCCAGAATGGCCTTGTTTAGTTCCCTGCACAGCCCAGTTTATGGGGACTTGATTTATGCCGTGTCTCCGTCGTGTCCCTCTGTCTCTAAATATGGCCAGGCTGCACACAGGGTGGGGTGGCGGCGGCCAGCCCTGCCGGGTCGGCCTCTGGAGGTGCACCCAGTTGGCCCCGGGAGGAGGCCGCCTTGAGGGCTCGAGCAACAACGGAGGTGGGGGGAGCTGCCTAGCTCGCGACCTGAGCTGTGTGTGCAGGACACCCAGGGCTCAGGGGCCCCCGTGCTCCCAGTCACGGGTTCTCCTTCCTCTCCCCTTGTTTTTTTTAAACTCCACCCTCAGGTTCCCTGGAATCCCTGCCCCACCATGGGCAGGGCCTGCCCCCCCCCACCCTCTCCCCCTTCCTCATCTTGACCCGACTTCTGTCCCAGCAGGGTGCTCTGGGTGCATTTGGAAATGTGGGGTGTCCGTTGCTTGGTTGCCACGTGACTGGGAGGTGGCAGCATGCCTGGCACGTGGTGGGCAGGGACCAAGGTCATCAGTGTCGCCCCCAGAGCACCAAGGAGGCCCTGCTGCGACCCCACAGCCTCCTTTCCAAGCAGCCCGAGTGCAGGCCCTAAGCTGGGCCCGTGCAGAGTCGATTCTGCCCACCTGGGGGCCTCCGGGGCCCGCTGTGTCTGGTCCTCTTGCACCTTGGGTGATCCTTGGGGGCTCATCCAGGTGGACTCCTGAACCATTTGCCAAACACCTGCTCCTGCCGACAGCAGAGGGGCGCGCGATAGCAAGACCTGCTCCAGGGCCTCGGAGCACGGCGTGCGCACCACTGAGTGCTCCTGATGGTCGCTGATGACCCCCACCGCCCTGCAGGCCCCCATCAGTAGACAGTGGTCCACTGCAGCCCTGAGCCCCCTCCGCAGGGCCTGCTGCCCGGCGCCTCGCTCGCGGTGCCTCCCGGCCCCAGGGCCCACGGTCATGACAGGTGATGTGCTGCCGCCCCCAGAGTGCTTGCTCTGCTCCCTGCTGCTGGACACTGATGTCGCACAGGAAGCGGTCACGCGCTGTCACGCAGCCAGGCTCGCGTGTCCAGCGGCGACGCTGAAGACTCCGCGTGTCTGTGGTCTCCGTCGTCTCCTGTCTTTGCTTGGGTCCTGAGGGGCTCAGAGGCGAGTGGCAGTTGAGGTGGCGCTTTCTGGAGCAAGTGGTCCAGAAGTGAGGGGAGCAGGACAGAGCGGGGAGGAGCAGAGCGAGGCGTGGTCTCGGCTGCCATCATCAGGGAGGGCCACAGGGAGCCCAGGAAGTCTGCCTGGAGGTGGGGGCAGCGCTGTGAGCCTCGCGGTCAGGGAGCTGCTGGCTGCCCCGGTGAAGGGGCCTGGGGACACTGATGGCGCCCACTGAACACTCCTCTTAGGGGCTGAGAGGCTGCCCGCTGAGCACTGTGGCACCTGGTGGCACAGAGACCCCCATGCTCGTCCCACCACCTCAGAGACCTTCAGTACTTCCCTCGATTTCCTCCCTCCCCCCACCCCATTTCCAATGACTTTTTTAAAATAAAAGTTTATTTATTTATTTGAAAGTCAGAGTTACAGAGAGAGACAGACAGACAGATCTTTCATCTGCTGGTTCACTCCCCAGATCACCACATCCAGGGCTGGGCCAGGGTTTTCCTTCAGGTCTCCCATGTGATTGCAGAGGCCCAAGCACTCGGGCCATCCTCTGCTGCTTTCCCAGGCCATTAGCAGGGAGCTGGATGGGAAGTGGAGCAGCCAGGACTTGAACCGTTGCCCACGTGCAGTGCTGGCTTTGCAGGTGGTGGCTTTACGCCACTGCACCGGCCCCTCCACTGACCTCCTGTACTCAGCACAACAGAGGCTTGGGGAGGGCAGACGACTCCACGCAGAGGAGGACCTGTGCCCACATGACCTTGAACCACACACAAATGGCCCCACTCCCTTGGGCCCCCAAGGCCAGCCCCAAACCCTGGACTCCTTCGTAGTAAGAAACACAAAGGATTCCCATGTCTCCCAGCACACTCGGAGCCTCCTAACCAGCAGGGAAGTTTCTCTCCTGGTTCAGCTCTAAGATGCTTTCTGCCGGCCACTAAAGCCCTGTGGGATGGGCCAGTCTGACGCCTGGGGGCTCTGCTGGCCCCGCCCAGCCCTCACCATTCCGGGCAGGCATGGAGGTTTCCCTGGTGTGAGCGGGAGGTGGTGATGAGTGCCCCTGTGCTGGAGGCACAGCCTCTAATGATAGGCAGATCCCCCCACCGCCCTCCCTTCCGCCCCGCATCCCTCTCCTCTCTCCTTTTCTGTTTTAAACACAGACCCCACGACTTACCCATCCTCCCCTGCAAGGGAACCCCACCTGCCACTCCCCCCGATGCTGGCTCACTCTGGCAGTCCTGTCCCCGGAAAGTTTCTAGATTCTCCCGACAAAGATCTGAGGCCAAGTGGCCAAGCTGGGAGCAGCGTTTAGCAGCGGCTGATGAAACCCTGGGTGGCAATCGCCCTCCGTGAGACCCTGGGAGGGTATGGAGCAGGGGCAGGGACTGGTTCAGCTTACACTCTGCCCCGAGCCCTGGCTCCCTCCCTCATGGAGAAGGGGCAGCGGCAGGGGCAGGGCAGGTGTGGGGGAGGGGAGAACGGAGGGTTTGGCTGCTACCGTGATGGAGGAGACCCCCAGGCTTCTGAACTGCGCAGCTGGGGAAATAGGTGGTTGGGGGAGCAGGAGTTTGAGGGGTGACAAAGGAAGGGTTTGGCTGTGGGCAGGTGCACTCTGAGCTGGGCTGCGGACCCTCCAGGTGGAGACACGGGTCGCAGGTGGAGTCAGGAAGTGCCGTGCCAAGGGAGCTGGCATCTGGCTGGCATTAGAAGCCCAAAGGCTGGGCGGGGCTTTCGGGGAAAGAGTACGGCTGGGGACGGGGCAGGGGCAGCAGCTGCGGGCTCTCTCTCCCAGCTCCAGGCTGGCCAGGGAGAGGCAGACGAGGGCAGCCTGGCAGGCGAGGGCGGCCTCGGGAGCTCAGAACGCTGCATGCGTCCGACTTTGCCTTTTCAAGATGCCAGCCTCTCTCCTCTCCTCGCTTCCCAAAGAGATCGATCGAGATGGCCCCATTCCGCAGGCCGTGGACTGGGCAGCTGCCCCTCGGAAGTGCGGGCACAGCAGCCACATGAGATGCCACGGGGACACGGATGGGCCACAGCCCAGCCCCATGTTTAAAAAGAGAAAGGGAAAGACAAGAACCAATCAGAGCTACTGACCACGCTGGGGTGCTCATTTCTGTATCTTCTCAAACGACCAATGGCTCAGAGCAGAGTGGGAGGGAGCGGGGGTCGCAGGGAGGAGGCACAGGTGGCTGCGAGCGAGGACTTTGTGTGGGCAGAGAGCAGGGCAGCGGCGGGGAGGGAGGCAGTTTTTGCTCCCCAGGTGCTTGCTGACCCCGTCCCCTGCCCGCCGGGAAATCTGGGGTGAAAGACCCGTTGCTCAGGACTTCTGTGGGTTGGCGCTGGGGAGCAGGAGCCATGCCGAATTGGCCCCAGGGCAGATGTGGGCCCAGAGCCATGGCTGCATCTCACGGGGCTCCTGGGAGAGGCCCAGTGGCTCAGCAGAAGTCAGAGAGCTCTGGGTTTTAGAGAAGTGGTATCAGGTGTCTCCCGTAGGCTGAGTGACATCACCAGGAGGTCCCGCACCCAATAATGTAATCTCCCTGTCGTGAAATGTGTGGGTGTTCCCACGGAGACGAATCTAGGCCATGAGTAACACACTCAGCTCGGCTCGGATTTTGCAGCCAAATTAATTCTGGCATCAAGATAGCTCTTGGGTTTGGAAATTACCGTACAGAGCTGAGGTCCTACACTGGAAAGGGGCCGCTCCTGAGCTCGCTGGAGCCACCGTGGGGCACCGGGCAGTGCCTCCCCCACCCTGCAGTTCTTTAGAAACAAAAAAGGGGCAGCAGTTAGGACGGCACCGGCATGCTGCTTCTCATGTCACAGGGCCAGGATCGAGACCTGGCTCCTCTCCTTCTGCTCCCAGCTTCCTGCTAATGCACACTCGGGAGGCAGCAGATAATGGCCCAGAAACGTGGGTCCCTGCCGCTCACGTGGGAGACCTGGCTGGAGTGCCAGCCTCCTTCCTGGTTCTAGCCTGGCCCAGTCCTGGTGCTGGAGCATCTGGGGTGTGACTCAGTAGATGGAAGGTCTCTCTGTCTGTCTTTCTGTCTCTCTTCCTCTCAAATAAAATACAAACAAATAATTAACACAGATAGCTCCGCTAATATGCAAGAATTGTTGAAACGTGATGTGGAATGTGTAGTACATCTCACAACCGATGGCGTCCCTGGGATGTGTGTGTGTGTGGGGGGGGGGGGTGTTCTCTCTAGGAATATAAGGAAATATGCACTCTCGAAGGGTACAGAGGAAACTGGTTACAGTAGTGGCTGCCTCTAAGGGGGGAACAGGGTATCAGGGCTGACTCCTAGCTCTCCATTTCCTTTTAGTGACCAGCTTCTAGAAGTCTCTAGAAGTTTCCAGGTTAATAATCAGATTTGATGGTTCAGGGGATTCCAGGATCGTGGCATATCAGCACCAAAAGAGCTTTCGAGACCCCGCCTCATTTCGTGGTGAGGGCTGAGACCAGCGCAGACAGGCCTTCCCAAGCCCGGGGGGCGGGGCTGGCTGTTTCCGGTAGCCGTGGTTTGCCAAAGCAGATGGGGGCAGCGCCCTGCCTGGACGAGGCCCCGTTAATGTCCTCCTCAAAGGATGACGATGGCGACCTCAAAGGATGACGGCAGGGACTGGGGCTCAGGGCCCCATGGGCTGGCTTGGGCACTAACGGGCTTGGGATTCCAGGGCAGACTCCATCTTGAAAGACCATGTGAGAATCCCTCCCAGCTCTCTCCCTGGCCCTGCCGCCCGGGTCCTGGTTGTGGAGGAAGCACCCTCGGCCTCACCTGCAGCTGAGTGAGCCCGGCGTCTGCCCGTGCAAGCCCGGGGAAGGCTGGGGTAGGGTGGGATGCTCCTCATCCCCACCTGGGCGGAGACTGCGCTGAAGACCCCAGGCAGTGGTAAAAGCTGTTCTTCAAACGAGACCAAAGCACCTGCTGCTAAAACCCAGCCACAGTGGCCTCGGGTTGGGGGGGGGGGGGAGGTGGACTCGGTCAGACTGTCCAGGGCCACACCTGTGCTGCTGATCTCCCCTCGTGGCACTTGTTCTCACGACTGGAGATGGCGACAGTGACTCCCACGGCTCCCGACAGACCAGGAGACTTCATCCCATGATGCATCTGCAGTGTTGCTTGGCAAGTGCTGTTGTCATGATTTTTTTTTTAATTTTACATATTTGAGAGGCAAAAAGAGAGAGAGAGAGAATGAGAGAGCTCCCGTCGGCTGGTTTGCTCACTTCCTAGTGTTGAGGCTGAGCAGCCGGGTCTGAAGCCAGAAGCCAGAAACTTCACGCAGGTCTCACACACGGGTAGCAGGAACCCAACCACTTGAGCCAGCACCTGCGGCCTCCCAGGGTGGCAACGACCGGAAGCTGGAGTCGGCAGCCAGGGCTGGGAATGGAATCCAGGGACTGCAGGGTGGGGGCGAGCATCTTAGCCGCCAGTCTAAATGCCCACTCCGCTGCTATCATCATATTTATGTATGAGCAGATTAAACATCCTCTTCTGGAAGATTTATTTATTCACTTGGAAGGCAGAGTTACAGAGAGAGTGAGAGCGAGAGCAAGAACGGGAGCTCTTCCATTTGCGGGTTCAATTCCCAAACGGCCAGGGCTGGGCCTGGTGCCTGAACTCCACGCAAGTCTCCCACGTGGGCCATCTCCTGCTGCTTTCCCAGGTGCGTTAGCAGGGAGCTGGATCGGAAGCAGAGCAGCTGAACTTGGTGGCAGCTTAACCCACTGCCCCCCAACGCCAACTCCCAGATTAAACATTCTTTTTTTTTTTTTTTTTTTGACAGGCAGAGTGGATGTGAGAGAGAGAGAGACAGAGAGAAAGGTCTTCCTTTTGCCGTTGGTTCACCCTTCAATGGCCGCCACTGCTGGCGCGCTGCGGCCTGCGCACCGCGCTGATCCGATGACAGGAGCCAGGTTCTTCTCCTGGTCTCCCATGGGGTGCAGGGCCTAAGTACTTGGGCCATCCTCCACTGCCTTCCTGGGCCACAGCAGAGAGCTGGCCTGGAAGAGGGGCAACCAGGAAAGAATCTGGTGCCCCAACCGGGACTAGAACCCGGTGTGCCGCTAGGTGGAGGATTAGCCTATTGAGCCGCGGCGCTGGCCAGATTAAACATTCTTAATATAAATATGTTGGTCATGAACTTTTCTGAAGCCTTATGGAATTGGCTCATTTGTCCACAGATGATGGGTGACAACCAATGGTGAAGGTCAGGGTCAGCCTGGCAGGTGCACATGGCTCATGGTGGCCATGACTCTGCAAACTACAGGCACCGAATCCTTTGCGGTGGTAAAGTTGGTCCTGGTTCATGTCAGGGGACTTGGTGATCCCCGGCGCCTGGCGTCACGCAGCTGGCTTGGCACTGTTGTACCTGGGAGAGGTCAAGGGGGCCTGCCCCGCCGTGTCTGCCCTTTCCCGAGGGAGCCCCGTTCAGAAAGGGGGATGGGAGGCGTCTCCAGTGGCCTCTGAGAGGGCCCTATTGTTGGGCCTTCTGCCGGGAACCCGACGTGGTCGGGTGAGGCGAGGCAGAAGGACCCTCCCTGGGCGCACGCCCCCTTCTTCCACCAGAGAGAAATGAGCGTTTGTTCCTTGACCCCTGTCTCTGTGTCACCCTTGCCAGCCATCAGAGAAGGCCAGAGGCCACCATTTCCTGGAAGAGATGTTGGCCTACCCTGCCCCTCCGGCCCTGGGCCCCTGGGCAGCTGAATGAGTTCTTTGTCCTCAGATTCAGAATGAACTGGACTGTGGGTGGCAAAGGCCCATTGTCTGCGCCTTGGCATAGCCGGCTACAGATACCTCGGCTCCTCGGACCCTGTTACCCACAATCCCCCACAGCCTCCGAGGAGCAGGGCTCAGACTAGGGGCGCTTGGCTTGGAATTTTAGGATGTTCCAGCCGGAAAGCCACCAAGTGTAAGGTCTTAGGTTGGCTGGGAAGGGAATAGCGCCCTCCTGGAGGCCGAGGGAGGTCCCCACTGTTGGCTGTGCCTGTGTGGGGTGCAGCCGTCTCCAGGTCCCGGGGCCCCCTTGGGTTCCCAAGCAGCGTCTGGTCGTCACGGCTGGGGCTGAGCTGCTGAACAGACTGCAGCGGCCAGGACGGCCCCCCAACAGCACCTCCACCGAAGCAGCGGCCGCGGCCAGGCCACGGCTCCCACGGGACCAGAGAGATGCCTGAGGGCAAAGGGTTTGAGTGGCAGTGACAGAACCCAGACTGCGTGACCTTGGTCTCTAGGGTGAGCTGAGGTCCAGGCAGAAATTCCCAGGCAGGCGGGGGCTGGTTGCCCAGTGAGGCCCCTGCCCTTCAGACCAGCCGGGGTCATGGACATCGCCCGTGGGTGCTGCCATGGCTGGGCTCCCATGGACCCTGGGCCCGGCCCTGGCCCCTGCAGTGGCACCCACCCCACCCCACCGCCCCGTGGTGGCACTGGAAGCCCGCAGCCCGGCAGCTCTGGCTCCTGCCTTCCTTCAGCTCTGGGGCTTTGCCTCTTCGCCCCTTAGCGACCCCCAGTCTCCTCACCTGTACAGTGGCAGCAGTAACGCCCCTGCCTCAGCTCTGCAGAGCAAAGCCACACATGTGGGGAGCAGGTGTGGCAGCACACCTGAGGATCTCACTTTGCAGCTCAGGGACGGCACCAGCCTCGGCTGCCTTTTTGGACAGGGAAACAGAAGGTTTTCCTGCCCGCCCCCTGGCTGAATCGGCCAGTCAGCCTCCCTGGAGGACGCAAGTGCTCCGTGTCCCTGTGGGTCGGCCGCTGGCCACGCGGGGTCACGAGCACTCGAGTCGGCCTTGTGCAGCTGGGGAAGGGCATTTTAAGTTTGCTGATTTAATGTCAGAGTCAGGTGTCCTGGACAGTGCCTCTCGGGGCCTCCCTGAGATATTTTTTCCTCTTTAATAAAATGGTTCCGTTCCAAAGCCACGGGCATTTCAAGTTTCTTTCATTTTCAACATCACTGAGCGGCAGTAACGCGTCTCAGCCTGGCACCGTCCCTTTGTGGTCCCAGCCTGGCCAAACATCCAAGGTCCCTGCACCCAGCGGCACAGGGCGGTTCGGGAAGGAGTCATCGAGAGCAGGGGGATGTCCCTGGTGTCTCCCTGGGACCTGATCGCGTCTCTTACTTGGTGCGCCAGAGGCAGGCCAGTGACCCCGTGTCTGGGGCTCCTGACGGGCGCTGTCCGCAGTGGATGCCACCTGCCCGAGCGCTCACGCTGAGTCCTCGTGGGAGGCAGGAAGCCACCTGACATCCACAGAGCATCATAGGAGCTGGGGTCTGCAAGGTAATTACTACAGAGCCGGGGAGGGGGACACCGTCCCACCCCAGGCCATGAGTACCCTCAGGCAGCTCACGCTGGCGTCCCGCGGCCTCGCGGGCTTTTTCACATTCTGGTTTCCTTGTTTGTAGCTAAGGCCCACGCACAGGTGAGTGCCTTAGTGAGGCTGTCTGCGTTTACATAGCCACTGTCGGCGGCACAGGGCAGAGTCCGAGGTGTGTGCGTGGCGTGGAGCGGACTCCTTACAAACGCGCTGATGAGTGACAGCTCACAGGCAGTGGGGCTGGGCTCCAGGGCTCCCAGAGCTTTTTGGACAGTTCTAGAGCTGTAGAGCACGGACCCGCTGTGCAGCGGTCGTGTGTGGCCCTGGGCAGGTGGAGGGGGCGGGGAAGCTGAGGTCTTAGCAGATCTGGGGAGGGAACAGAAAAAAGCACCCAGAGGAGAGGCTGTTGAGAAACAAGGCCTTGCCTTGCAGAGCTGACAAAGGGGCAGATGTGTCCCTCAGTCGCCACCAGCAGCCGCCCGCTGGCCTCGGCTCCGCCCCGGCCTCCACCCGCGGCTTTGCCTGGCGCTGGGCACAGCCGTAGCCCTGCCGTGGAGACACGGCCAGTTCTCAGCTCCCCTTTCCCCCAGGCACAGGACGGCCGAGATGGTCGTTAATAATGCATTGGGCTTTTTAGATGCCCCCGGGAGCTGAGCCTCAAACAGCGCCCTCGACCACAGCAGCTACGCCACGGCCGCCGCGCTGGGCCCGTGCCCAGGACACCAGGCAGAAATAGGGCAGCCGGTCAGGAGGCACAGACAGAAGGGTCCACGGCTCCTCTCGCAGCCTCCAGCCAGGGGGAGCAGAGAGGCCGGGGGTGCGCCTGCTTCCTTCCCTGGCCAGCCTCGGCCAGCCTGGGCAGGATCCTTTCGCGGGGCTGCCTGGCCTGCCCCCGCCTGAGGGGCTCTGCAACACCCCGCGGGACCCCCGTCTGTCCCTCCCCACTCAGTGTGGCCCCAGCTCAGTTTCTCCTTTTAGCCATCTATGGGCACGCGTGGATTTGCTTGCTTAGCTGCGCTGGACTGTGTAGCAGCCACAGCTCGGCCCTGGAGCCAGCTTGCGTGGGTTCCCAAACTCCCCTAGCACAGTTGGGCAGCTGCACTTCACCTCGCCAGTGCCTCGGCTTCCCCACCTGCTCCAGCACCTTGCTAGCTCCCTGGAGGAGCTCCCAGCCCCCTGGCCCTGCACTCACTTCATCACCCACCCTGGGCCCCATCCGACCTGGCCCGTGGCTGCCCCGTGCAGTGGGCCGCTGACCTGGACCAGACCTGCTTTGGGTCCACAGCCTCGAGCCTCACTCCTTCTCTGCGGGAGAACTGACACAGTCCCAGGGGCTTGCACGACCCCCTGTGTCACCCACCCCTGCAGCCCACATTCCGCCTCTGCCACCCTGAGACCCCGTCTGGGACCCTCTGTGCAGGAGCCACCCCTCTGGCTTGCTCACGGTCCTCATCCAGCTCTTCCCCGTCTCCTGGGCCACACCCACCAGCTCATACCCCCTCCGCACCGCCCGCTGCCCAGCACTGCCTTCTGCGACACAACACAGCGTGCTGGCCCTCCCCTCCCTCCCACAGCTCCTCTGCACTGCCCCAGTGGGCTCCCCCATCCCACCCTGGTGATGGGTCTCAGCCCCCCCGCCCCGTGCTTGACCATCAGCTGCAGCGCACGTGGCTGAGCCCCCGCCCCCACCCTGGTCTCTCCCAGCCCTGCCCGTGACCTCTCCGTGGCCTCCTGCCAGGGGCCCAGGCCTTGACTCTCATCTCCTACCTTGGTGACCTCCTCCCGTCTCAGGGCTGGCGCTGACAGTTCCCAGCTTTATGCCCCCAGCTGAGCCCGCGAATCCACCTGCGGCTGCCTGCTCACCACCTCCCCACGTGTGTGCCAGGCATTTCAAACTTGACTCCTGACCCATGCACCCTGCAAGGCCAGCCGGGGCCCGTCTTCCCGGTCAGTGGGTGGTGGGCACTCAGCCCTGAGTCCTCGGAGTCGCGCATCGCTCCTCTCTGCCACATTCCCGGGATCTGACCTTTCCTCACTCCCGCCATAGCTGGTCCGGTCTGAGCCGCCCCTCCCCACCCCCCCCCCCCAGGTTTCAGCAGTGTCCGCCCAGCCGCCTTTTCCCTTCCCACCCACGCCCCACCCCCACGCACACACATACACATACGTGCACGTGTGCATATACGTGCACATACATGCACACACTTGCACACGAATATGCACACACACACAGCAGCGTCCAGGGAGAGGCCTCAGAAGGTCAACCCTTCCCTCGGAAGGGCAATGAGACCGTCCTGGAAGCCCCAGCCGAGTTCCCGCCTGCCGTCGGATGAGTTTGCGTGACCCCTACACGATGTGAAGGTGCATGGGCTGGAGCCACCAGGCTTGGCTGAGGGCAAAACCCACCTCCTCCGCCGGCCCTATCACTCCCAAGCCTGGCCTGTGGGGGGAGCGGAGGACGTAGGAGGGGAGTCAGGGTGGGCTGGGCACAGGGGAAAGCAGGGGGCAGCTGAGGGTGTCAGCTGCCGGCTCCTGGGCTGCTTGCACTGTGCAGCTCATTGAAGCCCTGCACCAGCCCAGTGGAGGAGGCCCCGCTGCTGCCCCCGGCTTAGAGTGGACGAAGCCGAGATGAAGTCTAGCAGATCGAATGACTTGCCGAAGTCAGAATCTCTGGGTTGGAACTGCAGGTCCTTCTGATTCCAAGCCAACGTGCAAACCAGGGCGCTGCTGTGGTGCCCAGTGGATGCCGGGGGAGGCGGGGCCCCCGCAGGGCAGGGGAGGACAGGATGGGGGTGGGGGGCAGGGGGGTGGGAGGGAACAGCCGCATATCCGGCACCGCTGGCCTGGCTGTGGGGCTGAGAGGGAACAGAGTGTCCAGGTCCGGGCCTGAGGCTGCAGGAGGGCAGAGCTCCCAGGACATTGAGGAGGGCTGGACAGGAGGCCCCACCCACTGCTGGAAGCTTCCAGCACAGGGGCCCGGTGGTCTAGGGTGGGGGCCACGCTGGGGGTGGGGCGACGCCGCACTGAGAAGAGAGGGGGGCAGGGGCTGTGGAAGCCACAGGTAGAGCAGGGAGGGAAGGGGCGCCCCATCAGCGGAGACGGGGTGGTTGGGCCGCAGCCCCGTGGCACGGGCAGGCACTGGGCTCACCTGGAGCCACCAGATGTCTTCCTGTTCCTAGAACCGGGGGCTTACTTAGAGGTCATTGCGAAGCACCACGGTCTGCTTCTGTACTTGTGGTTTTCCAGGCAGCCCACGTCCTCAGGCCCCTGTGGGGTAGGATGTGCGTGGGCAGCCCCACACCCACGCCGACCCCTGGCACGGGCCTCCCCGTGGGTGCCCTGTGCCCGTGAACGGCCGGCTGGGGCTGGAGAGTCAGTCCCTTGTGTACCGAGACAATGGGGCTCTGTGTGGGGGCGGGGCGCCCGCCCTGTCCTTCCCTGGTGGATTCTGGGTCAAGCCGCCGGCGGGGGCGGGGCTGGGGCAGGGGGGCAGGGAAAGGGTCTTTGACCCCTGAGGCCCCACAGCCTTTGGGACAGTGCACAGCACAGGGCTGCGAGCCCCAGGGCCGCCCTGGGCAGCCTCAGGCCACTGCTCCGCTTCTTTGATTTTCAGTTTCCCCCTTGGGGGGGCGGGGGGGGAGGGGGTCCACAAGCAAGCTCTGCCCCACCCCCAGGATCTGCGCAGAGCCCCTGGCCCCCCAGGGCAAGTTTTAGGGGAGCTCTCGGCTGCCCCTCTCCAGGCAGATCCCCAGGACGGAGCAGGTGCGCAGAGACAGACCCTACATACCCTGGGGACCGACTGTGCCCTACAGTACCCGGGGCCTGGTGGTGTCACCAAGGCAGAGAGATGCCGCCCAGCCCAGTCTGTCTTTCCCACTGGAAAGCCTGGACTTGGTCTCTGTGGACTGGGAAGGGTGTTCTTGGACAGGAGCCCCTTGAGGGAGCCCCGGCGACCCCCACCGCACCAGCCACGCCCGTCTGCAGGGCTGGGAGCTGAGCAGACAGAGCTGCAGGGCCCACCTCCTCCCCTGACCTCAGTTAAGGCCGGTTAAGCGCTCCCTCTGCCAGGAGCACTCAGGCAGCCTGGGCCTGGTCACCCAAGACTTGGAACATGAGGACAGCGGCTCGCCCACGGGGTCTCCAACAGCGCCCACCCCGAGGCTGCTCCCAGCGACAGGGTGTCAGGCCAGCAAATGCCAGCCTCTTCAGGTGGCCACACACAGGGCCGGGGGCCAGGATGGAAACGTGATCTTGAACGTGGCCTCCGCACCCTTCCTGCACACGGCCCCGAGCTTGCTTCTGACCTACTTGCCGCTCCTCTGGTTCATTCATCCCTGGCCAGTTCCCTGCTGTCACTCAAACGTCTCCTGGGTGTGGCTTCTCTGGCGCTCTGACGGGCCAGTCGTCATACATTAGGATGTGTCCAGATGGCCGCAAGGAATGTCGCAAGGCCTCTTGGCTGTGTGGCCTCAGTTGCCGCCCCTCCAGAATGGGCTCACCCTTGGGCTCTGCACCACGGGGCCTGCCGGTGTGCACTGAGGGCGGTGCTGAGCAGTTGGCTCCACTCCCAGTGCCCCCAGGAGCGCGGTGTCCACTGTCTCATTCGATGATCACAAAACCCCCCGGGGGGGCAGATACTCCCCAACTTGTCACGTGCACATCCTTGGGACCCCGGGACCCCAGGCCCCCCGCTGCTTCTCCAAACACCGCAATCTCTTTTCCGTGTCCTGGGGGGCACTTCCCGCCGTGAATACTGACATTTCTGTTGGTGCATGTGTTTATTATCGGCTTCCTCTACCCGTGTGAGCTTGCACACCTGTCTCACCGCCTGACTCAGCTCCATGCCCCGACTCCCAGGACAGGCTGGGCCCTGCCTGGCGTCTTCTTCCCACGCCAGGAGCGGGCTCTGTCTCAAGGCAGCTCTTGTACCGCTTCTTTCTCGCCTCCCTTGGGGATGGCCGTCTTCTGTTACTTGATGTCCGCTGTTTGGGGCATTGGGTGTGTTTTGGATGTCTCAGGAGGGAGGCCAGGTCTGGCCCCTGTGCCTCCATCCTGGTGGCATCTCTTAGCAGAGAAAGCAGAAGCTGGGATCAACAGAACTGAGCCCGTTGCTCTGTGTGCCAGCGCCGTCCCCTCTACAGGCGCCACAAGTGTTTACTGCAGACCGCCTGGGGACGGCAGGGGCCGCGGCCCCTGAGATGTCTCGGGCCAGCGCCTGCCTTTCTGTCATGTTGCAGAAGCTCGGCTGGAGCAGGAGGCGGTGAGAGGGGAGGCAGAGAGCGCCGGCGGCCTCGTTCCTGCCCGGGGCTTGGCATTCTCGCTGCCTGTCTTCCTGTCTGACCACCTGCCTCTCACACATCACCACCCTCACCCCTGAACCACCTTCGCTCCCGTGGACCGACTTCGCCTTGCACATTAGCATATTCGCTTGTCTCATCTCCTGGAGGCCGCCGGCTCCTTGAGCGAGATGACCAGGTCTTCATCAGCTTTGTGCTGAGCCCCGGGGCAGCTGGCGCCAGGCCTTGTGAGAGCACAGCTTGTGTCTAATTCATCTTTGGACTCCCAGCTCCTCATACACCGCTGGGCACCAGGGATGCTCAGCGTGTCTGTGGTGGACAGATGGACGGACGGACGGATGGACAAGCCCCTTTGGGTTGCCTGCGTCTCATGGCCTGTCTTGGCGCCTGTGAAAAGAGGTACTGGCCACATCCAGGACACAGGAAGGAAATTCAGGACCAAGGCCCCAGCCTTGGCCACTGAGAAAGTCACTTCCTGCTTCTTAGGGTCAGTTTCTGTCCTCTTGTTGAAGTGACACCCCCAAGCCTCCCCCGGCTCCCACATGCTCCAGCTGGCCCAAGCCGGACTAGATAGGGGTGCACCCTCGGAACTCGGTAGCTGGTTTTCTGAGAAAAACCTGGTGTATCTCTTGCCTTGGCTTTACTCTCCTCCCTCGCTTCCCGTCTGTCTGCTGGCCTCTTTGCCCACCGAGTGATCAGTGCCCTGCTGAGCACTGCGGGCGGGGCCCTGGGCAGAACGACAAGGGCGGCTCAGGGCTTTCACTTTCCATTACGTCTGAGAAGGAATCAGCAGAAAATTCTCACTTCATTAACAGAGAAGGGGCGGAGGAGGAGCTGGCACATCCAGGAAGCTGTACCAGCTAGCAGGCGGCTGCCATTTCCCCACCAGGGCCCTCGGTGTGGTCTGTCCGGTGCATTGTCATCAACGGCCACAGCTGCTGGGGTCCCTCCTTGTGGCAACCAAGGACAGCCGTCAGCCCCTTATCTCCAAGTGAGCTCCTGGAGGGCTTACAGCCCCGGCTGAGGCCACACACTGGCGGGGACCTGCCCAGAGCTGTGACAGCCTGAGGCAGTGCCACAGAAGCCAGAGCTGCCCCCCTGGGCAGTGGAAGTGAAGAGGTGCCCATGGGATGGGGGTGGGGGGGCTTGGGTGACCGGGGTTCCTACTCTGCCCCTGTTGGCTGCCACCGTAGGGAAGCTGGGGGCCCCCATTGGCAGCACTGAGTCTCCCACTTCAGGGGCACCCCTGAAGACAAGGACTGGGTTTCGTGTTTCGCCGGGAAAGCGCTGAGCGGGTTCCTGCCGGGGAAGACGAGCATCCGGGGGACCCTGACTCCCCTCGTCGGCCAGCTCTCTCCTGCTCTGAATTCTCCGCTCCGTAGCTTCTCTGTGTCTCTGAACACCTGACACTGCCCTGGCTGCAGTGCTAATTCTGCCTGGCTCGGAGCCCCTCCCCACGCCCCCTCCCCGGGGACCTTGCCCTCGTTAATGGGGTCTGAGCGCCCACCCGTTCCCTGGGAAGAACCGATGGCTTCCTGGATCTCCTAGTCTGGCTGCAACAATCGGATACCACTTCAGGAGCCACGACCTTCTCCATCTTCTCTCCTTCCTTCTGCACAGTGAGTCCGCGGCACAGGCACCCAGTGAGTCAGGCACTCCCGTAGGGCCAGGAATCCCACCCCCAAGGGTTTATCTGGGACAAAGAGGAAAGCACACCTACACCAAGGCGTGTGGGATGTGTTCACAGCGGCTTTGCTCACGGTCGCCCGAACCTGGACACAGCCCGGGTGTGCACCTGCGGGGACCAGACTGGCACCGGATGCCGCTCAGCAGTAAGAAGGAAGGAACCACTGAACCACGCACTGACCTGGGTGAACTCAAAATCACTGTGCTGGCTAAAGGAAGCCAGGAAGCGGAGCGCACACTCGCAATTCCATTTAGGAGACGTCAGGACCCAGCAGTCTGATCCACGGCTTCAGAAATCAGAACAGTGGTTGCCTCTAGGGTGGGTTTTTTTTTTTTTAAGGTTTGCTTTCCTAGTGCTCTCGAACTACTTGTGTCCTTTATTAAATTCGTTTTCCCATTTTTATTTAGTTTCATTTTTATTTGACAGTGAAAGAGAGAGATTGTTCATACCCTGGTTCACTCCCCAAATGGCCAAAGCAGCCTGGGCTGGGCCAAGCCAAAGTCAGGACCTGGAACTCCACCGAGGCCTCCCATGGGGGCGAAGGGGACCCAGGTTCCTTCCCGGGATGTGCGTTCGCAGGCAGATGGATATGAAGTGCAGTAGCCGGGTCTCTATAATCCGGCACCCTGATGAGGGAGGCAGGAGCCCCAGACGGTGAACGTGACCGCTGTGCCAAACACGCCCCAGGCTGGGATTGCTGAGAAGAGGCACAGGGAACCCTTCCAGGACTTGGAAACGTTTTGTCACAACAGAGGTGTGGTGTCCACGTTTGTCAAAGCAGATCAGACAGAATAGCAGATGGGTGCACCTCACTGACGTCAGTCAGTCCTTGGAGATTACGATAATAAGGAAGCCATTCATGGTACCCTTTGGGAGGTCATCCCTCAAGGGGCCTGCTACTGAGTGCACAGAGACCAGGGCGTAGTTGGGACCCTGTTGTATATATTCACATCTGAATGACCTGCCCAAAGCCACTGCTGTCTGTCCATCACCGCTGCTTCCTCCCTCCCTCAACTCCCCCCCCCACACACACACACAAATTCCTTTCACAGTTCTGGGCACGGTGGTGTCCAGGCTGCACTGTGGGAACCTGGGCCTCTTCCTGGGGTGGGGGGTGGGGTCACTGGGCTGCATCTACACCTCTGCTTCAGGTACACCCAACACAGCGTGGACCAAGGCGAGGAGGACAAGTTCAACCCCAGGCCCCCTGTGGATTCAGTAACCATGGGAGGGGCTGGGGGCAGCCAGGGGCAGCCTCATTGTCAGAGACACTCTTCTCCAAATTTCGGCCGTGCCCACAACAAGCTGAGATGGCCACGGGTGCCCACCACATGGGCAGCTCCCAAGAAGGGAGAGAGCTGCCTCTTGCGAGAAATTAGCTTAAGAGCCGGAGCCCGATCTGCCTCCCCTCCCTCCTCCCTCCTCCCTCCCACAGTGTCCCCTGTGAGCCCTGCTGCCCACCCCAACCTGCGCAGGAACCGGATCTAATGCCTCGACTGAGAGGATGAAATGCTCTGTTATTTTTCATGGGGAATTAGACCTGACCCTGCTGGCCGCTAGCTCATGCCAAGAGAGGATGGATGGCCGGGGCCCGGCGCTTAACCCCTGTTCTGAGCACGCCAGGCCTGGCTGGAGGCTCTAGGGGGAGCAGCCTGGCTGGGGGCCAGCCATGACGTCACCTGCTGCGGGTGGGGGTGGGGACGGCAGGGAAGGTCAGACAGGCTTCAGCCGTGATGGATGGCGGTGTCTGTCACGGCCGACAGTCCCACCTGCACGGCGAGCTCGTCCGGGGACACTCAGGCTGCTCTGTGTCTTTCAGCTCCCAACTCTACCTCGTGCCCGGCCGAGGAGAGCTGGTGGTCAGGGCTGGTGATCGTCATCGCCGTGTGCTGTGCCTCGCTGGTGTTTCTGACCGTGCTGGTCGTCATTTGCTACAAAGCCATCAAAAGGTGAGTGCCCGCCCCCCGCACCAGCTCTGAGCGCTGCCGGGCTCCCCCAGCTGGCCTCGGGGCTCCGCTGCCCCCCTGGGCCGGCAGTGCCTGTAGATTTGGGTAAGGACCGCTGAGCACTTCGGGAGCAGCAAGCAGGCCTGGGGAGCCGCCATCCGCGCTCAGCCCAGGACAGCGGCTCCGAGATGCCGCCGTGTTGGCTGCGTTGATTTCTTCTTTGCTTCCCTTCTCGTCCTCTTTGCTGGACTGGTTCAAAGCTCCTTTCAGACATGAAGCCCCATCGTTTTTAGGAGTTTGATTCCACACACATTTGCTGAGCACCAGTTGCATGTCAGGCCCAGTGCAGCACACACACACACACACACACAAATTAAAATGTCGCAACCCTCCAAAGGATACCAGGACTTGTTAACAACACAATGTCTCAAGAATTTTTTTTTTAATTCCCTGGGGCCTAAAGTCAACAGGTCCACATTGAGGACAATCAAGCACTTGGAATATTTAACATTACTCTTTTAATTTCATTTGCATAATTCAAAAGCAGAAAGAGTAAAGTCACAAGTGTGGATCAGGCACAGGGGATGAAGGGCTGTGAAAAGTCAACAGCCCGAGCGCGTCCTGAAGCCTGGGAGAGGGCGCAGGGCGCCTGGGGTCGGGGCCTGGGGGTGACAGCGACACCCAGGACCGGCCCCACCCTGAGCCTGTGCTGCCCCGCCCAGAGCCCCCTGTGCTCCCGAGACTCACACTGCAGACAGTCTCCATAAACAGAGACAAAGGAGCAGGGCACGGCTGTCTAGGGCAGCGCCCGGGCTGCCCCAGGCTCAGATCCGCCCGTCTTCCCTGAGCCATCCCTGAGTTGACTCCATTCTGCAGACGAGGAAACTGAGTCCCTAAGGAGTTAGGGAGCTGCCCAGAGTGACACCATCATGGACCAGCAGAGTCTGATCGGAGCCCCAGACGGGGAGATGGCCACGCCAGCCCTGAAGGCGGCCCCGTGTCACCCACGTCGGCTGCTTGCTGGGCAGAGGGCAGACCTGGCCCTTCCCGGCTGCCCGGTCTCGGGCGTGCAGTATGGGGACTGTGGTGAGATGTGACTGTGCCCATCTGAGACCAGCTGACAGGCAGAGAGGCACTGAGTGGGAGTGATTTGTGGGTGCCAGACCCCCTCCCCGGGTAGGGCCCAATCCATCGACGGCAGAGGTGGCGGAGGCTGCGGAGGTCAGTGGCAGCAGGTGGCAGCCCGTCGTGGGCACCCAGAGGGGTCACGGTGAATTCTGCTGTGGATCACACAGTACTTGAGCTGAGAGCTGGGGTCCCGGCGGTGGGGGGTCCCGGACAGCGCAAGGGAAGGATGCCCGACAGCGGCACCTGTGCGGGGCTGTGCGGGCTGGCCCCAGGCTGAGCGGTTGATGGTTGAGGAGGCGCTGGGGCTATTGAAGATGCCTGAGGAGGAGGCTGCTCCACCTGGGCGTGGCTGCCAGCCCCAGGCATCAGCATCAGCGGTCCTTACAAAAGTCACCCGGGGCCACCTGTGCCTGCCCCCACCGGAGCTGGGAAGGGCGCTGCTCCAGGGGACAAAGTCTCAGCTCTCACTGGCTGCCGCCCCGCCCCTCAGGGCTTTGAGAGAAGCAGCCTACCGCCCGGGGGGGGGGGGGCAGGCACTTCCAGTGCGGGCAGGGCTCCTTTCTGGTGTGGGGGCATGGGCGGGGCTCCCCCCCCCACCCGGAGATGTGGCCCACTGAAGGGCTCAGCACCCCTAGCACAGGAGGCCAGGCAGGGAGAAGAAAGGCACAGTGGGGAGCTGGTGAGAGGGGCTGCACCAGGAGCTGTGGTTGTCAGCTGTACAGTGGTTGCAGGTGCAGCCCGGGACAGGAGGGTGGGGAGGAAATGCCCGACCCCTGGGCCAAACCAGAGACTGGGGGAGCAGGGAGGGAGCCAGCAGTGCAGAGAGGAACAGGCCCAGACCGCAGGAGTGCCCCCGGGGACCGGTGGAGGCAGACACAGCCCTGCCTGGCCCTGCAGCTCTCCCCAGAATAAGTCCAAGCTTTCTCGCTCACGGCCGATGCCATTTGGTCAGCAGTCCTTTGGAAACGTGCCTTTTCTCTCCGAAACAAAAGCAGCCCACGGCACTGCAAAACCATCCGGAGGGAAATCCAGTGAAAAACCCCGCTTTTAAAACAGAGCCTCTTACAGTCTCCAGGCTTCCGGGAGGACTTTCCCGGGGTCTCTGAATGTCCCCAACACCACCCTGCCCCGGTCACACCAGCAGCCCTGCCACTAGTGAGGGTGCTCCGTGTCGTGTGTCCCTGGCAGAGGAATTGGGCCAAGGGAGGTTTCTTGAGAGAGGGCAGGTGACCAAGGTGCACCTCACTTCCTGGCTGCCTGTCCCCTCCACCCTCTGCACTGCTGTCTGGTGTCCCCGTCAGGCCTCAGCATAAGGTCCCCTCCAGCCCTGGGGCCTCAGGGTGGCAGGTGCCAGACCCCCACTGAGATGGCTGCTGTCTGGGCTGCCCCTGCCCACAGACCCTCCCTCAGGGGTCTCCGCCCCCCCAGCAGCTCAGGAGCATAAGGGGCAGACCCCAAGACTGAGCCAGTTTGGACAAGTCCCTGTCTGGGCCCTGTGCTTAACCCTCAGACCTTCCTCCAACAACCCAGACAGAACACACACGGCGCGGCTGCCGGGCCCTGTGCCTCTGCTGCAGTGGGTGGCGGGGGCCAGGTGTTGTCTCCTGCACGAGAAGGAATTCAAGGACCAGACGCAGGTAAAGGTCAGCAGGGAAGCAGGTTTATCTGTTCACCCTGGAAGGAGGGCGGCCATGCCCTGGAGAGAGCTGCACTGTCCGAGGCTCAGGGCTGTCCGTTTATATCATCTGGGGGCACGGAGGGTTGAGTATGCAGTGGGGTTTGGTTGAATATTCATAAGGGGTGGGCTCAAGTACTACTACCCATCCCTTACTCTATTTTGGAGGTCTCAGAAGTGTCATGGCGTCAGGTGCATGATGGGAGTAGGAGTGTCAGCCATGGTAATTTTATTATAATGACATGATAATGAGCTTGGGAGGCTGGTGGCAGCCTGGTTGGGCATTTTTGGCCAGTGCTGGTTCTGAGTACCAGTTTCCTGGAAGCTGCAGTTGTCTGCTGCCTGGGAAGGGGGCGATTTGGGCAGTGCGGGTGGGGGCTGCAGCCCAGGCAGGGGGGCCAGTGGCCGCAGCTTCTCCTCGCTGGTGACCTGTGTCACCTCCGAGCTCGCAGCTCCCAAGGAGGTTGCGAGGAGCTGCCAGGGAGGAAGTTGGAGACGCAGGCACAGGTGGTGACTGAACAAGGAGACCAGGGCCCTGGGCAGAGCGCGTGGCCACGTGCCTGACCACTGCCACCTGGTCCTGGAGGGAGAGGGCTGGGGGCCGGAAATTGGGCCACGGCTTCTCACAGTGGCACCGTCAGTGGTCAGAAAGTTTTTCTCTGGCTCCTCACCAAGTCTGGAGAAGGCTGCATTCTTAAGGGGACCCTCACTGTGAAACTGTGTGTGTGGGCTCATGTGCGTGTGTGTGGGTGTGTGTGGGCTCACGTGCGTGTGTGTGTGGGTTCACGTGCGTGTGTGTGGGTGTGTGTGTGGGTTCATATGCTTGTGTGTACGTGTGTGTGGGCTCACATGTGTGTGTGTGGGGGTTCATGTGCGTGTGTGTGGGTTCATGTGCATGTGTGTGGGTGTGTGTGGGCTCATGTGTGTGTGTGTGTGGGTTCACGTGCGTGTGTGTGGGTGTGTGTGTGGGTTCATATGCTTGTGTGTACGTGTGTGTGGGCTCACATGTGTGTGGGTGTGGGTTCATGTGCATGTGTGTGGGCTCACATGCATGTGTGTGGGTGTGGGTGTGTGGGTTTACATGCATGTGAGTGTGTGTGGATTCATGTTTACATGTGTGTGTGTGGGTATGAGTTCATGTGTGTATGTGTGTGTGGGCTCACGTGCATGTGTGTGGGTGTGTGGGTGTGGGTTCATGTGTGTGTCTGTGGGCTCACATGCATGTGTGTGGTTTCACATGTGTGTGGGGGGTTCACATGCATGTGGGGGGTTCACATACATGTGTGCAGGTGTGTAAATGTGTAGTCGTGTGGTATGTAATGACATTTCAATGACAGGCCGTGTACTCGGCATGTGAGAGGGTTTCACCTGGTGATGCTGTACTCTGTGACATTTGCACAACGATGGGCTCACCCGATGGCACCTTCCTTAGGTGTGCCGACCTCATGCAGTGAAGCGTGGCTGTGTATAGGGAGGTCTGGGGGTGAGGTGTGCGTGTGTGTGTGCGCTGTGTATTTGCACATGAGTTGTGTGTATGGGTTAAGTGATGTATAGGGGTGTATATGCTTATGTATTGGGCGTGTGTGTGTGTGTGTGTTATGTATTTGAACTTGTCTTGTGTGTTTGGGTTAGGTGATGTATAGGCGTGTATATGCATGTGTGTTGGGCGTGTGCATGTTTGTGCATGTGTGTGTGTGCATTATGTATTTGCACATGTGTTGTTTGGGTTAAGTGTTATATAGGGGTGTATATGCGTGTGTGTGTGTGTGTGTCTGGGGTGTGGGTGCGTCAGGGCGGGCAGTGAGGAGGACGAATGCCGTTGGTTGAGAAGAGTTGGGGCCTTTGGCCGTCCCGTGGCTGACGGCAGCCCTCCCCCCCAGCACGTGGGGCAGCCGGGCGGCTGGCAGCCCTCCCTCCTCTGGCTCCTCAGGCGGTTCTCCGCCCGTGGCTCCGCCAGCAGAGCCGCAGCTGAGGACGTAAGCTGTCACGTCACTGGCAGCCAGGCCCAGAGGGGTGCCCCGGCCTTGGCCCTGCCTGTCCAGCCAGCAATGCTGGTTTAGGCTCGGTCCCTGCACTAGCAGAGAGAGAACCTGCTGCTTGCCTCGCCCACCCGCCCGCGGGTGGGAGTCCTGGGAGGGGCCGCGTTCCTGCAGCTGAGAATCCTGGGCACAGCCATGGAGAGGCTCACCTACCTTTCTCTTGGTTTTAGGAACCAGGCCATTTAGGCGCCCTCGGTGGCCACGAGGGCCGGGACTGGGGTGGAAGGGCTCTCCGTGGCTTCACGGGACCACAGCCACGGAGCCAGGCTGGGACCCGCAGCACTACCGTTTCTGAAGCTCACAGGCGTGTGTTAGGTAGGAATTCTAACACGGCAGAGCCTGGCTGCCAGGGTAGTGGAGCAGCTCCCACGGACCCCTCGGCAGCAGCAGCGCTGAGAGCTGCCAGCACTTACTGGGTGCTTACTGTATGCCCGACACTCGACTAAGCGCTTGACCCATATTAACATGTCTAATCCCCCCAGCAAGCTTATGGAATGGACACTGGTATTGTGCCCATTTTATAGGCAAGGAAACTGAGGCATAGAAACGTTATGTGGCTTGCCCAAGGTTTCATAGCCAGAAAGTGGCAGAGGCCACTTTAGCTGAGCTGTGACACCTGCCTCCTAGCTCGGGGCAGGGTCTCCCTGAAGGCAGTGCCTGTGCAGGGATGTGGGTGGGTGTGCAGGGGGAGGCACCTCCCGCTCTCAGCACTATCTGAGCTTGGTGCAGCCCAGGGAGGCTTTGGGAGGGGTGAGCTGCTGTGCAGGGAGCAGAGTGGTTGGGGACCCAGCTGTGATGGGGGAGGGGAGCACTCCCTGTCCTCATCTCGGGGAGCCCTTGGGACAGGGCACATTGCACACAGCCCAAGGCACCTTTGCTGGGAGGAGCCCTGCCTGGACCCCCGCTGGCTCTCGGGTCCAGAAGCTGGAGCAGCCTAGGAGGCACCGGGACCACTGGCTTCCGCACTTCGGAGCCACCCCTTCCAGTAGGCCTCCCCAGGAGTCCCCCGGAGGGGTCTGACAGCAGCCTAGCTTTCAGGACCTTCCCTCTTTTGCAAAGCAAATCCTGCTGCCTTCTCCCTCCCTCTTTCCCCTCAAAAGAGCAGAAATCTTGGTCCTCCAGGACTTGCCCCTCTAGAGGGGAGCTCGCACCCCCTTTGGCTCCTCTCTGCCCTCCCCTACACCTGCTGACCCCGCCCCACCTGCACCTGCTGTGGTGGGTTTTCCAGACTACACCCAAGGTTGAATGTTGACCCCGCAGGAGTGCCGCGTGGGCTTGGGCCCTGAGTGTTTAGCTGTTGAGAGTCTCTGGTGTCCTGGTGCTGATGTCCGTTCTGCCCCTGGATATTGATGGTAAAAGCAGGAATCCCACCCGAGTCCCTCAGCCTCGTGGTGGGGCAGCGACAGGACAGGACCTCACCGTAAGGAGAAGCCCCCGCCCCAGCCTCCCAGGCTCTGCAGATCCGTGGTCACGCCCACCCAGCAACATCAAGCTGCCTGAGCTCTCTGGGAAGGGGGGTGGGGACAGGCAGGGGGCTGCAGGGGACCGAGGGTGAGGAGGGCTCGGGGCAGAGAGCTGGGCTGCAGAATCCATCATTTCCCAGCCCGTCTATGGGGAAGCGTCTGCGGGCAGCCACCTGGGTGGGCCTCTTGGACCCCACACGACAGGGCGATGGGCGGGATTAGAGAGAATGGGGCAGGCGCTGCAGGATTTCCAGAGCTTAGCTGTGGGGGTTGGGCGGTGAGCAGTGCTGCTTTGAAGGTAGCAGGTGGGACCAGGACACAGTGGTGGGAGCCCCCCACAAACCAGCCGGGGGTCCTTGGGCAAGTCATAGCCTCCCTAAGCCTCCGCTTCCCTGTGAAAGGAACCTCCTAACCCCAGGCCCAGCTTCCTGGGGGGACCACTGGGACCGTGCCCTGCACCTCTGTCCAGAAGATGTCATGGTGGTGGGCATGGCCACCCCCATGCGTGCCCTCAGGGTTCCGCTCCCCTCCCCACCCCCCATCCCCCCACTCCCGTTCTGTGTGTCTACACTTGTGCCGCCAGAGGAAAGAGTTAACAGACCCTCGGCAGGCCTGGTGGTCCCAACCGTGAAACTGCTGATCCTTCCCCCGCCCTCCCCAACTAACGCAGACAAGGCTTTCTCCCACGTGCCGCACACGTGCCGTCAAGGAGGACTGGAAATGCCCATGGCCCGTGGGCAGCGGGCGCCCCCCAGGGACAGCAGTGTGGGGCGTGGCACTGGGGGGCACAGAGTGCTCAGGCAGACCAGGGCGCCGCAGCCCCTCGCCCGGGGCCCGGGGAGGCCTTGGATCTGACCTGGCCCGGAAGTAACTCTGTGGTTGCAGGCCCTCCCAGCCTCATCACCCTCTGTGCACCGCAGGGAGGGCTCTTGGGGTGACGTGGCCTCTGGGGTGAGCTTCAAATGGCCAAGGCGAAGTGTCCCAGAACTACTGGGTGTGCTCACCTTGGGGGCCCTCACCACCACCGTCAGCCTCCATCACTGCCGCCATCCACCCAACCATCACCACCACCATCACCATCACCACCACCATCACAGCCCAACCATCACCATCACTGTCACCAGCTCCACCCCATCACCACCCTTCACTACCACCACCAGCATCACCACCTCCATCACTGCCCAACCATCACCATCACCACCACCATCACAGCCCAACCGTCACCACCGCCATCACCACCTCCATCACTGCCTAACCATCACCACCACCGTCAGCCTCCATCACTGCCGCTGTCCACCCAACCATCACCACCACCACCACCACCATCACCACCCCATCACTGCTCAACCATCACCACCACCACCCATCACCACCACCATCACCATCACCATCACCACCTCCACTCCATCACCACCCAACCATCACCACCACCGTCACCTCTACCCCATCGCTGCCTAACCATCACCATCACCATCAACCTCCACCCCATCACCACCCAACCATCACCACCACCACCACCATCATAGCCCAACCATCACCACCACCATCACCTCTACCCCATCACTGCCCAACCATCACCACCACCATCACCATCACCACCTCCATCACTGCCCAACCATCACCACCACCATCACCATCACCACCACCATCACCACCTCCATCACCACCCAACCATCACCATCACCATCACCGCCCAACCATCACCACCGCTGTCGACCACGCCTTGTCCACTGCCGTCACTGTCATTAACACCACCACCGGCACTGCCACCGTGCCCTGTCCCATCACCGTGACACCACTGCCGCCACCGTGCCCACCTTTCCCACTGTCGGCATCGCCATGGACACCAGTCCCTCTACCACGGTGCCAGCGTGATCGCCCTCCCTCGCCTTCATCGCGTTTTCCGTCCGTCTTTGACCACACAAAGGCGAGGCCAGAAAACGCCCCCACTAGTGCCCCACTTCCCTTCACCACGTACACCCCCACATAGTCCACTCCCTGCCTGCCTGCCCACCTCAAGGGGCTCACTTAGAGCCGGATCTTAGGAGGCTGACCGGACACTGGTGCACGCAGACCAGTCACAGGTCACGGCTGCTGCCCGTGGCTCTGTTCCCGTGTCCCTCTGCCACAGTCCCCTGTGTCCTGGTTCTCCTGGAGATTGCGTGGCCATCCTGGACAAGGTCACCCCAGCCTCTGACTGACCCCCAAGGACCAGCAAGAGCTCCAAGGCCGCTCACCCTGGGCACGCCTGGTGGGCTTCCTTCTGGGGCTCTTGCTCTGGCGGGGTGTGGAAGCCAGCCGGGAGGCCACCCCCCTGGCCAGCCCCGGAACTAACGGTGTCCCTGCTCCCTCCCCCTCGCCCTGCCTGCTCCCTGGGCGCCTTCCAGGAAACCACTGAGAAAAGACGAGAACGGCACCAGCGCTGCGGAGTACCCCATGAGCTCACAGAGCAGCAAAGGGGTGGACGTGAACAACGCCGTGGTCTGAGTCTGCGGCTCCGGCACCGCTGGCCGGAGGGGCGGTGTGGTGGCACCAGCGGACACAGGAAAGCAGGTGGACTTGAGCTGACCCTGGGCTTGTCCAGGACGTCGTGGAGGAACCGTCTTCCCAGGCTCTCCCTGGTCGCCTGTGGGCAGGGGCGGCGCCCACACCAGGCTGAGCCCAGTTCCCCTGCATGCCCCACACCCCACCTTGTCCACGTCTGATCCTACGCCTGTCCTCGCAGCTGCTGTCTGAAGCCTGGCTCTGGTGAAGGCAGGAAGCCCCTCTGCCTGCTGGAGCCGAGGCATCCCGGGCAGCCAACAGGAAGCCCGCCCGGGGCTCCCTCCCCTGCCTGGAAGCCTGTCCTCCTCCAAGAAGCCCACCTGCTTCCCAGTCGGTGTTCCCAACAAAAGCCATTGGCACAGCCATGAGACAGACACCCCCTTCAAAGGTGCTCCCCACACATCTGCCGTCACCCACCCCATCCGCTGCAGGGCCCGCCTCCTCCTCTCGTCCCTACCCATGCCCCGGCGGGCCCTTGGCTCCAGAGCCTGCAAACCGCCCCCCTCCCACCCCAGCAGACCAAGGGACTCTGTTCACCGAACCCTGGCCAAGGGTGGCCCTGGAGGGGCAGAGCCCGAGGCCCCCTGCCTGCCCTGCCCATTTCCACCCTGACCCCGGAGGAAGCTGTACATCCACACGAGCCAGGCCCTGGAGGCCACCACCTGTGCCAAATCCACCGGGACCCTCGGTGCCAGCCCCACCGGCCCCGCACTTCCTCCCCACCACGCTTCCTAAGGCCTGGCTGTGGTCCTCAGCCCCTCTCCCCAGAGGGAGGTGGGGCGCTTCCCCTTGGACGAGAAAGTGTCTCTCAGGAGTGGGGGGAGGAAGGGAGGGCCTGAGCCCCTGTTCCCAGCGGGCAGGCGCGGCCCTGGGGTTTTGTGGGCCCTGCCCTGGGACTGCCCTCACCACCCCACACCCTTGATGGGGAGGAACCGGACACGCTGAATCATGGTGCTTGGTGCGCTGTGGGGGCTCTGCCAGGTGGGCCCGGGTTGGGGGGAGGGGCTCCTGGGGCAGGGGTGGGGCTGCAGGTGAGACTCCAATCCAGGTGAAACCGAGGCTGGAAAAGCACCCCACCGGGCTGAGTCTCCAGATGCCAACGCTGCTGAGTCCTAGTGCCCAGAGCTGTCCGTGTGCGCTCCCTGTGGCCAGGCCAGGCCAGCGTGCGTCCTCCCGTGAAGGGGCTTGTCTCCTCGTCGCTCTTCTGCTGTCTGAGGACTTCTCCAAGGCTTGAACCTGAGTTCCTCTCCCAGCCCACCTCAGCGTTGCCCCCCCGCCCCGACAGCCCTGGTGGGGGGCGCTCTGCCCCGCCCCTCCCCCCCACTCTGGTGAGTTGTGCTGTCAGATGCAGCACCAAGCAACACACAAGCCAGGGGCTGTGGGCAGGGCGGGGCGGGGGTGCGGTGCCCCACCCCAGGGCACCCCCACACCCATGTCCTCAGCCCCCTGGTGCCTGTGAGCCCCCTGCCTATGCCCTAAGCAGATACCTGGGCAGGACCCCGCCCCTAATCACACTCCCACCCTGGGCTTCTCCCTCTGCCTGGGGCTGGCCAGAGTTCAGGGGTCCTCTAAGGGACCCCAGTTGGGAGGGGCAGCCCCAGGGGGACTGGGGCCCACACATTCCCCTGCCCACCCCAGCCCCCAATACTTCCATCCCTGGCTGCACCTTGGGGCCCAGACTCTGCAACGGGCCTCAGCCTCCAGACCAGGTGGAAAACCCCAGCCGTGCCATCCACCAAGCTTTGGGGCTGCACCCTGTTCCCGAGCCACGGACACTCCAACTGACACGGAAGCTCTCCCTGTGGGCTTGGAAAACCCCTACTCACCCATAGGAAACCCACTGGAGAGCACCCCACCCCCACCCCGCCAGCCCCAGGGCAGCCACGGAAGCTCAGCTCAGGCCCAGGGCGAGAGGCCCAGCAGACTCTCAGCTTCCAGAACCCACGCACACACAAAACCACGAGGACCTAGAATGTGAGCTTAGGACTTGGAAACGAACCCCAGCCCCTAAACACGGATCCATGCTCTGATCAGCTCAAGGTCAAGAATGAAAGGCACGTCCCTTCTCTGCGTTTTCTCCCTGCCGTCTCAGAGTTGACCTTGGCTTCGGAACTCAGTGGCGTATGGGGTGCCCAGGGTGTTCAGGTGTTCCTGGGAAGCGTGTAAGAGAAGTTTTGGAAGACTGATAGGTGTAAAAATATAGACGTATATTATATATAGTTATATATATTTAAAGAGATCTCTATATCTATAGAATTATTGTGCGCTCTGCATCTGTACTAAGTGTGGCTTACACAGCCCGGGTAGGGCGAGGCCCGGAATGCATGGGCGTAAGCGCCCCGAGACCTTGTGCACGGGACGGGACAGGAGCCACGGGTCGATGCCGTCTCGACGCCATCTGGTTGGCCGGCGCATCATTCATGTCGGTTTCGTGCACACGCAGGGCCGGCAGTGGGGAATGTGCCGTTGCTCCTGCTTACACAGAAGAAAGCACCGTGACTTTTTTATTTTCAATAAAAATATCCTTATAAGATGGCCACCGGTTGTCGTTTGTGGTGGGTGTTTGGCCCTGGGCATGGGGTGGACTGGAGAGGATAGGCCAGGGTGGGGGCGGGGTCCTTCACTGAGGTTCTGCCTCAAATCCAG
Source organism: Oryctolagus cuniculus (assembly GCF_051225735.1). Classification (NCBI taxonomy): domain Eukaryota; kingdom Metazoa; phylum Chordata; class Mammalia; order Lagomorpha; family Leporidae; genus Oryctolagus; species Oryctolagus cuniculus. The sequence goes on along the minus strand of NC_142886.1, from coordinate 43,231,288 downwards.
GGCGGGGCTGGACACCTCGTGTGCATTTTTTTGTAAAAGATGTATTTGTTTATTTGAAAGAGTTATAGAGAAAAAGATTGGGAGAGAGAAAGGTCTTCCATCCGCTGGTTCACTCTCCAGATGGCTACAATGGCCAGGGCTGGGCCATCTTCCACTGCTTTCCCAGGCACATTAGCAGGGAGCTGGACTGGAAGTGGAGCAGCTGGGACTTGAACTGGTGCCCATATGAGATGCCGGTGTTGTGGGTGGTGGCTGTGCCTCCCTATGTCACAATGCCAGCCGGCCCTGATGTGCTGTGTGCACTCTCTGTGTTGTTACCCTAACACCTCCAGGGCAGTGTTCATAGGGGTTCAAAGGCCAATCATGCCCCTCTACCCACCTCCTCAATCCTGGGCTTCCCTGAGGGGCGAGCAGCTGAATGAGACTCAGAACCCAGGACTTTCGGGGCTAGAACCAGAAAGGTTCAGGCACACGAGACCTTAAGTTGCACCCTAATTTGACAAGTGCTCATGAGAATCGTGAGAACAGGAATTGGCCGTCCACGCTGGAGGGGAAGCTAGGTAGGCCTGTGGCCAGCATCACCGCCTGCCAGCGCCTCCATCCTGGTGTGGACCTCTGCGGTACCCACTCACCCACCAGGTGCCTGAGGTCGTGGCCTACCTTACACCCCCAGCAGGGGGCCCCAGAGAGCACAGGCCTGTCCTGCCTGACCATTCTCTCCCAGCCCCATGGGCAGACAGGTGAGCAGCCGTCCTTCCCGGGGCTTCAGGAAGGGGCACCTGTCTGATGGGCCGAGAGGGACCCAGGAGGAAAGCTCTTGCCTCTGCGGTGCTGTGTCCTCACCTTGCACGTGTGGGGACGGTCAGAGGCAGAGCAGGCCAGCCAAGGTCACACAGACACCAGGATACAGGGGCGGGGCTGGGGTCGGACCCAGAGCTGGGTGCCTTCAGCACCAGGCTGCTGGGCATGCGGGGGTGACCCCAACCCAGACGGTTTCCCTGTGGCTGGGACACAGCCGCGGAGGAGCTCAACAAGGGGCCACCGAGGGGACCTTCAGTGCCCAGGGCTGGGAGGTGGGTGTCTCCCCCAGCCTGGTCACAGCCCGGGGCCCTGGGGAAGGGCCTGCGTCACACCCAGATGTCCGCAGAAACTCCCCCTGAGAGCCTGGAAACACCCACCGCCACCTGGGACCCGTGGGCTGCCGCCTGCTGGGACGGCCCTTTGCGTGCCTACAGGAGGCACACAACAGAAGGCAGATGTCACGACCTGGATCGCCAGGGTTGTCAATAAAAGCAGACTGTACCTCCGGACTGGAGCAGGGGCTCCTCAGCCCGTGGCCACCTCCGAAGGCTCACCTTGTGCAGGTGCAGGGGTGGGGCCAGCCTGGGAGTGAGGGGCAGCGGAGCCGGCTGGCGCCACCTGCACAGGCTGCAGGTGCAGATCCCTCTGAGCCGCCAGCTCCATCAGTCCCCCTCCTGTCTCCGGAGCCGTCGGCCGCTGGTTTAGCTACAGCCACCAGCATGACAACCTGCTCTCAGACTGCCCCCACCCGACAGCCCCCTGCCCTGCTCGGGGGTTCCGCTGCCGCCGGCCAGGCAGGAGACATGATGGCATGCACTGGGCAGCCCTGCCTGGCCCCTGAGGGGTGCAGCAACGTGGAAGTTGGGCCCTGGAGGCTGAGGGCACTGTGGTGCCGGATCCCAGGTGCTCACTAAGGCCTCACCTTTGGGCACATTCACTCCACCCCACCTGACTAGTGACCCCCACCCCCTGCTGGTGCACCCGATCCCCCCCCCTTCGCCCAGGCCTTTCTGCTGCCCTCCCTGTTCCAGAACGCACGCTGAGAAATCGTCTGGCAACCCCCCCTGCCCTGCACCTGACACCCACCGCCCTCCCCCGGACAGGGTGCCCCATCTGCCCTTTGTGTGGGGAGAACCCACTGCAGACCCCACCTCCCCACTCCTCTCCCACCCTGTGCTGGAGGAGCGGCAGCCCCCACCCCGCCTCCTCCTCCACGTCCCCCTGCCCCAGCGTTCCGGAGCAAGTGTCCTGGGCTCCTCACCTCGGCCCCACATCATGTGTTCACACATGCGTGTGGTCATTCCCCCCTGCATATGAACAGAGACTCTGCCAACTGCTGGGTGCCACCCTCAGCTCCGGAGGGCAACTTTCCCCACCCACAGTCCCCACTGGAACCCTCAGGGGTCCCCAGCCCCTGGACCATGGTGGGACCCGCCTTGGCCCTCCAGCCTGGCCTCCAGCCCCACGTCTGCCTGCTCACGCTCCCTGCACTGTCCACGCCGTGTCTAGTCCCGACCTCCAGCTGCCCTCCCGCCCTGCACGCCCCCTGCTCCCCAGCTCAGCAGTACACGGCTGGCCGCGGGCCTCCTGGCCAGCCCCACCCCCGCGCGGGGCTTGCTGTCCCGGCCCAGCCGGCCTCTCTCCGCCTTCTGCATGGTCACATCTTCTTGCTCTCCAGGTCCGTCTCTGAGGTCTCCTCCACCCTGAACCCACGTGAGCACAAACCCACACGGGCACAGAGCCTGCACCGGGCGGCGTCTAGGGCCCTGCTGGCACAACTCCCAAGTTCCGCCCTCTGCTGTCTGAACCTGTTGGCCCCTCGACAGCCCTGGCCCACTCACACTCTAGACAGGACGCACGGTGTATCCTGGGGATCCAGAGATGACCAGAATGGCCTTGCTTTCCAGGAGCCAGGGGGTGGTGGCAGTGGCCCCGTGACGTGCACAGAGGAGACACCAGCGTGGAGATGAAGGGGCGGTCAGTGCCAGCTTCCCAGGGCTCCTAAACCCTGCCTTTCAGCAGGGAGGCACAGACATCACCCCACTTTACAGATCAGAAAACTGAGGTTCGGAGGTCAGGGGTCACAAGAGCAGCAGGTGGCAGAGGTCTTCAGGCCTGGCTCTCTGTGAGCACAACGCTGACAGCACCTCAGGTTCCACTCCGGCCGGCCCAGCTGGGTTTGTGCCCAGCCGTCTTCTCACCACTGGGGAAGCAAACACAGCACACAGCCCTCCTAGCGGCTGGGAGCTGGCGGTGCGGTGACAGTCTAACCAGGACCACTTAGCATGGGGCCGCGGGCTAGGCTCTTCCCTGGCACAGCCTCAGTGCTCTCAGCTGTAAAATGGGGGCAGCAAACCCGGCAGGCGCCCCCCGCCCCCTGCCCCGATCGCCACCTCGGAGCTTTCTTTGGCCACCTGCAGGCCCTCTCGACTCTGTCACCTTACTTTCAGCACAACACTTCCCACACCTAAGACCTGGGTGGGTGTTTGCCATCTTTCTCTTCAGTGTTTGGTCTTGTTACCAAATCTCTAGCCCTCCATACGACCAGACTTGCCTGGCACAGGAAACCTCTGCTGAATTGAGTTTCAGTGGGCGAGAAATCCAGGCAGAACACACAGGCACAAAGAGAAGACTTTAGGGAAAACAAAGCACTTTATTGCACAGAACCGGAACCCCACCTCCCAGGTGCGTGCAGAGGAAGGGGTGGGGGGTGGGAGAACCTGAACTTGAAGCTGCTAAGTAGTTCGCCCGGCTGGTCTCACTGGTCCCTTTGGTATGACTCCATTTCTTGCCGACAGGTGCTCAGTCTTTGAGGCGTCTTCCCGGGGACCTGTTCCCCTCTGGGAAGCACCTGCCCGGGGCCCTGGGTGGGAGTCCACAGTCTCTGGTGCGGGCCAAGCGTCGGCTTCAGGGTTCCTGCAGGTCCCTGCTCCAGAGGGTTTGGCTGGACTCTCCCTGGTGACCGTGGGCTGCGGCCGGGCTCTTCTGGTTGTTGCGGGTGAGTGGCCGTCGCCCACACCAGCCAATGCCCGGGCTGGAGCCATCTCGCCATCCCAGCTGAGCACCTGCCCGTCTTCCTGCTTTGGGCAGCAGGCCTGTGGGCCTGTGCGCTCACTCACGCGAGGGCTGATGAGCCTGTCTCCTGGGGGTCCCTGGCGCACCTCCCAAAGGGACGGTGAAGCCACGCCCCCTTTGTCTTTTGCCAACAACTCGCTGGGGGTGTAGAAGAAGTGGGCTCTGCCTCCTCCTCCTTCCTGTCTGACCAGCACATTCCCTACACGCTAACCTCGTCCTGCCCCAGGCTGTCCGTGGAACTAGACCGGGCCCCGAGGTTTCCTGGAGAAGAATAAAAAGCAGATCTGTTTATTAACTTTTCCCAATGGGAGCCCCTCCCAAACACAAGGCTGCGTTCTGCCCCCGCCCGGCAGCCCGCCGCTCACGAGCGCCATCTGCAGGAGGAGTTCCGGTCGCTCGTTCCCGCGCAGCGGCGGGGGGGAGCCCTGAGTCACGCAGGAGCCCCGCAGCGTGCGAACACCTGGAGCCAATGCCCACTGCAAGCTGTGATTTCGTTTCAGCAAAACACCAGCTGTCACCCGGCGCGGAGGCCTGGCGCTCACACGGAGCCAGGCACACAGGGAGGCCCAGGGCTCTGGCTCTTACCCGGGACTCCCTGTCTGTGCGAAGCCCCTGACCAACCTCGCCCGGGCGCACTTTACAGGGGAGAGGAATTCTCCACTCCGCTTGGGGGTTGATGAAACCAGGACTGAGCGAGAGGAGGCGAGAGAGGGTTTGGGGAGAACCCGGAAGCCCAGTCCGAACTGACCGCCTGGCCCTCCTGCCTCCTGCCGCCCGAGCCAGCGCCGGAGCGCAGCATGGGGGCCCGGCTTCCACACTGCAGGCTCAAGGCTCCGGGCACACCCTGCTGGCCGCCGAGCCCGCCCCAGCCCCGCACCCCCCACCGGGCAGCGTGATTGTCCTCACCTGGGGAGGGCTCTGTCCTTCACGCTTGATTGCTTGCTGTTCCTTTCTGTTCCAAGTGGCCACTTCAGGGAGCGGAAATCAGGGCCTCGGCCAAGCAGCCCCGGGAGGCTCCCGGCTCCACGCCTGCGTCATCAGCAAGCCAGCGCTCCGCTCCGGAACAGCCGCATCCACGCTGTGTGCCTTGTCCTGTGCCCCCGCAGGGCAGAGCTGGCGCCGGCGCTCACCTGGGCCCTCCCGCCTGGCCTGGGCTTCCTTCCATGGGAAGAACCCGGGACGCTGGTGGCTGTCAGGCAGCTGCGTAGAGTGGCAGGGCCGTGGTCCCCAAGCCGCTGGGGTGGAGGAGTGGGGGCAGGGACAGGAGGGCCTGAGAGCTGAGAGTCGGCCTGGCCTCTGGCTGGCTGACCCGCGCATCCCATCCCTTGTCCGGCCCACAGAGAGGGTCACTGACAACAGGGGTGGCAAACTCACAGGCCTTGGGGCTGGGCGGGTACACGTGGCAGGCACACCAGACCTTGTCCCACCAGAGGCCGCACAGCTGCTGGGTCGTCTCTTCCGGCTTCAGAGGCTGGAGTCAGCGGTGAGAACCCAACAAGGCTGGAGCCACACAGAACTTACAAATTCAAGCTCATCAGACCACGGGTGCCGTGGGCTAGGCCCCGCCGTGGGGACACCAGCCTCGGTGATTCCCGGTCACCTTGCTGGTCAGATGAGCAGCGAGGGCTTCTCTCTACGGTTATGGAGCACACAGAGCCTGGGCTCCGGAAGCAGACACGCCCAGCTGCTAATTTTGCTCTGTCTCTGTCTCTTACTGACTCTGTAAATCTCTCCTCTCTGCCTCGGTTTCCTTGTCTCTAACGTGGGGCGGATAATAGAAGTGCCACTGCACACCACTGCCGTGAGATGGCGACTTTGAACGCGCTCATACGTGGGAGCCATGAGGAGGATTAGTGAGGACCAGGTCGCCTTTAGGGAGAACGAACTGTCAATCGACCCCAAATGGCGCAGCATCACAATCTTCAATGCCTACAGTTTTACTCCTTTCCATAAAAGAATCTTAAGTGGGAAACTAACTGTGAGCCATCACTTTTTTCCTATACGTGAACTCCCAAAGCAAGGTGGCGGTGGCGGGGGAGGGGGTATTGAGTGCCTTTGTCAGATACCCTGGTGGAAATCTGCAATAGCTGATCAATAACCAGATGTGCAGGAGAAGCAGCGGCCTCGGAAAAGCCCTCGGGGTTCTCTACCCCGTGCTCCCGGCGTATTTTAACCAAAAGAGCCTGGATCCCAAAACGAGAGGAGAGAAATAAGCATTGATTACGGGAAGCTCTGATCCAGAGTCCGACGGCCGCCTGATCCTACGGCTACAGCCGCCAGCTGCACGACCTTCGCTAAGGCACCGAACCTCTGGCCTCCACTGCCCCACCTGCGGCACGGGAAGAATGAGGAAGCCTTGTCTCACCCAGGGAAGGCAGCCCAGGAGTAAAGAAAGACCGGGTGTGTGAGTGCTTGGCACCTGGTCCACGCGGCGGCTAGTGTGGTTCACCTGGAATCCCGCCACGAGACACTTACCACTCGCTCTTGTCAGAGAAGGAACCGGCCCACCCGCCTCCTCCTAAGAACAGCTCAGCCATGGAGACAGGACTTGGTATTATTAGTTCCAACCACTCCCACCGTTCTTCTTAGGAACCTAGGCATTGTTGTCAAAACACCCACTTTGCCCGATACACATATTTGCAAGTTACTTCTATTAAAGAGGTTAATAGATGACCAGCATTGTCCAAGTAATGCAGAGACCTTCAATCCCAGCTCATGAGAGTCCTGGAGTGTCGCTCCCCCTCTTCGTGGAGGAACGACACAAGACCCTGCGCTGTTCTTTTGTCTGCTCGGCCCTCCCCGGGTTTGCTGCTGGTTCTTCCCGGGTTGGCTACCGTCCCTTCCACCTCCGTGGAAGGGCGGTTCCCCCTGCCACATTCCCCATTTCCGCGGGGGAGCGGCACACCGCCGGCCGGCTCTCTCGGGGGCTGCACAAGTGTTCCCCTTAGATGTTCCCCTTAGATGTTCCTGGTGCATGTTGTCTCTCTCCTCCTTTATAGTCCTCTTCCGCCAATCCCAACTTGGCTGCCCACACGCCGAGTACGCTGCTCTCCTCCAATCAGGAGCAGGATCAGCTCCTGGAGGTCATCACTCAAGTTGGCAAGAGGCAGCTGCGTAGAAGCTGTTTCCTCCTCTCCCAGCGCCATATTGTGGGAGAGCAGATGCATAGAATAAGTCTTAATTCCAGTAACTTAGTCTAGTCCGAGTTGCTCCCCACACTGGAGGATGAGCCATCTTCTCGCATGCAATCCAATCTCACCGGCCAGCGGCAGCTTGGGAATGGAGAGGGGGTTGCTACAACCACTCTGCACAGACCAGATCCACAGGGAGGAGGTTTCCTGGAAACACGCTGAGGTCACGCAGCGGAGCCTGGACGCTCTGTGCCTACGGCCGTGCCTTGGCTTCCGTGCGCCTCGTAGGTCTTGATGTTGAGGCACTGGCTGAATGAAGAGCCAGACGAGCCTCAGCTGGGGGCTGGCCCTTGCGTGGGCTTCACAAAGTAGCACCAGTCTTCCGAGGGCTCTGGAGACCCCAGCACAGTCTCCCAAGCCGCAGCTCAGTCCTCTGTCCATTCAGGCTCACCATCACCCAGGGAGATGGGCAGACAGCTCCATTTCACAGAAAGAAACACAGCGGTCCAGAGAGGTTTATTAAGTTGTCAAGGTCACCCACCCGGCAAGAGGCACCCCCACCGTGAAAGGCCATTGAGAGTGGAATCATCTGGGCCCATTCCACCCTTCAGTTAATCTCAGGCAGTTCTGTCCACACACATGGGTAGGGATCCCATGGAGACCGAGTCTGCTGCTTGGCCCTTCTCCACCCCAGTAACTGTGCTGTCACGGGGCGTGGGAACCGGGTTCGAGTTTCCGTAACTGTGCTGTCACGGGGCGTGGGAACCGGGTTCGAGTTTCCGTAACTGTGCTGTTACGGGGCGTGGGAACCGGGTTCGAGTTTCCGTAACTGTGCTGTCACGGGGCGTGGGAACCGGGTTCGAGTTTCCGTAACTGTGCTGTCACGGGGCGTGGGAACCGGGTTCGAGTTTGTTGAGATTGCCCTGCCCTCCGTGCTGCTTTCACGGCTGGCACCTGGGGCTGGTGTGCGGTGTAGACAGAGTCAGCACGGGCGTGGTTGGGAGCGCAGTCCTTGTTGGCTGGGTGGGGGTGGGGGTGGGGGTGAGACAATGTAGTTTGGAGCCCCGGCTCTTGCCCTTACTAGTGGTGTGACCTTGGGCAAGTAGCTCTACTTCTCTAGGCTTTAACATGAGAATGAAAATAATTCCCGGTAGCTGAGTAACTGCTGGAGCTGGCAGGGGCTGGGTGCGCCCCACAATCTTTCCTGGCTTCCTTCCACCATCTCAACCCTTGGAGGTAGAATGTGTCCTTGTCCCATTTTACAGATGAGCAAACACTAATAATGAAATTCCGAAACTCCTAAGATGGTGGGAAAAGATATCCACGCACTGCTCCCACTCGAGGCGCCTCCGCAGCCTGCGCCGAAGCCAGGGGTCAGCACGTCTTGTCCACAAAGGGCCAGAAGGTAAACGCTTCCGTCTTTCCGGGCCGTAGTCTCTGTCACAACTCTTCAATCTTGCTATCACAGCACAAAGGCAGCCTGCAATGCCTGCATCCCCTTTGGGCGCCGGTTCAAATCCTGGCTGCTCCACTTCCCATCCAGCATCCTGCTAATGTGCCTGGGAAGGCAGCAGAAGATGGCCCTGCTGCTCGGGTCCCTGCCACCCATGTAGGAGACATGGATGGAGTTCAGGGCACCCAGCTTCGGCGTGGCCCAGCCCCAGCCATTGTAGCCATTTGGGGGAGTGAACCAGAGGATAGACGATCTCTCTCTCTCTCTCTCTCTCTAACTCTACCTTTCAACTAAATAAAATAAATCTTTAAAAAGAAAGAAAAAGCAGCCACAGAAAAATGGCAGGTATGGTTGTTTCCAACGAAAGTTGATAAAAACATACAGCGGGCTGTCTCTGGCCCCAAAACCACAGAGAGCCGCAGTTTGCTGACCTCTGACCCAGCTGAACAGCTTCTCCTACTCCCTGTTACAGTCTCACTATACTTCCGGAAGGCTGCTCTCTTCCTGTCTTTTTCTTCTGCGTGCCTGTGCCCAGCCTGCTGGAGAGCTGACACAGGTAGCAGAGGAAGGTGAGGACATGTGTGTGTGTGGTGGGGGAATGGGGTGTGCAAGGCAGGCTGCACAAACCTGCTGCCCCCTTATGGGCCAGGCAAGTGCCAAGGGCCATCACCAGATCAGGCTGTAGGGAAAGAGGGCACCGTTCTCAAGGTTTGCCCGGGTGGGACCAAGACCCTAGGCTGTGACCCAGGAATGGAAACAGGTGCAGACGGTGGGAAGCATTGTTTGGGGAACAGGTCCAGAGCGCTGAGTTCAGGGCTCATGTCCCACCCCTGGGCGAGACACAGATACAAAGGGCATGAGGCAGATGGCCATTCAAAGAATGGGGCCAAGAGGAGGAGCGGGCAAGCAGCTGTGGCTAACTTCAGGCTACTGAGGCAGCATGGACCTAGCTAAGGGCTGGGCCTGCAGCTGGGCCCACGTGGGGAAATGAGTCTCTCACCTGCAGAGAAAGCCCGGGCCGCCCCTGCTAGGGCTCCCTGCACAGAAAGGGACGGTCACAGTTCAGCCCTCGCCCGCCCGGGGCCACTGGGCAGCCCAGGAAAGACCGCTGCTTCATTGAGTCCATTCCATGCAAGCGACAGTGAAGTCGCACTGAAGGCCAAGCCCCGGGATACAGAGATGGTCTGCATCGGGTCCTCGGAGCTGCCAAGGTTTACAAACGACACAACCACGCCACAGCCCGCGGCAGCACGGAAGCACAGCTGAGCAGGCCTGTGACCGGGGAGGTGGGGGAAGCCCTTTCAGAAGCGTTCGTTAGTAAAATACAAAGCAGCAGCACCGCGGGTCTCCTAAGAATGTCTTTCTAGAACTCATGTGAGACATTCAACGTCCGAGCACTGGTGTTCCCCTGAGAAGCACCAAGACACCAGACACCCTGGAAGAGAAGGGAAGTCTCTTCATCACCAACAGTCAACACTGCTGCCCTCCAAGTCCTCCCGAGAGACGGACTCCAAGCCAGCTCTGCGTCTCTTGCCAGAGCACCTGCGCAAAGAAGGCCTTTGCCCCTTGCTAACTGCTGTCGTAGGGACGGTGCAAAGGTTTGGCAGGAGTGGTTGTCCCAGGCTACACTCCAGCTCTAGAAACTGGTTTTAAAAAACCCCAGGCTCACAGAGATAATAAAAAATGCATTTAATAGCATGTCAATATACAGCTTAAATGTGTATTAAGTCTTCTTTTAGTCAGTGCAGTACAGGGATAAAGAAGAGAAACTTCATTTGGAACGCACAGTCAGATGCTGGGGTGGGTGCCGCCAAACCTCGGCACTCTTACGCTCCTACGATTCCGCTTTCACGAAACCTAACTCCAGGCGCGGGGCCCTGTGCCAGTGTGGGGACTCGTCTGGTTCAGTAAGCAACCTACGGCTGTAGATCGACTGGTATACAAGTCTTAACGAAAGAGGAAGGTTTATTAGTCACAAAACGGAAGTGGTTCTCATAAAGCTTACAAGAAAGTACAGCCTAGAACTAATGAGTTGAAAAACTAGTTTTAAAAATAATAAAACGTACTGGACAGTTCTGGAAAATGATATTATAAAACAAAGAAAACCATTGGCACAGTTTGACCACCTAATTTCTAAGTGCACTTTGTAATGTTCCTCGCCAGCTGCCGCTTTTCCCAGGATAATGACAAAAAGCTTCAGTCAGGTGTCACTGGCTTATGGTGACGGTATATATATATATATATATTTTATTGCATTGCCAAGAGTGGATTTTAAGAAAAAACACTACAAAGGTTTCAAAAACCCTATTTATTCTCTATCATCAAAAATAGCAACAGGGGGCTTAGACAACTGCTCTGTGAGTACCCACCAGTCTATTTTTTTTTTCTTAAAAAAAATAGAAGTTAGTTAAAGAAAAATGATTTGGTTTTTTTTTTAAAAAATAATGTAAGGAAACACTTAATCAGATAGCCCAAGGAGTCATCAGAAATGTGTGTAGCAAGAAAGCTTCCTTGTTGGCCCTCTCCGGCCTCTGCGCGTCCTTTTACTAAACTAGAAAGAGAAGGTACAGTACCAATGTGTTCCCCAACCTGCTTGGATCGAATTGTTTGTTGTGAACCCATTATTGCTAAACCAGAGTGTTGACTGAGAGCCGAGGAGTCCGCTCAGAGAGGGTAGAACTGAGAGGCTGCTTCCGAGGACTGGATCTCCACCTGGGCCATTTTGAACTGTGTGCACTGTAGCCACTTGCGGAGGGCCGCCAGGCCGGCACTGCTCTGGCCCGAGCCGGGCAGCGTCCTTAGGCTGTGGTGGTTCACGTTGCTCTGAATGGCCTGGAGGCGCAGCTGGAGGCCCGCGGGCAAGTGCTGTTGAGAAACGGCAGACGTCTTAGTGGCTCTCTTCCGGGCACCCGGGCGCGTCACCAAGGGCTGCTTCTGTGGGCAGGAAGAGCTTGGGGCCCCGAGAAGGCAAACGGAACTTGGCAGCACTCGGGGCGGGGACATGGGCTCCTCCCACGTTTCTAAAGTCGCCCTGGCCCAGATCCATCCATCCAGGGAGCAGCCCCTGTGGCCAGGTGTGGGCAGCGGGAGCGGGAAGCTGACCCTCCAGCGTCCGCGTTGACGCACATCCTGTGGCCCCAGGAGCCATTCAGCACGCGGGTCGGTGTCGGGGTGAGAGGCCCGGGCCCTGGGACCAGGCTGCCTGGGCTCCAACTCTGGCTTCTCTCCAGGTAACTCGGGGTACGGGGCTGTCCAGGCTGTGTTTGGGCCTTCCCGTGGGAGAGCAGGGACAGGGAGCACACAGGGGGCTCACAAGGTGACCTGGCCTCTCAGAAGTGCTCACTGCGGTTATTTATCCTCCTGTAATGAGCCTTCTGTGCTCATGTTGGTCCCTCTGAAGACGGCAGCTGGACACTGCGGCCCCCTCGTAGCTCTCTGTGCTAACTGCCGCAGACTGCCAGACAGCAGGGAGACGGGGGCGGGCCAGGGTGCCAGGCTTGGCGGTGGGCACAAGCCACCCGCTTCCCATAGTGAACACTCGGCTCAGATGAGGTTTTCAGCTCCGCCAATGCCCGCCCCGCCAGCGCCCGGATCAGGACTCAAAGACTGTGTCGCTGTTGCCGATGCCATTCCCTCTTTTGGTGTCTGGGGATCCTGAGTCCAGACCCCTTTCCTGGCACTGGCATCCCGCCCCGCAGCCCGCCCGCTGCCCCCACACTCCTAACACAGAAGAAAAAGGGGCGGGACTGGGACCAAGAAGGCGTCTGGCTCTGCTGTCTTAACGCCAAGGCCCAATAACTACGCTTGGAAGCCATGGAGCACGCTTGGCGCCACTGGGACAAGACGCCCCTCAAGGCAAGGTCTGGGGTTGGGAAATGCTTGTGACCAGGGTCTTCCCTTCCCAGCTCGGACCCTAACCCAGTCCCTCTTCCATCCGCTCCTCAACTTCCTCAGATGTAAAACCAAGGGGGAGCTGTGCCTTCCAGCTCAAACCTGCTTTCCTCACAGGCTTCCTCCCAGCACCGAAAATCAGCCTTCCTGGGCAGGAACCATCCCTGGGACCAGGGCCCCCAAAATCAGCCTTCCTGGGCAGGAACCATCCCTGGGACCAGGTCCATGAGTCTCCTCGTGGACTGCGGGACACAGCCGCCCGCCTGCACCCGTGTGCGGGCTGAACGGTGGATGGTGGCTCCTGCCACCCCCTCTGCCTACAGCCCCTTACCTGGCCCCCTGGCCTCCTGCATTATCAGCTTGAACTCATCTTTCTGCAGTGAGTGTAGCATCAACACCTACAAATGTGTCCCGTCAGCGGGGGGTGACTTACCTTGATATTTGACTGAATCATTGGCAACCACATAGGTATGAGCTGTGCGGAGAAAGACAGAAGCCTGTTACTCTCGCTCCCACGCTCCCACACAAGCTCTGCCCCTGCCAGGAGCACACGCACTGCGCCCCTTCCACGCCGTGCAAGGATGCGGCCCCGTGGCACTGCCCATTACCGGCAAAGTGTCTTTCCGAGGCCAAACCCCACTGGGCTGGTGGCATTTGAGGTTAATAAGCTCCCCAGGAGTTCCTGAAACACACACTTGAAACGACTGATTGTCTCTTGAAAGCCACCGAGCTCGGGAAATTAAATGTGTATTTATTTCGTGAAATTCTCCCTTTCTGGAAATAGAATTTCTTGCAGAGCTCTGTCTGCCTGGAGTCAACAGGAAAATATCACCGGGAGCACCGGCAACGCTCAGCGACAGAGAGACAGCCCCGGGGCTGCCTGGCGGGCACCTGCGAGGTGGGAATCAGCATGTGTAGAGGGCTGGTGGCCGTGCGTGCAGGTGAGCAGCAGCAGGCCCCGAGGGGCGCGCCTGGCCCCCTGCCGCCTCTGTGCCTGGCCCCTGGGGGTCAGAGGTGGCCCTGGCCCAAGCACCACTAGATGCAGCCCTCTCTCTGCTCCGGTGTCTGTAATGTTTCAGTCCTTCTGAATCTAAGTAAACACTCACAGCTCTGTAACTCTGGAAGTCAGAGACAAACAGGCTGTTTCCCTGCTACCCTGGCTTGGGGAGGTTTACATGGGGAGGAGGGACTGCGACCCCAGCACGTTTGGAAACGCTCGCTGCCCCCTTTCCCTGCTCCTCAGACCTCGATGCTGACACGCAGCCTTGCCATCTCACTCCCTGTTCCCTCCGACCCTCCACGCCCATAGAGAAGTCGGCCTGGGGGACTGACTTGGGTTCTAACCTGCACTGCCTCCCAATGTGACCTTGAGAAACGAGATTGTTAAAGATGCAATCAGCTAAGATGGAGTAGGTGGGCCCGATCCAATGCAGTTGGTGTCTTTATAAAGAGGGGACTTAGGACACAGACACACACACACACAGGGAGGACGCAGAGATCTCCAAGCCTCGGGGTGCCAAGGAGGCCGGCAGACCCCAGGTTCCAGGAGACAGGGGTGGACAGATGCTCCCTGGTGGCCTTTATTGACTACTGGTCTCAGAGAGAAAACAGGTCTGCGGCTTGAGCCTCCAGCCTGGGCTCCTGGGCCACGGCAGCCTTGGGAAGTTCATACGCGCAGTTTGGCAGCAAAGGGCAAGGGGAAGCAGAGCAGGAGAGCCTGCTGGGACAGGGCCAGCGAGCAGTCGGCCATGGCCTCGGGCTGACGGACTCATCACAGGCATCAAATCAGTTTCTTAACAGCAAACTGGGGGACGATGAATGGCATTTCTCTCTCGGGTTTTGTCCCCAAGGCTAACTCAGTGCTGTTCTGCTCTCGCGGCTCTGTTGATGTGCACAGTTGCCTCGTTTGCCTCCCACTGATTCTGCCCCTCAGCATTGCAGAACACAGCGTCCACGACGCTGCCAGCCCCTGCTCTGCCTCTTACACAAGCGCTGTGCCGCTGTGTGAACCAGAAGACGGCACTGGACCACAGCTCAAAATGTCCGAAAATGATGCCTTCTGGGTGCCTCCCCCAGACCCGCAGAGCTTGGTGCCAGATAAGGCTGTGTGCGTCTGGCCTTTAGCAGGACCGGCTCTTCTAGACATTCAGGATGGGGGCAGCGTGGGGGGAATCGCCCAGCGGTCTCTTTCTTACTATCTGCACCGCACAAGCAAGCCCGGGGGTCCCAGCGTCTGCAGACTTTTGTTGACCTTTGAGTCTTTGATCCCGAAGTAATCCCACACTGAGAGGTTGATGGTAAGGAGCGTTTTGTTATTTCCCCATTGAAATAGCACGTGACCGCAGATTCTAAAATATTCCTGCAAGGGTCCCTCCCTTTTGTGACCTGGCAATCACAAGAAGGGAGGCTGATCATTACTGATACAAAACCCCGCAGTCATCCCAGATCAGGATAGCTGGGTAACATGCACTTAGTTCCCTTTTGCAAGTGACTCCTGCAAGGCTGTCGGTGAGAACTGGACGTAATTTTGGGGACTCTGTGATGTTTTAATACAGTTGATTGGGTTATTTTTCCTCTCCAGAAATAATATCCAGAAAAGTGAAGGAAATAGTTTTAAACAGTTTTTCTTTTTTCATCAGATAAAATGGCAAACCCCTCTCTCCTCCTGGTTCGCACCACAGAACACAGAACACTCCCGCTTGGTTGGACTGCATTCATTTCTCCCCCGCTTGGTCCAGCCCTCAACATTAAAACTGGTGGTGAAACTTCCTCCATCAGGCAAGGTGGAGCCACACGGACTAGATTTCCTCCCCAGCCTGGAACGATGGAAACCTCAAACTCCCCAAGGCAACGCTTCCACAAACCTCATCTGGCGATGAGGGCCAGGGGGCACCGCGGGAGAGGGAGCCAACAACAAAAGCCCTACGATCCCCCATCCCCCTCGCTCACGCCCCAGAGGGTTTTCAGGCACAGCGGGGAGGAGCCTGGTGGAGGCTGGCAGTCGGGAGCACCAAGAAGCCAGGGGCAGAGTTTGCAAGGCAGATTCTGGGGAGGAGAGGGCTGCACTGAGAGAGAACTCTGCAGATCTGCAGAGGGCACCCTTGAGTCTTCAGCTGAACACTGACCAGTGCACACAGGGAGGAGAACTGCCCCACGTCGAAGGAAAACAACCCAAAGACATGAGAGGGAGAGACCTCTGGTGATCCTGGCACCAGCAGTGGTTTGTGCCCTGCCAGTGGGAGTGGCAAGATGCCGGTAGCAGGACATCAGGCAGATCTAATAAGGACAGCGGCGTTGTGGGAGCAGAAGTGAGGGAAACGGCTCTAGGAAAAATGCTGTTCCCATCACCCCAACAAGGCTGAAATGCAGGCCTCAAAAGGGTAAAACTATTTATGAATAATTTAACTGCGTTACAGTTTACAGCTCAAAAATATTTATATGAATACAAAAATAGCCAGCAGTCAAGAACGTCAAACTGACAGTGTCAAAAACCCAATAACGAACGACGAGGAATGCAAAAAACAGGACCACGTGACCCAAGAATGAGAAGGAAAATCAAGAGACGAGGACGGCAGAGGTCAAGGCATCGGCAGGTGAGGGCCCTCCAGCAGCTGCTGCAAGTCTTCTCAGTGTGGTCAGGACAGGAGAAGACCCAGCGTGCTCGGGACAGCACCGAAGGAAACCACGCCTGAGACTTCTCCAAGTCCAAAGAAAACTGGGATCCACAGGTTCAAGAAGCCCAACAAAGCCCAGCCCAGGGCACAGAGAGGAAGGTCACACCTGGCGCAGCGCCATCAGACTGCTAACCAGCTGTGGCGAGAACAGAGTCTTTCAAGCAGCCAGAGAAAACAGGCGTTTCACAAACAGCTGAACGGGGAGGAGAAGGGCACGGGGTTCTGGGTGAGAATAAAGGCAGCGAGAAGACGGGAAGAAGCAGCGTCTCAGACCCCGAAGGGAGAGCCCTGTCGACCCGAATTCCACACTCAGCGAAATCATCCTTCGGAAAGGAAAGCACAATACACGCTTTCTGAGACATCCGAGGACGGAAGCTGAGGGGTTAACCACCAGAAGATTCGCACAAGAAATGTAAAAGTCCTCGGGCAGAAGGAAAGATAATGAAAGCTTGAAGTTTAGATCAATGAAAAGAAATGAAGCTTTGAAAATGGAAAATGTGATATTGCAGTAATAGCAGATGATAAGTATAAAACTTATCTAACACCTCTTTTCAAGATAATTGACTATTTAAAGCAAAAATAATTACAATGTCCAGTTTGGCTTATAAAATATATAGAGGTAAATGTATGACCATCATAGCACAAAGTAGGAAGTGGGGAAGGGAGGCATGCTGTAGTTAACGCTTACTCAGTACGTGCAGTGGTATTACTTGAAGGCAGACTGGGTTAAGTTTAAAATGTACACCGTAAACTGCAGATCAGCCTCTAAAGCAATAACAAAAGACAAATAGAGCTTTCATTAGGATGAAAAAACATACTTCTAAAAGCATAAACATACACTTCAACAGGTCAAAAAAGAAATCAAAATGGAAATCAGAAAGTATTTCAAGCTGAATACTAGGGAGAATATATCAAAATTGGGGGGAAAGCAAACAAAGCAGTACTTAAAAGAGAATTTAGCACTAAATTCTGGTATTAAAAAACAAGAAAATTCTCAAGTTAATAACAATTTCAGTTTCCATGTTAAGGAACTAGACAAAGAGGCAGAAATTATGTCTGAAATTTCAGCATGAAGCTTATCCTAATCCATGACAGGTGCAGTGGGCACTGAGCCTGGTGGTTGTCAAAACGCCCATGTCCCACACTGCAGAGCCTTGGTGTGGCTCCTGGCTCTGGCTCCTGAGTCCTGCTTCCCACAGTGCAGGCACTGAGAGGTAGTGGCGATGGCCCAAGTAATTGGGTTCCTGCTACCCACAAGTGAGGCCTGGATTGCGTCCCTGGATTCTGGCTCCAGAACTGGCCTAGCTCCAGCTGTGGCAGGCATTAAGTGAATCAGCAGATGGTAATGTGCTTGCTCTCTCTCAGTAAATTTTTAAATCTCATCTCAAGTAAATTTTTAAAACGTTTTAAGAAAAAAAAGTAGTAGAAAGTTAGTGAGGAGGTAGGAGTAAGCAGTTAAAAAAATCCAAAAGGTACAAAAAGAGAGAATAAGATACAAAAAACAGAGGGAAATGTAGAAAGCAAAGAACAAGATAATAAAAGTACCACAAAACACATTAAATATAAATGGTCTAAAATCCTAAGCAAAAGGAAGAAACTGTCAGATCGAATTTTTAAAAAGGCAACATTAAACTACTGCCTATAAGAAATATCCTTTCAAAACACTTAAGGTTAAAACTAAAGGAATGAAAAAAGATAGAACATTCTAACATCAGCCAAATAAAAGCTGGATAGTTTTTATGAACATCAAACAAAGTAGCTTTTGTATTACAAGGAAAAGAGGAAAAATTACATAGTGTCAATTTTCAGTAAGAAAATATAACCATCCTAAACATTTATGTACCTAATGACAGAACTTCATCACACATGAAGTGACAACTGGTAGACCTGAAAGGATTAAACAATCCACAATTACAGAGCTACTTCAGCACCCTTTTCTCAGTAATTGACAGAATAAGTAAAAAGACACAGGACTTGAACAGTACTATCAGCAAACCTGAACTGACAGAGGAAACTCAACATCATAGTAACGGAAGACACATTCTTCTCTAGGCTACACAAAGCATAATATTTAATATCATTTATATTTAATAATAATGCCTAAAATAACACCTAATAATATTTAATCTTATTAATGATATAACAGTAATTACATTTAATTTTATTTAAATATTTTAATTTAATATTTGTTAAATAATTTATTTAAATAAATGATACTTATTACTTGGTCAAATATTGAATTATTTAAATATTTGATATTTAATTTAATGATATTTAATGATAATACTTAATAATAATACAGCAAGATATTCTGGGCCCTAAAACAAAACTCAATAGCTTAAAATGATTAAAATTATGTAAAATATATTCTCTGGCCACAATGGAATTAAATTCGAAATCCATAACAGAGAAATCTATGGATATTCCCCAAATACTTGGAAACCAAATAATACATTTCAAAATAATCAGAGTACCCAAAAGAAGGCAAAATAGAAGTTAGAAAGTGTTTTGAACCAAACAGAAATGAGAACACAGCACACTGAATTGTGGGAGACAGCTAAGGCAGTGCTCACAGGGAGTTTATGGACTAATCGCCTAGGCTAGAAGAAAGGAGTCTTGAGTCAATGAGTTCTATCTCCATTTCAAAAAACTAGAAAAAGAAGGGCAAACCCAATCTAAAATTACCCAAAAGAAGAAAATAATAATAAAATAAAGAGTAGAAAAATAATAGAGAAAAATCAATGAAAAACATCAGAAGGGAGCTTCTTCCTTAAATCAAAAGCTCAGGAAAAATGATCTCTGTATCTAGACAGATGAGAAAAAAATCATAAATCACCAACATCACCAATGGGGGAAAGAGA
Source organism: Oryctolagus cuniculus (assembly GCF_051225735.1). Classification (NCBI taxonomy): domain Eukaryota; kingdom Metazoa; phylum Chordata; class Mammalia; order Lagomorpha; family Leporidae; genus Oryctolagus; species Oryctolagus cuniculus. The sequence continues at coordinate 43,212,402 of NC_142886.1, read as the reverse complement.
GACATAAATAATGATCCTACAAATACCAAAAGTATAATATAGGAGGCAAAACATAATGTACTGGATGCCAATGAACTGATTACTCTGATGAAATGGAAAAATCTCTTGAAAGACATTCACTACTAAAGTTCACTCAAGAATAAATAGATGGGACTGGCACTGTGTGCAATGGGTTAACACCTTGGCTTGAAGCACCGGCATCCCATATGGGCGCCAGTTTGAGACCCGGCTGCTCCTCTTCTGATCCAGCTCTCTGCTATGGCCTGGGAAAGCAGTAGAAGATGGCCCAAGTCCCTGTGCCTCTGCACCCACGTGGGAGACCTGGAAGAAGCTCCTGGCTCCTGGTTTCAGATCAGCACAGCTCCGGCCGTTGCAGCCAGCTTGGGAGGGAACCAGTGGATGGAATACCTCTCTCTCTCTCTTTCTCTTTCTGCCTCTCCTCTCTCTGTATAACTCTGACTTTCAAATAAATAAATAAATCTTAAAAAAAAAGATAACTTGATTAACTAACCCTACCTCTATTTTAAAAATTGAATCCATAGTCTAAAATGCTTCAGTAAAGAAAATTCTAAGCCCAGGTACCTCCACTGGTGAATTCTACCAAATACTGAAGATAGAAATAATACCAATTCTACATAAACTTTTTCAAAAAACAGAAAAGGAATTCTTCCCAACTCATTCTATGAGGCCATCATTACTCTGATTCCAAGCCAAATATAGTCATGGCAAGAAAAGAAAATTACATTTCAAAATCCCTCAAGAACATCAATGCAAAAATTGTTTTTAAAAGTCAGCAAATTGAATTCAGCAAGACATAAAAAGGGCAAGCATGGTTTGTCTCAGGAACACAGGCTGACTTAACATTCAAAAATCATCAGTGAAACTTACTACCCTAACAGTCAGAAAAAGAAAGGTTATAGGACCATCTCAATGGGTGTGGAAAATGCACTTGAAAAATGCAACATCCATGGCTCACAAGCATTCCTAACTGAATAGGAACCAAAGAGAACTTTATTCAAGCTGTTTAAAGATTATCCATGAAAAACTAACAGCTAACAGTTATGATGAAAGATGAATGTTTTCTTCTTGGACACTGGAACAAGCCAAGGTTTCCTGCCCTTATCACTTCTAATCAATCTGTACAGAAGGATCCAGCCAGGACAGTGAAATCAAGATAGGACTGGTGCTGTGGCACAGGTGGTTAAGCCTCTGCATCCCAACTGATCTGCTTCTGATCCAGCTTCTGGGAAGGAGGCAAAAGATGGCCCAAGGATTCGGATTCCTGCCAACCCTGTGGGAGACCTGGATGGAGTTCCTGGCTCCAGGCTTTGATCTGGCCCAGACCCAACTGTGGTGGGTATTTGGGGAGTGAACCAGCAGATGGAAGAGTTCCCTTCTTCTCCATCTCTCCACAACGCCCATCACTCTTTTTTTCAAATAATTAAATAAATAAATCTTTTATAAAAGAAACAAGAGGGGGCTGGCATTGTGGCACAGTGGGTTAAGCTGCTGCCTACTACCCCAGCATCCCATATATTTGCTGGTTTAAGTTTGGCTACTCCACTTCCAATCCAGTGCCCCCACGAATGTGCCTGGGAAAGCAGAAGAAGACAGTCCAAGTTCTTGGGCCCCGGCACCCATGTGAGAGACCTGGATGGAGTTCTAGGCTCCTGGAGTCATCCTGGTCCAGCCCTGGTTCATTGTAGCCATTTGGGGAGTGAACCAGTGGATGAAAGAACTCTGTATCTCTCTATCTCTCCCCACACTCTCTCTGTAACTCTGCTTTTAAAATAAATATGTCTTTTTAAAAAAGGCACAAAGATTGGAAAAGAAGAAATAAAAATGGTCTTATTTTCACATGACATAATTATCTATGTGGAAAATCTTATGAAATTTACAAAAAAGCTACTAGAACTAAGAAATAGGTTTAACATGTAGCAGGGTAGAAAATCCAAATGAAACACTAGCAGTGAAAATTAGATATTTAAATTTAAATGCTAATTACCTTAGCATAAAAGTATAACTGCTATTAAATTTGACAGAAATATCCTAGGTATATCTATGAAAAACTACAAAATATTGCTGAGCAAAGTTACAGAGAACTTAAATAAATGGAGAAATATACCATGTTCATGGATTGGAGGGTTAGTTAAGATCTCAATTCTCCTCAAAGTGATCTAAAGAGTCAATGCAACCTGAACAAGATTCTCAGCAGTTGTCTGTAGAAACTGACAAACTGATTTTAAAATATATCTAGTAATGCAAATGATGTAGGACAGCCAAAACAATTTTGAAAAGCTTGAACAAATTTAGAAGACTAACACCACTTAATTTCAAGGCAAAGAAATAGTAATTTAGACAGTGTGGTATAAAACAGACAAGAAGATCAATGAAACAGAATCAAGATTCCAGAAGGAGAACCATACATACATGGTCAACTGATTTTTGACAAAAATGCAAAAGCAATTTGATGGGAAAAAGGACAGTATTTCTAACAATGCTGCTAGAATATTTGGGTATCCACAATAATTAAAAGTGCCTCAATCCATCCTGCACACCATATACAAAAATTAACTCAAAGTGGATCATAGAAATTAGCATGCAGAAGACAAGAACAAAAAGAAAAGTCATTGTGACCTTGGATTAGGCAAAATTTTTAAGAATACAACATCAAAAGCATGATTCATAAAAAGAAAAACTCAATGAATGGTTCTTCCTCAAAATTAAGAACTTTTGCTCTTCCCAAGACACTGTTTAGGCAATGACAAGACAAGCTGCAGAGAAAATCCTTGCAAATCATGTATCTGATAAGGGGACTTGTATCTCAAAATTCAATAATAAGGAGGAAACCCAACCTGGCAAAAAATGGACAAATAATTTTAACAGACACTTCACCAAGCAGATATATGGACAGCAGGCTGGCACATGAAAGGATGTTTAACATCATTTGTCAGTAGAGAAATGCAATTCAAAACCAAAACAAGATACCAATACACAACTCTTAGAATAACTGATATTAAAGACTGGCTTCCCCAACTGTGGACAAAGATGTGAAGGAACGGGAATGCTGAAACCATGCACTGCTAGTGACACCACAACAAGGCATAATAACTTTGGAAAACAGTTTGCCAATTTCCTACAAAGTTAAACATACACCTATCTTATGGTCCATTCGATTCCAGCTTTTATCCAACATAGGCAGGAGCATATATGCACATAAAGACTTACACATCAGTATTCGCAGCAGCTTTATCTGTACTAGCCAAAAACTACCCATCAGCTTGTGAATGAATAAACATGATGTGGTGTATCCATGCAATGGGCTACTCCTCGGAAATGAAAAGCAATGGTCTATTAATAATGCAACATCATGGATTAGCCTCAATACAGTTATTGTGAGCAAAAGAAGGTAGGAAGAAAACATGTACCATATAAATCCATTTATAGGAAATTCTAGGTAGTGTGAACTAACTATGCTGACAGAAAACAGGCACTAGTCGCCTAGACAAAGAACAGAGGAATTTTACACGGGTAGAAGCAAAGTTCTGAAGACGGTGGACATGCTCATTGTCTTGATTGTGCTGATGGTTTCTTGGGGGTTATATAAATGAAGACTCACAAAACTCTATCACATGTGTACAGTTCACTGTGGAAATTACACTTCCATAAAGCTATAAAGAATAAAATCGGCTATGACCGCTCAATTGTCAGTGACACAGTTTCTCTCACAGTGTTGATTTTTGCTCGATCAACTGGAAAAGTGTTGAACAGTGACCTCGCACTGCTCTGATAACAGTCAAGTGTTCCACTGCTTTTCTTCAGCATAGTGTGAAATAACACGGCAAGCGTCCTCAACAAGAGGGAGAGTTAAGCCAGGAACGAAATCGTAAGCTACAAATTTCCTGGTGGGTGGAGGTGGAGGTGGTGGCCAAGAAGACTGAATGTGAAAGGTAGAGAAGGAAGAGGGTCAAGAAAGAGAAGGGGCGTGGACCAGCGAGACAGAATGACAGGAAGGAAAAGAGAAGTGGGGACAAGAGGGCGTGAGAAGCCATCTTCTCTCTCTCCCTCTCTCTCTCTCTCAATCACACTAGTCTGTTTCTGACATCCCCAGGCAGATAACAAGTGCTTGAATTACTTTCATACACTGTATAATGATTTAGAATAATAGTATTTGGAACTAAATTAATTAATCTTAGGGAAAAGCACCAGATACCAAGTCAAACAATTACAGACTATTTTCCTTGGTCTTCTGGATATCTTTTGAAAGGAAAAGTGTCATTCACCAATTTATATCACTACAGAGTCATTTGCAGATCCATATTCCCGTGAATATCTGAATTACTGTGTTTCATGTAATCATGGTCTCACATACTTAACCCAGGTGGGGCCGGTCACAGTGGCAGAGCGTGGGAAAAAAATCACCCAGTGACCACGTATAAAGGGTTGGTATGGGAGCACGACTTCTCCAGCCCAATTCTGAATATCAAAAACAAATCAGCTTTATTTGCCTCTTTAGAAAGTACACTCCAAATAAATCCGCGATTTGCTGTTAGCAGTAAGAAATGGTCTGTAAAAATCGTAATTTTCCTACCTTGACAAAAATGGTTGAATTGCACTCTTGCAATGCCTCCATTAAACTAATCACATGGAGACACACCATTTCTACCATCTGAAACAACAAACAGGAAAGTCAAGCCCACTCCCAGTGACACGCAAACCTTGCAAACCAGTCAGCAGCCACAGAGGTCCGACAGCCAGTACCCAGGAGGCCTTCCCGCGTAAGGACCACAAGTGGTATCCACTCGCCTCTACACCTCCGCAGGGCTGCGGGGTGAACCCACTAATCTGCCCTCACCGTGAGCCACACGGAGGACAAACAGCTTCTCTCCCTTCCCGTCGTCCAGCTGGAGCCGGCTCACGGCTCCTGCACCAGGAAGGGCTGCCTGAAGCACTGCGGAGCCGACTCCGGGACTTTGTGCTCCGCAGAACGAGGCAGCCACGCTTAGCACAGCGGCAAGCACACGACAGGTGAAGTCGCTGGGGCTACGAATCCCGGAGGCTGTTTTAAAGGCCAGGGTTTTGTTCTGCTTTTCATAAGACTGGCTTATGTGGTCTGACAAAAATCTCAGAACAAAATTAATTTGAATTCATTTGTGACATCATTTGCATGTAACTGACTCATAACAAACTCAGTTGTAACACTTGAGTATCAAGAATGATTAGGTATCAAAAGGTAATGGCAATAGAAGGAAATTCTTCAAAAAGATTTATTTTATTTATTTGAAAGGTAGAGTGACAGAGGGAGATGGAGAGACAAAGAGAGAGAGAATCTTCCATCTGCTGGTTCACTTCCTGAATGGCCAAAATGGCCAGGGTTGCACCAGGCTTAAGCCAGGGGCTAGGAACTCCACCCAGGCCTCCCACGTAGGTGACGGGGGCCCAAGTCCCTGGGCCGTGTTTCACTGTCTATCTAGCACATCAGCAGGAAGCGCAGTAGCTGGGGCTGAAACCATCACTCTGATCGGGGATGCCAGTGTCGCAGGCAGTGGCTTAACCCACTGCACCACAGAAACGGCCCTAGAAGTACATCTTTAAACTGCAGTTTAAGTTCAAGGTCCTGGTTTCACAGTCTGTAAAATAGCAGAGTATGCTGTTGGATTTCCACGTTCTCCCCCAGTCCTAGATCTAGGGGAGTAAACCTCTCCATAGCAATCAGAACCCTTCATGAGCCCCAGCATGTCTTCCTAAGGTTCCTTGAAATTTAACCACAGCATTCTCTGGAGGCAAGCATCCCACAGAGTGGTTAAATCGCTGCTTGGGACGCCCACCTCCCATATCAGGGAGCCTGGTTTTTAAGTCCCAGCTACTTCTGACCCAAGCTTCCTGATAACGCACAGGGTGGCAGCAGGCGATGACGCCACTGTGCCCCTGCCACTCATGTGGGATACCCCACGGAGTTCCAGGCTCATGGCACTGACTAGGCCAATTCTGGCCGTTTTGGGCATCCGGGGCGTGAACCAGTGGATGACTCTCTGGCTGTCTGCCTCTGTCTGTCTCTCTGTCTCTTTGTATTTCAAATAAAATGAAAATAAATAAAGATTTAAAAATAAATAAAAACATCTCTCTGCATATACAATTACCTTATAATACCTGCTTCTCTAAAGAAAAGAAAAATGCTTCGCTGAAGGAAACAGGTGCGAGCACTTCAAAATATTGGTAGTGAGTCAACATTTTTTTGACTCATAGTTTTGACGCATAGTTTTCTCATACTATGCATTTTCCATGAACTATTTGAAACCCCTTGTATAACCTCCATTCCAACTGGAGCTGAAGGAAGAGAGTTCTTAAACTAACATTCAGTGAGTCAAAAGACATCCCGAGTGGCTGCCCTGGTGGACAGTGCAGTAAAGGGATTCTGAGCGCACTAAAACGTCACTGTGATATTCTTCAGGTCCCTCGCTCCCATTAGACAAGAACTGCACTGGGGCCAGCGCTGTGGCACAGTAGGTTCAGCCACTGCCTTTGATGCCGACATCCCATACTGGAGTGCCAGTCCAAGTCCCACTGGTCTACTTCCAACCCAGCTCCCTGCTAATGCACATGGAAAAGCAGCAGAAGATGGCCCAAGTGCTTGGGCCCCTGCCACCCATGTGGGAGACCAGGATGGAGGGAGTTCCTGGTTCCTAGCGTTGGCCTGGTGCAGCCATTTGGGGAGTGAACCAGCTGTTGGAAGATCTACCCACTACCACTCCTGTTTGTCACTCTGTCTTTCGAATAAATAAAATTACTCTTAAAAAGAAAAAAGAACGGCACTGCCAAGACCTTGGCTACTGCTTGCCCTGCTGGGAATTCTCCTCCCACACAGCGAGGGAACCAGGGGCCTCCTGTGCAGATGCCCCTGGCGTGTCCTTCATTCTGGACGCCACAGGACCAACCCACGCTTGTGCCATGAAGTGGGCTCTGGTGAGCCACACTCCAGACATTCCCAGTGGAGCTGTGAGCAGCCCCTCCTTAGGGGAGCAGTGGCCCTGGCCCTGGGTTGGAGGCTTGGGAGCCCACACGCTCACAGGAGCAACTGCAAGGGTGAGCGGGCTTTGGGCACGGAGAATGAACAACTGAGGTCAGTCAACTTGGAAATGACCCCCAAAAGATGACCTCATCAGCCCAAGGATTTTCCAAATTACTTGGGAATCTGAAAATAATATGAATTTCACTCCTAACTCTCTTTCTGGAACACTCCCGAAGGCAGCACTTTTACACAGGACTCTTTTGGCATCGGGCAGAAGAAACAACAACAATTTTTACTGAATTGATTTCCTGTTTTCTTTGACTTTATATCTCTACGGTGTACAGCATAATGTTTTAATTTAAGTATGCATTGTGGAATGGCTAAATCAAGTTATTTAACATCTGCATGACCTTGTGTAGGAACCTTTTTTTTTTATGAGAACAAGTAAAAATCTACTGTCTTGGCAATTCTCAAGTTTCCACTGTACTGTTGGTAGCGAGAGTGACCAAATGCTCAACTTGAACTACTGCTTGCTTTGCTTCCCATGGAAATTCCTAGGAAGCGGGCATCCAGCTCCCAAGAGAACAAATCCCTGACTCATGGTGTCAGCCTACACCCAGTCTGTAAACCACTGCACCAGCGAGGACTGGCAGCGCTTGGCAGATCCGCCTCTCCGAGAACTCACCACTTTGTTATGGGCCATGAGCTGCAGGATGCTGGGCGTGACCCTGCTCCAAAACTCCAGCGCCGTCAGTATCGCCGTGAAGCTGAACTCATTCTGGTTCTGCACGTTGGTGGCGACGGCACTTTGCTCGCAATACACTGTCCACAGCTGAGCAAAGATGAAGGCGTGGAAGAGGGAGCACATATGCAGCACGGAGGTCTGGAAAGGAGGAGGGCAGGTGAGGAGGGCAGGGGAGGAGGGGGCAGGGGAGGGGGGAGGGTAGGTGAGGAGGGCAGGGGAGGAGGGGGCAGGTGAGGAGGGGGGCAGGTGAGGAGGGGGCAGGTGAGGAGGGCAGGGGAGGAGGGGGCAGGGGAGGAGGGGGCAGGTGAGGAGGGGGCAGGTGAGGAGGGGGCAGGTGAGGAGGGGGGCAGGGGAGGAGGGCAGGTGAGGAGGGCAGGTGAGGAGGGCAGGGGAGGGGGAGGACAGGGGAGGAGGGCAGGGGAGGAGGTGGCAGGGGAGAAGGGCAGGTGAGGAGGGCAGGGGAGGAGGGCAGGGGAGGGGGGAGGGCAGGGGAGGAGGGCAGGGGAGGAGGGGGCAGGGGAGAAGGGCAGGTGAGGAGGGCAGGGGAGGAGGGGGCAGGGGAGGAGGGCAGGGGAGGAGGGGGCAGGGGAGGAGGGCAGGTGAGGGGGAGGACAGGGGAGGAGGGCAGGTGAGGGGGAGGGCAGGTGAGGGGGAGGGCAGGTGAGGAAGGCAGGTGAGGAGGGGACAGGTGAGGAGGTTGGCAGGTGAGGATTAGGGTAGGGGAGGAGGGCAGGGGAGGAGGGCAGGGGAGGAGGGGGCAGGTGAGGAGGGCAGGGGAGGAGGGCAGGTGAGGAGGGGGCAGGTGAGGAGGGCAGGGGAGGAGGGCAGGGGAGGAGGGCAGGGGAGGAGGGGGCAGGTGAGGAGGGCAGGGGAGGAGGGCAGGTGAGGAGGAGGGCAGGGGAGGAGGGCAGGGGAGGAGGGGGCAGGTGAGGAGGGCAGGGGAGGAGGGCAGGGGAGGAGGGCAGGGGAGGAGGGGGCAGGTGAGGAGGGCAGGGGAGGAGGACAGGTGGGAGGAGGGCAGGGGAGGAGGGCAGGTGAGGAGGAGGACAGGGGAGGAGGGGGCAGGGGAGGAGGGGGCAGGTGAGGAGGGCAGGTGAGGGGGAGGGCAGGTGAGGGGGAGGGCAGGTGAGGAGGGGACAGGTGAGGAGGTTGGCAGGTGAGGAGGAGGGCAGGTGTCGCTGTGGCTGGGCTGGGGCGCCCCCGGAGCCGGCCCTCCCCGGGCCAGCAGCTCCAGCCCTGCCGGGAGCACAGCCAGTGCTCCAGGAGTTTGAGTACAGACCCAGGATTCACCACCTCCACAAGGTCTGCTCTTCCCTGGGTCGGGGCCGTGTGCTTGGGGAACAGAGCAGCTCTTCGCGGGGAGTGCACCTGCCTGCGGGACCCCTCTGCCCAGCCCCTGGTGCTTCCATCAAGTGATGCTCCCATTCCCACACCACACCGGCAGGAATTGCCTGCCTCCCAGCTGAGTTCACGTCCTTGTCTCTTAAATGGGGTGATGGGGTCACAGTAGCCTCTTCCGTAGAGCTGGAGTTAGGAGCAAGTGAGGGACTCAGGGGACAGCCCTGGCCAGTGCCCAGTGCCCACACTGCTGAGAGTGGGAGCAGTGGGCGGAGAGGGTCACCCCGGGGGCGGGGAACTAGCATGAGTTGAGTGAGTGCCGACCGCCAGCCAGGCACAGTGCTAAGGTCTTGCCATCCACCAGCCCTTGGATTCTCCAGACGAAAAACTGAAGCTCAGAGAAGTGGAGTAATTGTTTCAGGCCATCACATGACAAGTCCAGAGTCAAGAAATGAAATACAGTTTTGCTGCAAACACAATCTTTTTATCAAACTTTGCTTTAAATCTTTGTCAAACAAATCAGCAGGAATTATATGCTACTATAGTTTTAATGATCTTGTGACTATTTTAAAAATTAACTTTATATGAGTGAAGTTGAACAGCTTTTCCTTTGATCACTGTGGACAGTCCTTGCCTATTTTCCTGCGGGGCTGTGGTCTTTTTACTTTTTATTGTTTGAACTTTTTATTTAATGGAACCAGTAAGCCTTTGACTATAATGTAAATTAAAAATGTTATCTCAAAAAAATAAATAAAATATTAATTAGAAAAATACCTGGGCGGCAATGTTAGGAAGTGACTGCCTAGTTCCTTCTGCTAACACCATGCAGGTCATTTGGATGGGCGCTCGATTTTATTCACAGTCAGCTTCCTCTGGCCTAAATCAGTTGTCCCAAAATGCACTGGGAGCTCCTAACATGCCAGGACTTGGTGAAGCTCTGGCAAGGGCGCGTGGCTCCTCGTAGCTGGCAAGAACCGCTGTGTCTGGTTTGCTTATACAAGTTCATGACTGATGCCTGCCTGGGGTTTCTTTACTCCCTCAAGCACAGCACCTGTCACTACAGTTTTAGAGCGTCCCTGAGGAGGTGATTATACTCTGTGCCTTGGTGAGCTTCCAACCAGCCTTCTTGTTTTCATTTCACATCTTCATGCATCTCCAGAGATGTGACTTGCAAAGTGCATGAAGACATTAAACGGGGGCAAACTTTCCCTCCACTTCATCTTTGGTTCTGAAAACCGATCACAAAATTTTTATTATTTTTCTAGCCTTTTATGTCTGTTCACTATTTTGAGACAGCAATGCCTAGGAATCCAACTCGTGCTTGCCTTCATAATTTATCTTCATAAAAGGAAGACAATCCAAGGGGGAAAAGACAGTCTGTGAATTTAAACAACTTAAAATAAAGCATTAGCACAAAGTTGCTTTTCTAACCTCCACAGGAGGCAAGTGATAAGATGCAATTTCTTCTCAGAAGAAACACAATTAGCTGATAAGGGTCTCCATTAGCGATTCTGTTGTACATGGTCTTGATCTTACAGAAATCACTTACCTTTGATTGCTCTGGGAATCCAATCAGGATCACAATCAGGTGGTCTGCAATGTGGGATCCCGCGTCCAGAGGTATGGGGAGGCAGGGGGAAGAGGAGTTTGGACACACCGCATTGTGAGTGAGGGAGCCCAGCAGCAGCCAGGACAGCAGCCGGATGTGGGAGACACACTCGATGAATTCCTTAGGTCTACAGGAGAAGGGGGATTAACGGTGAGTTCCTGTTCTCCATTCCACCGGGCGCCCAACCAGTGTGTACAGGGGGAAGAGACAAAAGTGCAGCCCTGCCGGCAACCGCAGAAAACCAAACACCACACATCCAAATGAGTTACTCTTTTCCTTGCTGTCCGATCTAACCCTGGGTCTTAGCTTCCTGAACAAAGAGCGAGCAGGCCTCAGTGACCCAGAGTGAGTGCACCTGCCTCTGAGCTCAGCGGCTCTAAACTCTCCTTTCTGCTCTTACGAAGTTCTTCCCTGGGCGTGGGGGCTGGTGCAGCAGTAACACACCCCCTGGGATGCCCACGTGCCCCGTCCGAGTGCCTGAGTTTGAATCCAGACTCCACTTCTGAGTCCAGGTTCCTGCGGATGTGCACACTGAGAGGCAGCAGTGAGTGCTCTAGCACGTGGGTCCCTGCCACCCCCGTGGGAGAACTGGAATGAGTTCTAGGCCCCGGCCTCCATGTGGGCCAGGCTTTGCCATTGTAGGCACTGGGGTGCTGAACCAGTAGGTGGGTGATCTCTCTCTTTCAAATAAAATAAAAATAAATATTTTTTAAAAGAAAGTTCCTGTCTGACATCTGCTAGCGGGGAGGTGGCAGAGGAGAAGACGTAACACACAGGCACACATTTTCCTGTTCACCAATAACTTTCTCCTCCGCCCTTCTCACGGCCCACTCTAAACTGCGCCTTTAGCTGGGAAGGCCCACCAGGCACAAGGGCAGGCCCAAGCCTACTCTGAGACGGAGCAAACTGGCGCAGTGCCCTCCCTTTAGCCTCCCTGAGACAGGATCAGAGGCTTGTACCTCCTCGCATCCCGTTTCACCCCTGCTATTGCTTTTTCTCTTGCTGGAATTTAAGCTGCTTGGAGGCAGAGGGCACGGAGTACTCAGTGTGGACCCATGCATTTATTGAGTGGAATTAAGAGCTGGGCGCTCCAAGCTCTAAGTGTTGGCTGTTCCCCAGGACGACGGAGGCTTTGTACGAGGGCGAGTTTCCTTTACCGGCAGCAAGTCCCAAAGGGCTGCAGCTCAGCAAGTAAGATGCTTCCACTTCCTCCCTGCCGAGGCTTGGATGTGGCCTGTCCTCCCAGGGTTCAAGCTCCCAGGAGGCTTGGTCCTCAGCACAGCAGTGTTGAGTTGGTGGGACCTTTGAGGTGGAGACTGGTGGGAGGTCACAGGGGGCACACCTTTGGAAGGGACGAAGGTCATTCTAAGACCACGTTCGCCAGTCTGGCTTCCTGTCTGGCCACGGGGTCTCTGCCTCCTGCAGACACTCCTCCAGCTGTGATGCCAACCATTAGCAGGTGCTCGTCAGAAAGGAGCAGAAGCCAGCACCATACCCCTGAGGCTCCCGAACTGTGGGCCAAATAAACCCCTTTTCTTTATAAAGTACCCAGCCTCAGCTCTTTCCTTAGAGTCATGGAAACCAGACAAATACACCACCCAATCGCATCGCACGCTCACAGACCTCCAAGGTAGCCGTTCGCTCTGGCTGAGCCCCTCCCGCCTTATTGAACTTAGCTCCTGGAACGGTGAGGGTCTTACCCTTGCTGCATTGCAGAAGGAGGGTGATAGAGCCACGGCAGATAGCGGGTCACAGCCTTGTTATCTCTGTGGTTGCCCCGGGAGATCTCCATGGCTGCGATCTGCGCCAGGCCGACTTTGAGATGTCCACCGAAGGTATCTTCATGCAAAGGCTGGGAGCACGTCTTCATGTGACTCTACAAAACCAGACGCCATTGTGCAACCGTGGCAGACGCACTGGCCACTCTTTTAAAAGACCAGGGTGGCTCTCACCCCGCTTCCTTTCACCCAGTGAAGCACACAACCTGCTGAGGCTTCTTCAGCTGCTTGCCATCGCTCTTAGGATAAGGGGGGCTGTTCCTTAGGATGACCTATAAAGCCAGCAGGACCTCTGCATCGTGGCCCCTCGCCCTGGGCTCCAGCTACACCGGCTCCGCGAGCTCCAAGCCACTGAGGCTCCCTCTGCCGGAAATGTCGTTCCTGCCGTGGTTCAGGTTCCAACTCCTGCCCACAGAGAAGTGTTCTCCGAGCTCCCTGACTACGTCCATGCTGCTAGCTACCCCTTCTTCAGAGCAATCATGAGTTCCGATTTTACTTTGGTTTGTGAGAAGTGCTTGTTAAATTTGGCTTTGGTTACCAGACTATAAATTAAATAAGGCAGCTCTCATATCTGTTTTTGCTCATCACTGCAACTCCGATGCCTAGAATAGTGCCAGGCACACTGTGGTGCTCAAGGCATACTTGTTGACTGAACTTTGAAGGCATTCTCTTTCAGTGTGGCTTAGTGGGGAAAAGCACTGAACCGGAAGTTGAAAACTAGGTTCTAGACCCTGTTCTGTCCTAAGTAGTCATGTGGCCTCGGATAAGCCCCTTGCCACATGGCCTCTCCTAACAAAGTCAGAGGACTGGCTAATGTCTGCAGTCCCGATCCCTTTGATCACCATGGATCCTTCTCACTATTTTCAACAGTGTCTCCAAAACAAGCTCAAAATGTTTCTGTTTGCATTTACGTGTGGGAAACAGATCCAACAATCGGTAGCCAGCATACGACTGAATGGCAGAGGGGCTTTCTGAGAAATCACCGGGTGTAGAGATCATAAGATGCTAGTAAAGTTGGACTATACCTCCCATCCTAGCACTTACGAGGTGATCCAAAAAGTTAACAGAAAAAATAGAATTAAGAGATAATTCTGGGGCCAGCATTGTGGCACAGCGAGTTAACCCATTGCCTGTGATGCTGGCATTCCAGCCTCCCATAGGAGCACTGGTTCAAGTCCCAGCTGCTCCACTTCCCATCCAGTTCCTCCTAACACAACTGGGAAAGCAACGGGGAGATAGCCCAAGTGGCCCAACCCACATGGGAGACCCAGATGGAGCTGCCGGCTCCTAGCTTCCACAGCCGGCCCTGCTTTGTGGCCATCTGGAGAGTGAACAAGTAGATAGAAGATATTTCTCTGGCTAACTCTGCCTTTCAATAATTAAAATAAATCTTTAAAAAAGAGAAAGATAAGCTTATTTTTGTGGAAAAAAGTTTTGAAATTCACACATTGATTTCTCATAATATGCATTTTCCATGAAAGTTTTGAGGACCTCTTGAATGTATCGAGGCAAACAGTTTTGTTCCAAAATAAGCTTATCTTTAAATGTGTAAAGAACTTTTTGAAGTACTCTTATTCGCCAGGAAGCACTCTTATTTCTAAACAGAGAAAACTGAGTTCAGGGACAACCTGAACACATTTGGTTTGCGAACTTCTGGGATCACTAGCTTCCTGTTTCTCAAAAAGCTGTCATGCTGTCATTTATTGGGGCCAGCATTGTGATATAGTGGGTTAAGCCACTGCCTGCACTGCCAGTGTCCCATATGGGTGCCAGTTCAAGCCCCAACTGTTCCATTTCTATCCAGCTCCCTGTTAATGTGCCTGGGAAAGCAGCAGAGGATGGTTCAAAACTTTGGGCCGCTGCACCCACACAGGAGACCAGGAAGAAGCTCCTGGCTCCTGGTTTTGACCTGGCGCCACGCTGGCCATTGCAGCCATTTGGGGAGGGAACCAGCAGGTGCCCCCTCTAACTCTGCCTATCAAATAACTAATAAAAAATTTTTTTAAAGGTGTCATTTCGGAGCTGGCATTGTGGATGAAGTTGCCACTTGGAATGCCAGCATCTCATACTGGAATACTGGCTTGAGTCTCTGCTTCTTCTTCTTCTTCTTCTTTTTTTTTTTTTTTTTTTTTTTTTGAGGTCAAAGTCCTTTATTGAGAAGCTCAAAGGAGTGGGCGGGGGAACTTGAACCTGCGCTGGGGCTGATTCAAATCCGACGTCCTCAGCCTCGGGACCTTCCCGCCATCGCAGTCTCTCTGCTCTGCTTCTGATCTAGCTCCTGTTAATGCACCTGGGAAGGTCCAGCTACTTGGGTCCCTGCTTCCCATGGGGAGACCCAGATAGAATCTCAGGCTCCTGGCTTCAGCCTGGCCCAGCCCTAGCCGTTGTGTGCATCTGGGGAGTGGACCAGTAAATGAAAAGTTATCTCCTCCACAAACCCCACCCCGCTGTCTCTCCCTCTCTGTCTCCGTCACTCTGCCTTTCAAATAATAAATAATTTTTTAAGATTTATTTATTTATTTGAAACACAGAAATACAGAGAGAAGAGAGAGAGAGAGAGAGAGAGAGAGATGTTCCATCCATGGTTCACTCTCCAAATGGCTGCAATGGCCAGGACTGGGCCAGCCCGAAGCCAGGAGCCAGGAGCTTCCTCCAGGTCTCTCACGTGGGGGCAGGGCCCCAGAACTTGGACCATCTTCCACTGCTTTCCCAGCTGCATCAGCAGGAAGCAGGATCAGAAGTAGAGCAGCGGGGGCAGCGCCGCGGCTCACTAGGCTAATTCTCCGCCTGCGGCGCCAGCACACCGGGTTCTAGTCCCAGTTGGGGCGCCAGATTCTATCCCAGTTGGTCCTCTTCCAGGTCAGCTCTCTGCTGTGGCCCGTGAAGGCAGTGGAGGATGGCCCAAGTGCTTGGGCCCTGCACCCGCATTGGAGACCAGGACGAAGCACCTGGCTCCTGGCTTCGGATCAGTGCAGCGCGCCAGCCGTAGCAGCCATTTGGGGGTGAACCAACAGAAGGAAGACCTTTCTGTCTCTCTCTCTCTCACTGTCTAACTCTGCCTGCCAAAAAAAAAAAAAAAGAAGAAGTAGAGCAGCTGGGTCTTGATCTGGTGCTCATATGTACACCGGCACTGCAGGTGGAGGCTTAACCCACTGCACCACAGTGCTGGCCCCTACATTTTTTTTTTTTAAAGTTGTCATTTAGAGCTAGGTTCCATTTGGCTGTTCTGTGTATCTTCTTCAAATCCCTGCTACGACTAATCTCTGAACTCCCCAGTGGGATTGCGGCAGGGACATGGCTCTGAGTCAGCAATTCATTCCACCTAGCAAAACCACCGATAGACTCATCAGCCTCATGGAGACTTTGTCCATGTGCAAGTTAGGTTTTGTTCTCTCTCCTTCCTTTCATAATTGTCTTGAAGAAGACAGCCTGGCACAGATAAAAGCAGTGATGGCCTACATCTGCACAGCGTGCTGCCGCTCATGGAAGTCTCTCCCCATACGCCATTTCCATCAAGCCTGCAACAGGGGGCGAGCTGGATATGACAGGCTGGTTTTGCCAATGAGGGAATGGAGGCCCAAGTAGTTAAATGACATCATGTGGGTGGTGAAAAGAGAGTGGCATGGGAGTCACATTAGTCTCAGGTTCGACCTTGACTCCAGCACTTCTTAGTGGGTGACCTTGAGCACATTACTGTAGGCGCCCACGCCTCAGTTTCTACATTTGTAAAGTGGGGATAACATCTTCACAGGAGCACCTGAGAATTGAAGAAATGGCCCAAGTAAAGCGTGTGCATAAGCTGGTGCCACGTGAATACCCTTTGCCTCGCTTCTACCTGGTTTGCAGGACTGTTTTTTTTTTTTCTCAGAGTCCAAGATAGGGGTTTATTCAATAGGACTACAGCTGCCTCCCCAGATGGCCACAAGTTCCTATGCAGTCAGCTTACTCCTCCGTGGCCCTAGGAGCTGAGCAGACAGGAGCCGTCTCACCTTCAGTCTGGTCAGGGTGTGCATGTCTGCAGTGAAGTCCAGCACTTCCGTGATGTACTGCCGCACACACTCCATGGCCGCCGTGCCACACTGCAACACAAGGACACGGCACGTCACAGCTGCACTCTGTCCTGCCCGCAGGGACCGTCTCACCCCCGCTTCAGAGGTGCTTCACTTCCTGGATTCCGGATGCACTCCCCTACTCTCATCGCAGTCTGTGACTGTCTGCACACACTCGGACAGAGACTGATACAAAAGACTTGTGATGGACAGCAAAGAAAACGGTGGAGGCCGATGGGAAACAGGGTTCAGTTCTTTTCCTCTGCAGAATTGAGTTGATTTTTGTTTGCTTGTTTTTATCCTTCATACAAAGATTCAGCCCGTATAATGCCATTAGTTGTCAGACTCCTTAGAATCCTCCCCAAACAACAGTAATATTTTATCACTCTGGGGACATCTTGTGCTACCAAATTTGACTGCCTCAATACTGAGCCTCTACTTTAAAAACAAATGTAAACAAACATCACAGACGCTGAGTCAAAGACTTTCATGGTCAAGCGACTTACAGCCTCTTACGCATAGCAGGTGCACTGTTAGGTGGATATGCTCTTGTCAAGGTCTTGCCAGGGATAAATAAAAGAAAGAAATGAAATGTTCGTCTTCCCCACGCACTCCAAGTGTGTTTGAGGAATATTAAAGGCAAAGAAAGGCACGCTTGTCTTGTCGGTTATTAAACAACACCAACCTGCTCCCTCAGGGCAAT
The DNA here is from genome assembly GCF_051225735.1 of Oryctolagus cuniculus. Classification (NCBI taxonomy): domain Eukaryota; kingdom Metazoa; phylum Chordata; class Mammalia; order Lagomorpha; family Leporidae; genus Oryctolagus; species Oryctolagus cuniculus. The sequence continues at coordinate 43,195,171 of NC_142886.1, read as the reverse complement.
GTGGCAAATTTAGGATTATAAAAAAAAAAAAAAGGCAAAGCCAAATGCACAGACAAGCCGCTGCATCAAAGCTGTGTGAGAGAACCCACACATCAGGCTGGGTATAAAGTGGATCAAAAGCGGGCAGTCTTTGAAGCCATTATGAATACTATGCTAAAGGCCTCTCTTGGCTTTCTTTAGAAAAATCTGGAACATTATATACTTAACTGGCTCACCCAGTGGCTCTCATTTTCCCATATTCATGGAAATCTGCACAGCACTGAACTGTATCACCTCCTCGCTCTTCTAGAATGTTACGCCTGTCAGTTCCTCTGACAGGCTAACAAACAGAACAAGGCCACTGGCCGTCTGTCAGAGCGTTTCCCAGCGTTTCATACGTTCTAAGGTTTTCTTCCTTTAATTTAAATCAAGTGAAGAAATTATAAAAGGTTTATTGTGTTCTTGCTCTTGCAATATGAATCCTTGAGAGCAAGAAAGGATTTCCCCCCGATTTATTCCATTTTCTCTGACCTTTCACATGCCATGCAAATAGGAGTGCAGCCTCTGTTCTCAAATTTCTGGAAAGCGCATTTGTTTCTTTCATTGGCAATAGTTGATACCATCTCAACGAGGCAAATGTCACCAACGACAACTACAGGGCGCATTGGTCTTTTAAGTTTAAATCTCAAAAGAGGAGAGTAAGAAATTGACTATTACCTAGCTACTTTGTTCCAGGGACAGCAACTACATTTGGTAAAAGCCTTAAAATCCACTTCCCAGTCAGGAGAATCTTAATGTGCTGCCCGCAGTTGGAAAACAAAGCATATAATTTCCAGTCTCCTTTCTCTCCCCGCTGTTTTTACTCTAAAAATCATGAGTATAACCTGTGTCACTGACAAAACAAAATATAAGGAGTCAAGCCCATCTCTGTCAGAAGACCCACACCCATTCCAATGGGAAACCTTATCATAAAGGAGCTTGAAAATAATTCTGACCTCAAACACAGGAACTGAAGCAATTCATAGCCAGTTCTTCCTCAAAATTTAGATGCTTTTAAAGTTACAGTTTTTAGATTATATGAGGGGTCCTCCAAAAGTTCGTGGGAAATGCGTATCATGAAAAAACACACATGGATTTCAAACATGTTTGCACCAAGATAAACTTAATAAAGCCCATTTTTTCCACAAGCTTTTTCAAGTACCCCTGTGAAAATAACACATGCTCAATGTGGAAAAGTAGGACACAAATTATTAAAAAAATTAAAATGACCATAATCCTAATTCCTGTTCTCCATTTCTAAGGAAACTGCTTCCAAGTTTTTTAGTGTCTATGACACACACACATTGATTTGCTCTTTTATAAGACTGTGATAACTTCTTTCTAACATGCTTTTTAATTAAATCATGGCACTTTCCGTGAACTAAATATTCTTAGGAACTTTGATTTGAAAGCCGTAAGAGTCCATCTCATGGATGCAGCCTATTTTATTTAAACAACATCTAACCTTGGATAGTCAGTTTGCTTACAATATGATTTTGCTAGTTTAAATGATGCTTTAATAAATATCTTGTACATAAATCTTTATGCACAACATTTCTTTTCTGGAATATATTTCTTGAAGCAGACTGTCAAACAGCCTTCAGCCAGGTAGGTTTCACTGCCACCAGTAGTTTAAAAGAACGCTTGCTTCACTTCACTATCAAGTTTAATCATCAAGCAAAATCTGCTGGGGGGATGGGGAAGGGAGAAGGTACCAGTCAAGTGGCACAAGGTTTCAGGAATTCAGAATAAACAGATCCCAGAGATCTGGGTACCAAAGAGCCTGTGGTTAGCAATACTGTATTGTTATGATCAAGCATGAGTAAACACCACGTGAAGTTTTTTATAATAAATAAACAAGGTAGGAGGACGCTTTGGTGATGGTGGACACGCTTGTGGCATAGATTGTGGTGATGGTGTCACAGGTTCACACTGATCAACAAACTCATCAAACTGTGCCCGTCAAAGAATACAGCCTTCTGTAAGTACATCATACCTCAGTAAAGCGAATTAAAAATAGAAATAAGAAATGGGATGATTTGCTAGCTAATTTTAATTTTTATATGTTATGTTGATTCACAATTCACTGATCAGGTGAGGGAGGAAGTTTGTTTTGAATGCCTCACCGCTCTTTGCCCAGTGCTCACTGCTCTGTCTATACCTGTGTCAATCTTTTGACTATCGATTTTTTTTTGTGCCTGCTGGAATGTTTGTCTTTCACTTCCTGATTTCAATAAACATTGTATATGTTAGGTCTGTTGTTTTTTAGTTACCGCACAGATAGCAAATGTTGAGCTGGTTATGGGACTGAGTTCTAGCCAATGGAATGACAGTAGAAGAAATACATTCTTCTAGAGCTGGCCCAGGAGAGCCTCCATGGAGCGTGTTTTCGTCTCTTTCCCTAACCACCAGCAGACTGCAGAGGAAGTCGCCCTCCTCTATCAATCAGAATACTGATGTAAATGTAGTGTGAACAAACAACAGACCAGACCGCTTCTGCGTTGTCACTGCTCCTGGATTTCACGTCACAGCACCTCGCACTGCGCGACGTCAGTGGCGGGCACCAGCACAGCAGTTGTCACCGGGACACCGTAGCCCACACCCGAGAGCCTGGGTTTCAGTCCTAGCTCCACTTCCTGCTCCACTTCCTGCTGATGCGCTCCGGGAAGCAGAGCGGACGCTCAAGTCCTTGGGCCCCACACACCCACGTGGGAAACTCAGATTGAGTTCTTGGCTCCTGATTGTTGCAAGCATTAAGGAATGAACCAGGGCACGGGAGATCTCTCTCTCTCTCTGCCTTTCTCTATCTCTCTGCCTTTCAAATGAAAATAAATAGATATTTTAAGGAATCCTTTAAAAAGCACAATCTAGGAATTTTATTCCCAGAGATCTATTATAAAAATAGTCTAAAATATGGGTGAAGATTTAAGCACAGACATTCCTTATATAATAATTACTATTGCAGAATATTGAAAATAACTAAAATATCCAAGGTAATGTTTGTTAAGAGTAAGTTCATGTTTGCCAAGACTACGTTTAACGGGTGACACTTACTATACAGACCGGCATTGTGCTAATATGCTTTATAGATACTGTCTTGTCCAGTCTGACCTATGCATTACGCCCTGTTATATCGCATTCTACAGATGAAACAAATCAAAGAATCTTGGACTAAACAACCTTCTGAACATCACACAGCTTGTAAATGCCAGGCCTCAAACCCAGATACAAGGCGAAAGCCTACACTCTTAACCATGTTAAATGAAACATGAAACTGCTGACGATTAACTCGGTTAGGACTTACCCCAGGTACGGAGGCTATCATCTGCTTGCTCAGGATTGTCGATTCAGCTAGTTTGGTCCCAGCATCTGCACAAATAAACTAATAAAAACATTGAAAGAATAATTATTTTCAAGAGTACTTGGACAGTAATAAGTAATTTATAATCTTATTAGCTTGGCTTAAATTGATTAGTGTTTTCTTGCATGGCAGTCTGCCCTGGATGTTTCAAACTTGCCAATCATGATCGTTCACTCATATCAGGAATTCAGAAACACAGGACTGACGTTAACACACAGATCCTTCCCTTGCCCAGAGCCAAGTGGCTGAAAGGGTGTCTCCCATCAAGGAAGAAATAAAAGACTTCGACACTGCCAGGTTCACTCTGAAGTCACTCTGCTTCTTCCTTGGCACCTGCTGACAGTTACTGTAGGCTCACTTGTATAGATTTTTCACAACTTCTCACATTTAGAATGAACAGAGAACAACAGTCTCTGAGAGAGTAGTCCACTTGCTTCTTCCTCTTCAGGGACTCTCAGCGTCTCGTCTTCCCACCCCCACTGCAGCCACAGGTGTCCTCTGTGCTGGAAATGACCCCACTCCTGCTCGGCACACGCACAGGACATCTCACACGCTTGCACTGTGCCAGTCCTCACTTCAGACTGCAGGGACCTACGAGTCCGTTTTTCAACCTGTTATGCGCTTTCCAAGAGCCACACTTGATACACCTCAGCCCCAGCTCCAGCTGAGTGTCTGGCATCCCAGAGGGGCTCAGCAAGACTTGCTGAAACGAATCGATTAATCAGGTATGACTAGCGTTCATGATGAGGGTGAGTTTGCCAGATTACAATTTAATTTGCTTCATGACCGATTTTTGACAGGTACTTTCCACTCAATACAACATTCAACTATTTATGAATTGTTTTAGGGAATAAATTACACCTAGGGTTGGCAGAGTTTGCTATGGCCAATTAGCTCCTGTTTAATTTCTCTTTCCAGGCTGCTGGCTAGGAGCCCTAACAACTTCAGGGTCTGAAACTGCTATTACACAGAGCTCAGAACTCGTCCAGAGGTGGCAACACCGGCCACCCTTCCTTCCCACTCGTCCCACTCGCCCTGGGAGGCACAGGGAGGCTGGTGAGCTGACCCTGAGATGAGCCAGGCAGACTTAGTCCCTGTCAGACTGGGGCGATGCAACACAGACTGGGGCTGTGTAGAACATCTCCAGGAGGCCCGACAAGGAGAAACGCAACAAAGGAACCAGCAGAAGCCAGCAGACTGGCAGGCTGAGCAGCGGTCAGGTCCAGGCGTTCGCAGGAGGCAGTGGGTTTGGGCTCACAAGGCGGAGCTCTAAGAGAAAGGCCTTCTGAGGCCAAGCAGCCTTCGGATGTCTTGTGCAGGGCGGAGACGTGTGGCAGACACAGTCCCAAGTGAAAGGCATGTAGGTGTAGGTAATGGCGAGCGCTGTGAGACAGCAGCTGCGAGACAGACCTTGCTGTGCGCACTCTCCCATTTCCATTCACTTCAAAGAGCTGCAGAGAGTGGAAGAATCTATTTGGCCAACTCCGAATCTGGCAAAGAAAGCAGGACCCGGTAACACCCCGGGTGTAGCTACAGCTTTTGGTTACTTTTACTCAGGTATGTCTGCTCACCTAGCTCAGACTTACGTACAACATAGAAACAGTAAACAAGCTGCGTCTTCAAAATGCAAAGCCTGTAACTTTGGACAAAGCCTGCAAGCAAACACACATGCCTGAAACACGTGCTGGCAGTACGGTGCGAACCCCCCCACCCCGACTCCAGCTCCTGGCAGTTGCCACGTGTTGCCCTGCGAGGTTCATTTTCACATGCTATCAGGGCCCGCTGTCAACGAAAACTGACCTAGGACAAAGTTTCAAATCCTCTGCTGGGGCACCGGCATTATTTTCACTTCATTTCTTCACAACAGGAATGAGGCTGTGCACAGATGCAGGGGCTCGGGATAGAGAGCTGGGCACTCAGAGAGGCAGGGGCACGCTCAGACGGCGCAGTCAAGGACGGTTAAAAGCCGCAGACCTCCACGTGGGCCTGCCCTAGGGGCAAGCCTGGAGCTTGTGAGCAGTAAAACGTCCGCGGCTCCCCCTCTGCAGATGCCCTCCCACCCGGCCCTGTCTGCGGAGTGGAAAGGACGCACAGTGACACTGCCCTCTGTGCCGTCGGCAGCCACTCAGTGTCCAGACCTCAGATCCAATTCAAATGTCTGATCTGTGATAGCTCTTCCAAGTCAGAATTAAAGAAAAAAAAAAACTACCCTAAAAGTGCAAGATGTCTCAGAGAATCTGGTACAGGAAAGAGAATACAAATGCCTAAGTTTCTAAAATCATCTATTATTTGCTTTTTTATCAAAGCATGTTAATGCAGTATGTCTACATGTCATGTAGCTGCCAATCATGAACTGAAGAAACCCTCTTATAATTTTATAGAACTGTTCAAAGTGTAAAGATGTAATTAAAATCAGAGGGGGCAAAGATAATTGCTGTAGAACGAAGAATTCTATACTTTCGGGAAGAAATACGCCACTGATATATGCACTCCCCCATGAATACAAAAGAAACTTGCTATCTGTGATGTCTCATTATTAAGTCCATTATCAAAATGATCCCTAAAATAGTATCTCCTCCTCCCATGCCATGGTGATCAGATTATTACTAACTCAACTAATATTATTAGTCACCCCACTCAACAGAAACCCCGTGAATTAGAAACAAGAGCTATTCCTCTGTCGGTTCTTTGTCCTCCAGCCCACAACCCACCTATCTTTAAAGAAAACCTTTTTCTGACATGATTTCTCATAACTTGAGGGTTTAGGTATATCCCACAGAGTGGGGGAGGTACATGCAAATGAGCAGAACAGCTACCTTTCACACAAAGAAATTCATTTTTGATTTGAACTTAGTCTTTCTGAAGCTTTAGTGAGCCGATACTCTATGGTGACAGCTCTCCAGCTCCACAACTGAAATAACCTGTCGCACACAAAATGCCCACAGCAGGGGCAGGCGTGTGGTGCAGTGGTGACGTTAAGCTGCCACTGCGACATCTGCATTCTATATCGGAATGCCAATTCAAGTCCCGGCTGCTCCACTTCAGATCCCACTTTCTGCTAATGCTGGGAAGGCAGCAGAGAGATGACAGCGCAAGTATTTGGGTCCCTGCCTCCGACATGGGAGAGCCAGGTGGAGTGCCTGGCTTCTAGCTTTGGCCTAGCCTAGCAGATGGAAGATCCTTCTTTCTCTCTCTGTCACTCAGCTGTCCAAACAAATAAATAAATCATTTTATAAAAATGTCCATGGGGTTGGCGCTGTGGGGTAGCAGGTAAAGCCACCACCTGAGGTGCCGGCATCCCATATGGGTGCTGGTTCGAGTCCTGGCTGCTCCACTTCCAATGCAGCTCTCTGCAATGGCCTGGGAAGGCAGTTGAGGATGGCCCAAGTGTTTGGGCCCCTGCACTCCCATGAGAGACCTGGAAGAAGCTCCTGGCTACTGGCTTCAGATGGGCCCAGCTCCTGCTGGTGCAGCCACCTAGGGAGTGAACCAGCAGATGGATGACTTTCTCTCTCTCTTTTTCTCTCTTTCTTTCTCTCTCTCTCTCTCTTTCTCTCTCCCCACCCCCTGCCTCTGCCTTTCTGTAACTCTGCCTTTCAAATAAATCTTTTAAAAAAAAGTCTACAGCAAACCAGCAATAGAGAAAATATTATAAACAAAAGCAAAATGTCACTAGAGCTGAATTAAAATCACAGAATAGTTCATCTGTCCAAATCACAGAGGGTGAGCTATGCCCCATTGTTTGACAATTTAGGTTCTGAAATATATTATTTTTCTTTCCTATTTGGAAAATGATTTCATGTTTCTATGCCCTGATTTCTTTGGGGGAAAAATCCACCAAGCACCTAAGGTCACCCGAAAACTTCATTTGTAAGGGGAAACAAACACCAGCGGTCATGGGTAGACAACCACAGCACAGCACACTGGGAAGTTTCCCGGGACGCCAGGCCTCTGGGACGAGTTTCCAGGAATTCAAAACCAGACTGGTGCCAGTCACTGCCTGGACGTGCCTAGAACCTGGATGATCCCACATTCCTTGGGCAAGTGTTCCCTTGTCCCATAGAGGGGTCTCTCTTACTGCCCGAGTATTTGAGATACAACAAAGTCACGACATAAATGAACATAAAATAACATAAGGCTTCATCTCAGGAAACCATCTACCTACGAAGTTACTGATCAGGGAAGCAGCAGATGAGATACCCTGGTATTTCCTTATCAGGTAGAAGAATGGCAAGTCCAGGTCTGGAGCAACTGTCTCCTCACCACAGTGGCCAGGTCACTCATGACAGGTCACCTGGGGAGTTTTTCCTTCCAATTCTTGCTTTTCTGTTTCCAAGATGCATTTCCAATTAAGCAAGTTCACCCCTACTGCCTTCAAATGCTAGCCACTGATAGCTATGAAGAAAGACACTGTCTGCCCCAGACAATTCATTTGTCCACACTGAGAGCCTGGCTGTCCAGCAGCCCACCAGTAAAGGGGGAATGCCTCACTCTGACTCCAGTCTGCAGCCTCCGGCCTAAAAGAAGCTGCCAGAGAGCAAGCCATCACCTCTGCTATCCTCCAGAGAACAACTGGAGGATGAAGGAAGTGAACCGAGAAACCTTACGAAAGATGCACCACTCGTGAGGCGAAGTCAAGATGCTTCTTCTGCACCTTTGAGTGGCCCTACAAAGGACTTCTCTCCATGGCAGGACCACAAAGCAGAAAAGGGAAGCATTCTGTTTTATTTCTCCCATTTATAATGGAAGTGGCTGGGCCGGCGCCGCGGCTCACTAGGCTAAGCCTCCGCCTGCGGCACCAGCACCCCGGGTTCTAGTCCCGGTTGGGGGGCTGGATTCTGTCCCGGTTGCCCCTCTTCCAGGCCAGCTCTCTGCTGTGGCCCGGGAGTGCAGTGGAGGATGGCCCAAGTGCTTGGGCCCTGCACCCCATGGGAGACCAGGAGAAGCACCTGGCTCCTGGCTTCAGATCAGCGCGGCGCGCCGGCCGTAGCGGCCATTGGGGAGTGAACCAACGGACAAAGGAAGACCTTTCTCTCTGTCTCTCTCTCTCTCTCACTGTCTAACTCTACCTGTTAATACTACTACTACTAATAATAATAATATAATGGAAGTGGCTTACTCTAAGATTTTTTAAAGTTTATTTATTTTTTGAAAGTCTGAGTTACAGAGAAGGAGAGGCAGAGGCAGAGCGAGAGTGAGAGCAAGAGAGAGCGAGAGAAAGGGAGAGAGAGAGATTGATTGATCTTCTCTCTGTTGGTTCACTTCCCAAACCGCGACAATGGTCCAGGCTGGGCCAGGCTGAAGCCAGGAGCCAGGAGCTTCATCTGGGTGGCCCATGTAGGTGCAGGGGCCCAAGGACTTGGGCCATCTTCCATTGCTTTCCCAAGTGCATTAGCGAGGAGCTGAATCAGAAGTGGAGCAGCCAGGGCTCGAACCAGCACACATATGAGATGCTGGGCGCTGCAGGGGCGGCTTTACCTGCTACACCACAGTGCTGACCCTACTCTAAGAATTCACAGAACAAAGAACTTGGAAATGGAAGAATGCCTGATGTTCTTGTGCTGGGGAAGGTTGAAAGGCTATTCACAAGGTGGTTCTCTGTGAGCATGATCACAAAATGTCTTCAAAACACTCTCCAACTTGGGCGATTCTACAACTGGACCTTTTCCCCTTAACTTCATGATTCAATGACAAACGCCAAATTTTTTCAAAGATGAAAATGTTATACATTTGAAAAAGGAGAAGGAACTCCATACAACAGACTTAGAAGGATGTACTTTTGCCTTCTTTCTGCTTAAAGCAATTTGTTTTTGTTCTTTATGCACCCAACTACGATAAAACAATCACTGTCTACACGGTTTCCTTAAGCACTGGGCAATTTCCACTGGCAGGGTTCTTTTGCCATCTTCTGACAAGTGCTTTTTATGTTTGAATAATGCACTTCATGGAAACCAGGCCCCAGGAGTTACAGCGTGGGGTGCGAGACCCCAGAAGTCAGCCACATGGATCTGCTCTGACAAGGGAGGAATGCTGTTGGAGGCCCGCAGCAGAGCGTCTTCGGGGTCCTGGAGCTGTTGTGAGGAGGCACAGCCCCCGGCAGAAGCCCTACGGGAAGTACGTGGCTTCTGGACACGGGCAGCCGCTAAGCTTCAGTTCCTCCTGGCCCTTTCACTGAACCCTCTCTCACAAGCCAGCACAGCTCCTGTCCGTCTGGACGGCCGGTCTGTGGCCAACTTGCTTGTCCTCAAAGTCGGTGTTGCCACTGCTGGAGGGGGCAAGGGCTGTCCAAGGCCCCCCAGGGAGGAGAGTCCAAGCTGTCTCTCCTCAGGAGCATGGGTGTTTTCTGGCTGTGGCTTTGCTTGTCTTCCTCCGGGGCTGTCTGCAGTTTGGTACAATGGGAGCCAGCACATTCCCACTACATCACGGCCGGCGTCCACTGCCGTCACTTCCCAGCAGCCACTAAGTCATCACTTCTGTGTGTGCCGGAAGCTCTCCCAAGACAAGACGGTTCGACACTGAGAGCTGCTAACTTGTCATGAAGTCTTAAGCCTTTGAGACAAACTCAATTCTGGTCCTGATGATTAGCAGTCTATGGTAGGGGAGAAAGGGGACCGGGAAGTGGGCAGTCAATGGCAAAGGACGAGGGCCCCCTCCTCTCTGCTGGGTCAACTTGGGGACTTCTGAGCATCCTTCAAGGCCCACGTGGTCCCTCCCACACTGCTTCCTTTCTCAGTCGACATAACTGCTACCGTACCCATGACACAGGCCAGCTCACCTGCTGGCCTGTGAACGCCTGGAAGGAAGAGGCCATGGCTTGTGCATCTCTGTCTCCAGCCCCCGCACAGCACTGGACCAAGCCAGGCCTCAGCAAGGCTCCATGGGCTTCCTGCATCTCCCTGTGTTAACCACGCCCTCTTCTGTAGTAGTCCTCATCCTGTGTAGACTTTCATGATAGTGGTTAGCACATCTGGGGGCTACACCCTTCGTATCTCTGTGTTCCCAGAAATTAGCCAAAGATAGGTGTTCAGTAAATACTTGTAGAGGCAAAGACCGCTGAATAGTCAGACAGCCCAGTGACGGGAGGCCTGTGTAGTTACCAGCGCTACAAGGTCACTCTAGCTTTTCAGTGCAGGAAATGACCTCAAAAAAAAAAGCAGAGCTTCAGGAAAAGCTCCTCCAGGAAGCCATATACCAGGAGATCGGATTGGTGGAGTGAATACCAGGAAGCCATATACCAGGAGATCGGATTGGTGGAGTGAATACCAGGAAGCCATATACCTGGAGATCGGATTGGTGGAGTGAATACCAGGAAGCCATATACCAGGAGATCGGATCGGTGGAGTGAGTATGAAGGTGGTGCACACAGCCAAGAACCAACAGAATCCACACCGGTGCTGGGAAGAATGTGATGAGGTGTGCTTCACACAGGATGCAACAGGGTTCCGGGTTCTAACACCCTAAGATGCTGATGCTGCTCTTCAGGCCCACTGTGTGGTCTCACGGACATCACTATGCCTCTCTGAAACACAAGCTGGCACCCCATGACTGTATGGGTCAAGTAGGGGGACCGTGTAAAGCACACAGCTGGTGCTCAAAATTAGAGTTTCCTCTGCATCTCTCCGAAGGTACCCAAGTACCCACGATGCAGGGAAAGTGCTCCAGCTCCTTAGTATCAAGCTCCAGTTTTCCTTCAGTCACTAACCTGAAACTTGTAGCCCAGACTCAGAGAGAATCTAAACAGCTGTGAGTCAGTTACTGGGCACTTGGCACAAAGGCCATTTGAATGCTACCCTGGTCCCAGCTGTAACTCAGGGCAGCATTTTAAATCCAGCCTTAGCCCTCAGGGTGGGAGGCAGGGACCCACATTACTTGATCCCTGTGACTCCTCTGGCTCTGCCAGCCTGCTTTTTATCCACCCCATCCTCATGCCACTGCCCTTACCCCACCTTCCTGCCCAAGCCTCCCCTACTGCTCAAAGCCAGTCAACCTCAGGTTGAATCTCAACTCTGGGCAGACACTTGCCTGTACCCAGTAGTTCTTTGTGTCCTGGCTCAAATGCCATTTCCTCCGTGAGGTTCTCCTGACTTCACACCATGTGGGTGGCATCCCACCTGCTCCTGTTTCCCCGCTGGGGCTTTGTTTATCTCTCTTTTCAGCCATCAGTCCCAGCCAGCCTCAGGCGCTCCCAACCTGCCTGTGTGCCTAGGATGCTGCTCGGGAGCACAAAGGGTGGAGGGCTGCAGCCCCCCATAAGAAGCCCTACAAGCACGGCCATTGCCAGTCCTCCAGAGCCTGCCTGGTGAGTGTCCAGGGGTCCTGGGGGCCAGCTGCGGTCAGCATTTGCTGCCATGCGATTGGATCTGGCCTGGCCCCCCTTACCTTCACTTCTGCGCCACAGAAGGGTCAGTGGCCCCCAGACCCACCCAGCTCTGCTCCCCTCGGTTGGGTCCATTTGTTCTGGCTCGGCTCTGCTGAGCGAGCAGCTCCTCTGACCTACTGGCGGGCAGAAATTATTGTTGCATTCTTCTTGTCCCACCCAGAACGAGAGCCACCGTAAGAACAAAACGGATACTCCCCCTGCCCCGGTTTTGATTCTGTCTTTGTCTTTTTAGCCAGTGGAAGCGCCAAGCACGTAGCATTAGTTAGATCACGGCTCACGTAAGATACATTACTTCTCACCTCTGGCCGGGTGAAGACATTTGGTTTTACAGAGACGCCTCCCAAAGGGAAATACATCCCAAATACGTACAGCTGGTCTCGGGAAAAGCTTTACAGATGCGGCATGAGCTTACCTGGACAAGCAGGAGGAGGTTTGTGTCTGGTAAAGGGCATTTGAGCTTCAGGGCCTGCAGAAGTTCTAGAACAACGCTGCGAGATAAGTAGAATTTATCCCGTTCCTGAATGAAAGGAGACAGAAGAAAGCAAAAAGTTCAAAGATTCAATTAGAGGGGCTGGTGTTGTAGGACAGCAAGTTAATCCAATGCCTGCAACACCGGCATCCCATATGAGCAGTGCTTTGAGCCCGGCTGCTCCGTTTCTGACCCAGCTCCCTGCCAGTGGCCTGCTAAAGCCCCAGAAAAGGGCTCAGCTACTTGGGCCCCTGCCACCCACGTGGGAGACCAGAATGGAGTTCCAGGCTCCTGGCTTTGGCCTGGCGCAGCCCCAGCCATCACCTTCTCCCTCTCTCTTCTTCTCTCTGTAACTCTGCCTTTCAAACAAACAAATAAATCTTTAAAAATTCAATTAGAGTAGATCTGTCAAAAGACCTTCCAAAAGATTCACAGCTCAGAAATAAAAACCAGGATTTAAAAATGCACAATGAGTTAAGAAGTAAAAATGAAGACTAAAAAGATGAAAGGCATTTTTTGTGCGTGTAATGAATTTGCTGAAGCACTGAGAAAACATCATTTAATGGAAAAGAAAAAGACAGGTTATCTTTTTAAGATTTTTTATTTATTTGAAAGTTGGAGTTACACACACACGTGCGCACACACACACACACACACAGAGAGAAAGAGAGAGAGAGAAAGGTCTTCCATCTGCTGGTCCACCCCAGTTTGCTGCAAGGGCCGGAGCTGTGCCAATGCAAAGCCAAAGCCAGGAGCCAGGAGTTTCTTCCGGGTCTCCCACATGGGTGCAGGGGCCCAAGGACTTGGGCCATTTCCGCTGCTTTTCCAGGCCATAGCAGAGAGCTGGATCAGAAGTGGAGCAGCTGGGTCTTGAACCGGTGCCCATATGGGATGCCAGTGCTTCAGGCCAGGGCGTTAACCCTCTGCACCACAGTTACGGCTCTGATAGGTTATCTCTTAAATACTGAACCTGGAGGATTTTGTTCTCATTCACAGGGATAGGTTCCAAGAATTGCATCAATTAAACAAATCTAAAAGTATTTCACTACAAAATAATTTAGAGGGAAATATGTCCAACTGTTTCAAGGGCTCCATGTCCTTTGCGAGGAATTCATTTTTTTAAATAGAACATTTCAAGAGCACAGCAAAATAGAGAGAATGGAATATATCAGGTGTCCCTCACTCATCTTTTTCAAATTGAGTTAGTTTGATTAATTTGAGTCATACTGTGCCAAATGCCCACCCATCTTCTTTGTGAGGTCGGTCTTGCCACAGGTTCTTCCCTGTATCAGCATGCATTAGTCTAATCAAAGACCCACCTGTGGGTTATACTGCACTATTTCATTAGTTTCTGCTCATACCTTTATTGTTTCATTCCTTTACATTTTCTTGTGGTTTCCCTGATATTCTAACTTAAGTTGACTTATTTAGCTCATTTAGCTTTTCTTATTTTTCCAGAAAGTATTTAAGGCAATAAATTTTCTTCTAAATATCTGAGACTATACTTCTAAAAGTTTACAATGTTTTTTTCATAAACTGTTTAGTTCTAAATGCTTTTCTAAAGTCTCACAATACTTCCTTTGATCTAGGAATCACTTAAAAGCATAATTTTCAATTTCCAAATACAGCAAGCCTCAGATACCATTAACCTGTACAGCACCTTTGATTGAAATGAAAAAAGTACACACACACACACACACACACACACACGCAGGTTAATGTAGGACTACAAAACCTGAACAACTGAGTTTTCACGTCCTGCAGCATGTGTGTATGTGCACTTCCACGCCCTCTCATACACCATCGATGCCACACGTGTGCACACTCCACACACACCACAACCTGCGGGTAAGTGATTGGGTCAAAATCTGGTGGGGAGACAGGATTCAGGTACCTGAGAGTGGAGGGCAGTCAACAGACCACTCAAAAGTCCCTGGGCATAGCTGGGGTGGGGCAGAGCCATGGAGACGTGTGTGTGCTTGGAATATCGCTTGCTTCTGATTCTCTCATGTTTACAGGGCCCTGTGAGCTGCTGTGGTTTTATGTGTTGGGGATGGGGTGGGGAGAACAGGTTGGGGGGAAGTCTCTTTATAGCTGCTCTAGGATCTAACCAGGAAGACGCAGATGTCTATACCTGCCTCAATACAATGTATATGTCTAAGATGTAAATGATACCCCTACTGGAACAGCTCTTGTTCACGCCACCTGGAACACTTACTTACATAAAGTGATGGTTTTGGGGCCGGCGCTGTGGTGCAGCGGGTTAACACCCTGGCCTGAAGCGCCGGCATCCCATATGGGCACCGGTGCGAGACCCAGCTGCTCCACTTCCAATCCAGCTCTCTGCCATGGCCTGGGAAAGCAGTAGAAGATGGCCCAAGTCCTTGGGCCCCTGCACCCACACGGGAGACCCGGAAAAAGCTCCTGGCTCCTGGCTCCTGGCTCCTGGTTTCAGATCGGCGCAGCTCCGCCTGTTGCAGCCAACTGGGGAGTGAACCATTGGATGGAAGACCTCTCTCTCTTCTCTGCCTCTCCTCTCTCTTTGTAACTCTGACTTTTAAAAAAACCCAAAGTGATGGTTTTGTCACAGATTTACAATTTAATTGCATTGTGATTAAAGAGCCTGCTCTCTGTTAAGACTTCACTGTGGCCTGTTGTCTGCTCTGTGTTTAAAAGTTTTTCATGGGGGCTGTGGCTCACTTGGTTAATCCTCTGCCTGTGGCGCTGGCATCCCATATGGATGCCAGGTTCTAGTCCCAGCTGCTCCTCTTCCAGTCCAGCTCTCTGCTGTGGCCCGGGAAGGCAGTGGAGGATGGCCCAGGTGCTTGGGCCCTGCACCTGAATGGGAGACCGGGGAAGAAGCACCTGGCTCCTGGCTTCAGGTCCGTGCAGCGCCAGCCAAGGCAGCCATCTGGGGGGTGAACCAATGGAAGGAAGACCTTTTTCTCTGTCTCTCTCACTGTCTAACTCTGCCTGCCAAAAAAAAAAAAAGTTTTTCACTATTTTTAGAGTATATTCTCAAATTGGTGGATTCAAGGTTTCTTAATATGTCCACTGGGTCCACTTTGCTCACTGTGTTGGTAAAATTTACTGTAGCTTTATTTGCTTTTTATCTGCTTGATTTATCAGTTACTGAAAGGGCTCTGTTAAAATCTCCCAGTAAATGGATTTCCTATCTTATTTCCTCTAACATATCTTCAGGTTATATTATTGGTTCTACAGAGCTTTAGAAATGTCACTTTTTCCTGGTGAATTGCTCTTTTTAGCAACAAAATATACTGTGCTGTTCTTTATAATAATGCCTTTCAACTTAAAGTCAGTTTAATAACTTCAGATTTCATTTAATATTTGCCTGATACATCTTTCTCACCCCTTTCCTTTCAAGCTTTCCCAATGTCTTTAGACATTTAAGATGCATCTGTTGTAAACAACATGTGGTTTGATCTTTAAAATCCAATCTGACAGTCCTTAGTGAGTCTGATCAATTTCCATGTATTGTGGCTATTAGAATAGTTGTACTTTATTTCTATCATCTTATTTGTGCTGTGATAGTTTGTTCTGATTCCCTTTGTGTCTTGATTGAATTTCTATTCCCATTTTATTCTGTACTTGTTTGGATTTTGCATATTATAACTCTGGCTTTTGCATTTTACACTCAAAATATTTACATGTATTCATAATACTTTAAAGTTACTCATTATTTCTGTCCTTCTTTTGAATGACATATAAAACACTTTAACTCTAATCCCCACCCCAACACATACATGCATACACACAGTTATGTTACAGGTTATTGTTGTCCAGGAGTTTAGTGTCTTTGTTTTTTATACCTATCTGACTAACATTATTATTGTTGCTTTATATTACCAATGACGGCTTAGATTTCCATAATTTCCCAATTTCTTTGGGCATAATTCCTCCATACATTTCACTCCATTCTTCTTGGTTAAATTTCCTCCTTACTGTATTTTTAGTAGTTTTTTTCAGGAAAATTTATTAGAAAATTTCTTATTTTTCTGAGAGTATGTTTATTTAGCCTTCACTCTTGAAGGATAACTTAGCTGGCAGAGAATTCCAGGTAGCCAATTCTTTTTTTCTTATCATTTGAAGACTTTTTCCCATGATATTGATGATTCCAGTACAGTTAAGAAGTCTGTTGTCAATTTCTCTTTGGAGTGACGACTCCTCATTGCTCTTAAAACACTGTCTTAGATATTTTG
Organism: Oryctolagus cuniculus; assembly: GCF_051225735.1. NCBI lineage: Eukaryota > Metazoa > Chordata > Mammalia > Lagomorpha > Leporidae > Oryctolagus > Oryctolagus cuniculus. The sequence continues at coordinate 43,178,723 of NC_142886.1, read as the reverse complement.
CCAAATTATACCTATTCTTGTAAACTATGGCATGAACAGGCAAAACTTTAGTTTATTTGTAATAGCTTTAGGAAATCGTGCTGCCTCAATCAAAGAAGTTATTATTTTTGTCAATTACGGAATTGATACAAAGTCTATTGCCCTTCTCATACTTATTAGATGATGATCTTTTCTATAACTTTTGTCTCTTTATCTTTATTTTCCTTTGCTGTATTCCAGGTATTTTCCTCAAGTCTACTTTCCATTTCACCAACTCTCTCTTTGGTTGCATCTAATTTTGATTTTTTTAAATGTCAGCAACCAGTTTTCCTTTCTAGAATCTCTACTTTGTTCAAATCTGGTTCTTTTTTGGAAAGTTATTGTATTTTTAATCTATTCCTTTTTTATTTTATTTTTGACAGGCAGAGTGGACAATGAGAGAGAGAGAGACAGAGAGAAAGGTCTTCCTTTTGCCGTTGGTTCACCCTCCAAAGGCTGCCGCAGCCGGCACACTGCGGCCGGCACATCGCGCTGATCCGAAGCCAGAACCAGGTGCTTCTCCTGGTCTCCCATGCGGGTGCAGGGCCCAAGCACTTGGGCCATCCTACACTGCACTCCCAGGCCATAGCAGAGAGCTGGCCTGGAAGAGGAGCAACTGGGACAGAATCCGGTGCCCCAACCGGGACTAGAACCCGGTGTGCTGGCACCGCAAGGCGGAGGATTAGCCTATTGAGCCACGGTGCCAGCCTTTAATCTATTCTTTATGTGCTTATTATTTAAAATATGTTTTTAGAGTCTTTATCACATAATTTTAATACCGGAAGTTTTGAGGGAAAAATATTGCTGTTTGCTGACTTTGCTAATCTGGTTCATGGTGGTTTAGTTTTTCATTTGTTTTATAATTTTAGATTGTGAGCTCATGTTCAAGAGGATTTCAACCATCAGAGTCCTGCTGGACCTTGATTGAAGGCAATATCCCTCCAGAGATGTTAAAGACTCAATTTTCAGTATCCTTCTGCCAGACTCTCCAGGATTATAACTTGCTCAATATCAGTGTTACTTGACGTTTCAGCCTTGCTGTTTGCAGAGCATGTTGATATTTTAAGATTCTAAGCCTATTAAAAGACAGACTCATGTCTGCTAATTCTCAAGAGACACTACAAATCTCTCTCCCAGTTTCCAGAGTAAGATAGATACCACTCCTTGTCACTTCCATAAATGAATATATTCTTTCCAAACCATCTTTTTACCAAGTGTCTTTTTGTGGGCTCTGAATTTCTGCTGGGGATGACTCAGCTCCAACTCCCAGCCTAGAATAGTTTGAATTCATCTATTTTCCTTGTGTGGGCTTAAATCTCAAGCCATTAAATTACCAAGACAAGAAATACCTACACAATTATATTGGTTTTCAAATTCCTTCTTCATTTTTGCCCCTTTTATTCTTATAAAATAAGCTACACATGTATAAAATCATGTTTTATTATATTTTACCCAGGACCTTTAATATTTTAAGTTGGATAGTTTTCAGATTATCTTGAATGTCAGACTGCAGTGAAGGGAAGACTACAAAGCTCTTACCTTTCCATGCCTTATGATTATAGGGGAAGGCTCAATTAGATATTGCTATATTAAAACTATTTCTTATAGCTTCTCATTTTTTATGAGGAATATGGGAACACCTTGGATTGGAGCTTTCCACAAGTTTTATGCATTTTGTGTTGGAAAAGTGAAGAAAAGTAGATGACAATGGAAAGTGAGAAGCTACTAAAGTTAAGATGGATTATGAGAGGCTATACTTTATAATGAAAATCTTGAATTCAGAAGGCTAGAACATCTTCTATAATCAATCCATATAATGTACAACACACAAAATGCAACTCATTAGTTTTCCTTCTCCAAAAATAAAGGTGTTGTATTTGGTATGGTCTTATAGGTCAACTCTTTTAAATTAAGAAAAACACGTGAGGGTTAAGAAGTTATTTTTCAAGAAGGATTTGAAAGAGGGAAAACTGAAGATTATCATGGTTTTAGGAAACACAGTGCTCTGGGTAGAATATTAGTTTATCATCAGAAAGACCAAGAAGGAGATATGGAACACTTACCGTGGTAGAGTGGACACAGTTGGGAAGAAAGGAGACAAGGGTGTCTTGGACAAAATGAAAGTCTTAGTATAATATTAGGTTTATTATGAGGAAAATAAAGGGCAATGGAGGTGGACAACATGAATAAAAGAGCATTCTCCACGTTCAAACGAGAACAGTAGAAACAGAGAGCCTGCTGGAAATAAACTTGAAAATTTGGAGGTTGGAAGGGTAGCATTTGTGCACTGTTCGTAAGGACAGAGACGCTCCCAGGTTGCCCTGCCTTCTGCTTCTCCATCAGGACAGCTTCTATCAGCTCCAAAAAAGGCTGCTGCAGCCATTAGGCAAGCAGTACTTTTCCATTTCCTCAGTATTGGGGAACGGGGTGCTAAAGATAATGCAATAGAGAAACCATTATTAAGGCAAGATGGCAAAAGATAAGATTATAATTTCAGAGGCCAGGAACCCAGAACTGGGGAGACAGACAAATAATGAGAATTAAGGCACTCTCCACAGGCTTTGGCAAATGTCAAGCCAAGACTTTCTACTTTGGGTATAGAATGATATGGAGTGATGTCTTGCCTGCTAATCATGGGAGGAGGGGCTCGAGAAGGAGTTTAAGAGGTCATTTAGACCACAACATTTCATTCAAGTGACCTTTTCTCTTCTAAACCAGGTGACCCCCAACTCTCCAATTCTATGCATTTTCGACAGTTTATGTACAGATGTGTAAAGTGTGTCTTCCCAATGGATTTATTAGATCTCAGTATGATTCCTCATTTTAAAACTATATAAAAGTAATTAACCCGAGAGGGATTTGCCACTGATTGGAAAGGCTATTATTTCTGCCAGTTCTCGGTCTCAGAAGAATACACTCATGGACACTTACCTTAGTGAAAGCCCGGTAGCATAAGCCACACAGCTCCACCAGGTAGGCCAACGTGAAGACAGCATTCTGAATCACAAAGCTGAGCAGTTTTGAAAATGGTTCCAACAAATTCTGCAACGAGATGAGGGCCAAAAAATAATAACTTCTGAGTCTTCCATCAAAAAAAGTACTAAAGCCGTAATATTTTAACTGATTAAATCATTCTTTTTTACAGTGTGAAATCTGTTGTTGACTACTGTGGCAACTCTGTTGATCTAATAAGACCAGAACTGCACCTTCAACGAATGGCTCAAATAACACGATTTGATCATCTTATTGCTAAAAAATTAATCTATTTTGCATATGATGTCATTCACAAATCAAACTATCAATTTCAGTGTATGTCCACTAAATCAATCAACACTCTGTGAGGTTTGCATTAAGATCTTCCAGTCCATCCCTCAGAACCTTGAAGCATCTACAGGTTCATTAGGTTGAAATCTTCCAGAAACTTGTCTTCTTGGTAGTGTAGCGTGAACCACTCTTGGATTAGTACCAAAACACTATTGGCTTGGAGAAAATCCATGATGACCCAGTTTCCTGCCAATTCTTATCAGGAAGGCATTGCCCACTTTGGTTTCTCCATCTGAATTCTACCCATAATGGTCAGTTTGAGATCCACATACTCTCTTCAGTCATTCAGAAATATTTGTTGAGCACCTACTGAGTGTGAGGTAGCGTTACATGCTTTCCAATAGTTTATCTCATTCATGTTTCTTTTAAGTGTCCTGGGAAACAGTATGTCTAGTTAATGACACAGCTCTAGAACCTAACACAAATACTTTTACACTCTAGCTCTGTAGCCTTGAATAAATGAATTTTAAATTTTTAAATTTATTTTATTTTATTTGAAAGGCAGAGGAGATAGACAAGTGGAGATCTTCCATCTACCAGTTCATTCCTCAAAGCCTGCCTGCAACAGCCAAGGCTGGGCCAGGCTAAAGCCATCAGCTTAGAATTCAAGTCGTGTCTTCCACGTGGGTGGCAGGGACCCAAGCACCTCACCCATCACCTGCTGCCTCCCAGGGTGCACATTAGCAGGAAGCTGGATCAGAAGCAGGGAAGCCTGGACTTGAGTCAGGCATTCAGATAAGAGATGCAGGTGTCTCAAGCTCTGGCTTAATACCTGTGCCAAATGCCCGCCTGTCAAGAAGTGAGTCAATGACCTGAGATGCAGTTTTCTCCTCTGTCAATGGGCACAGTAACAGCTTCATTGTAATAAACCTTCTTCAGGGTGGGGAGAACCAAAGGACACAATGTATGTAAAGCACGTGGCAGCAGTAAGTGCTGCTCAAGGTTACCTCTGACCTTCATCACAAACCCTATCAAGCTTTGGTAGTCCCCCCTCTGTTGCCAGATGGGCTGTTAAGTACACAACTAACTTGCCTAACTCCATAAAGCCAAGGCATGAAATTCAAACCCAAGTTCTAGAGCAGGTGTCATTGCTCCACAGAGAAGACAGGACTTTAGTTGGACTCTAGAAGACTCCCATGCCATGATTTCATGAGTTCTCAACGTCGCTCGTCCCCGCTGTCTGGATTATAACAGTTAGCCACGCTTCGTGAGCAAACTCAGTATCCAGAGGGAAGCCCAGGTGAGGACATAGGTCATCCACAGTCTCATCACTGAGTGATAACATTTTTATAAATCTACCTTCTTCATTTGTACCAGTTTACTCAGTTAAAAATCTTAAACATATACAATCCTATATTTTATTTTTATTATCTTACTATAATGTAAGGAATTTCTGGAGCCATCTAATTTCAGCATCATCCATTTTAATGGCCGTAAGAGTCCTATTTTACTGTAAATAACACCCAATATATTTTTGCATGAAAATTTCACTGTCATTTTCTTTTCAATAAATTCCCAGAAAAGGAATCATGAGAGCAACAGATATGAGCACTTTTGAGATTCTTTTTCGTTACTGAGACAAAAATGAATTCACTGCATGTTGGTTGACCCTGATGATAATTAAATATCTTACTTATTTGTATTCCACACAGAAGCCCAGTAGTGCTTTCCACATAGAAAATCTTAAAGAAACTCTTTGAGACAGGATTATTGATTCAGTATCCTTTGCCCCAGATGAATGCCTTCCCTTGAAACACTGACAGTTAATGAATGCGGTAGGGAAAGTGTCTCATGTTGACACACACTGCATCCTTATTGGTCAAGAAGAGAAAGTTGGATTCAAGCTTGAATGGAAACTTGCTCTTATACCCTACAAAGCAGAGCCAGGATGGAGTAATCTGATACGACACAAAAACCAAAGAACCTATGATGAAATCTCATAACCGGGTATGTGAGTTAGGCCAAGACATTTTATCTTTCTGAGCCTGCTTCTTATCTGTAAATAAACAGATGAGCCAGATGGTTTCTTTGCAACTTTCTGGCATAAACTTGAGTCTATGAAACCACAGCCAAGGTAAACGGTTCTAGGAGACACGTGCTGTTGATATACTAACTAGCAATTACAAGCTATTGAAATACAAACTACTGTACCACTGCATGTAACGCAGCCTAGAAATGCAGCCAGGAATCAAAAAATGAGTGAGACACTGTACTGAACTTCATCACACTCGCAGTCTCCTTGGAAAGACTACAGCACAACACAAGTGCTAACAGAGCTCTATCAAGTATTGTGAGGGCTGATATAAGAGGAAGCTACTACGGATGATATACACATTGTTTTCTTTATATGGGACCTCGAAGCACGAAAAGGAGCTCATCCCACTGACAAGAGTATAAAGCATTTCAGGCAAAGCCAGGAGGTATGGAATTAAATAACATTATAAATAAGAAGCATTAAGCGCAACAAGTGGTGGTAGCTGTTTTGATGACGATGATGATTCTGAAAGTGTAGAGGAGGTATGGGAAGTGGGACACATAATACAAGATTAAATTGGAAACTGGTGAGTTATGATGCAACTTGTTGCATATCACATTATGGAATCTGGATATTACCCTGAAAGAAATGAGGAGATATCAAAGAATTGGCATGATGAGATCCATGTAGAGAGAGATCATTTTCTTGGTAGTATAAGGACAGATTGATGAGCAGTTGTCCAGAACTTGGAGAACCAATTATAAACAATGACACTGTGATCTACCAAACACTGGCCCAGCATGAGGAGAGGCAAGGAGGCTGAAAGGGAGGCCTTCAGTGTGCAGGTGACTGTGTCTTCAGCACTGCCTAGTTTTAGATTTAAAAACAACTGAATACCCAGTCGGCTGTTTTTCTGAACATACATACCCTTGTGGCATTGGTAGAGGGTATCTTCAAGAGGCAAATCATAATTCTCAAACTGGAATCTAAAGAACACTGTGAACAAATATGAAAAGAAGCAGAAGTCAGTGCCTTCTTAATATATCTTTTTTTCCAAATAGTTTCTAAGCATTTATGTTAGTAAAAAGAAACACCCAAAATATAACTGCCTCTAAACAGTTTCCCACAACATAATTCAAATTGAAAAAAAAATCACTCTCAGGTTAAAAATTTTTAATTAAACAACATTAACTAAACATAACTCCTAAACTATTTTTCAAAGGTATAGTTCTAAAATTAAATCACATACAGAAAGGGAATGATGGATGGATGGACAGACAAATGGACAGACAGATGGACAAATGAATGAGCAGATGACACATCAATGATGGGTAGATATTAAATATATCCAACGCTAAAGAGGTATACTAATTTGTGAAAGGCCATGTTAGGAAAAAGACGACTTAGCTCTATTTAAAACCGTCAGTATAAATAAGAACCTTTCCCTGCTGTGAAAAGACAACACAAAAACCTCGGAAAAAGGAATAAAATTTCTACAAGAGAAAATCAAGTCTTACAAATCTATTCATAATTCTATTTTGGCAAGATTCCTATCAAAATGTACTTTTAAAACTGAATTTTCTGAGATTAGGAGGAAATGTTACAATGAGAATAAACAACAACACTTCTGAGCACTGCAAATACGTCACAATAGCAGTTGTACTTAAGTTTCTGTAGCTGTGTGTATCAGGCTCTTTAGGAGACTAAGCCAGTGCTCCCCAGGCAGAATCCTTGGACCAGGAGCACCTCTCTCACCTGGCAACTTGCTAGACTGCAAATCCTGAAACCCTATTGAATCAGGGATTCTCAGATTAGGCCACTAATCCATGTTTTAGCAAGTCCTGTGGGGACACCAGTGATGCACACTGAAATCTGAGATACATTTCTCAATGAGAAATTTGTGAAAACAAACTGCAGATGGTGTTTCAATGATAACATTTTCCCCAGAGACTGAAAACACAGGCAGTGCAGGCATTATGCAGAGCGGGATGACACGCTGCTTGGGAGTCCCACATCCCATACTGGAGTACTTGGTTGAGTCCTGCCTACTCACGCTGCTGATTCAGCTTCCTGCTGATGTGCCTGAGAGGAGGCAGATGATGGCCTAAGTACTTGCTCCCTGACACCCGTGTGGGAGACATAGAGGGAGTTCCTGTCTCCGGTTTTCAGCCTGGCCTAGCCTAGCCCTGGCTGTTGCAGGCATTTGGAGAGTGAACCAGCAGACAGATGTCTCTCTCTCTCTCTCTCTCTCTCTCTGTCTTTCCCACACTCTCTGTTGCTCTTCCTTCCTTTTTTTTTTTTTTAAGGTTTATTTATTTATTTCAAAGGCAGAGTGACAGAAAGGCTTTGGCCAGGGCTGGGCCACGCCAAAGTCAGGAGCCAAGAACTTCTTCCAAGTCTCCCACGCAGGTGCAAAGGGGCCCAAGCACGTGGGTAATCTTCTGCTGGTTCCTCAGGCTCATTAGCATGGAACTGGATTGCAAGTGGAACAGCTGAGACTTGAACCAGTACCCATACGGGATGCCTGCACCACAGGAGGTGGTTTAACGCACTACGCTTTGACACTATCCCCACTCATCCTTTCAAATACATACATAAATAAATCTTTAACAAAAATAAATAAAAACAAAGTCAGGAGCTGATCTGACATAGCAGGGCAAATTCTTACAGAAACTCTGAAAGTGTTTCACACGCATCTTCTAAGGGAAGCAGGGGTCCATTCAATCTGCTCAGTACCCATGGGACTTGATGTGACATTTACACTGGCTTAAGCCAAGGGCTGGACACTGGCTGCTCATCAGGCTCCCACAGTGATTTAAAAATCAGGAAATGCCATCTTGGAAAGAACGGGAAGGGGGCTACACGGGGCCTGTGCTCCTCTGTGACAACAATCGGCAGCTGATCTCATACCTGGGGTGGGAACCACCTTCTCACCAAGGGCCTTCTGCATATTTGTGACATCATTCGTGGGCCATAAAAAATCATCATCTTAAAAATTAGCCTATTCAGCCGTCGCCACAGCTCACTAGGCTAATCCTCCGCCTGCGGTGCTGGCACCCCAGGTTCTAGTCCCGGTCGGGGCGCCGGATTCTGTCCCGGTTGCCCCTCTTCCAGGCCAGCTCTCTGCTGTGGCCCGGGAAGGCAGTGGAGGATGGCCCAAGTGCTTGGGCCCTGCACCCCATGGGAGACCAGGAGGAGCACCTGGCTCCTGGCTTCAGATTGGCGCAGTGCACTGGCCATAGCAGCCATTTGGGGAATGAACCAACAGAAGGAAGACCTTTCTCTCTGTCTCTCTCTCTCTCACTAACTCTGCCTGTCAAAAAAAAAAAAAAAATTAGCCTACTAAAGATTTATTGAAAGTTGAGTCCTGCCTGCGATTTCCTTGGCAGGGCGAGACCAAATGACGTCACGGGCCTGGCAGGCTGGCTGCTCCCACCCTGTCATACAAGGACTGGTGCTGCCCCGTCCTCAAGGGTCTCATTCTACTAATTATCTTATCTCGTTCCACCTCATGCATCAACCTTGTGGACAAGGTCCCTGTGGGCAGGCGACTGTCCCCAACTGGGCACACTAGTTGTGTACAGCTGGCAACACTCCCAACTGCTCAGCTAAATGTTCAAGTTAAATATTTTGCTGATCACACCTGCACACAGGCATTCGAATTTGCCACACTTGCCCCGATGCCTTTCTCAGCACGTATGGCTCTCTAGCAAGGAGTGGCTCTGAATGACTCCAGCCCTAGGGAGGTCCTTTGTGGCCACGTGAAAATGTGTGCAGTCTAAGAAGAGCCTTTGAAAAGTTCATGGAAAATGTGTATCATGAAAAGACTTCAGTATTTTTGCACCAACATAAACTAATCTCTCCCTTTAAAATGTATTTATTTGAGTTCCCATCTGCTGCTTCACTCCCAGAATCCCCACATTGGCTGGAGCTGGGCCAGGCCACAGCCAGGTGCCGGCAGCCAGCTCAGGTCTCCCACGTGTCTGGCAGGAAGCCGTTTACTTGAGGCAACACCTGCTGCTGCCAGGCCTGCATCAGCACAAAGCAGGAGCTGGGTATCAGGCCCAGGCACTCTGCTGTGGGACGCAGCATGTTAGCTGCTAAGCTAAATGCTCACCCCAAATGTCGCTTTTAATCCCATTTCCCCACAAGCTCTCCAAAGTGCATGGTTTCAGAGTGCAGGTTCTCCCGGCTTGGATTTGCTCGGCTACCCCAGGTCTGTGGGCTAACAACAGTCACAAAAGGAGAGGTGGTAAAGACTCTCCCTCTGTACCCCCGCTCTGCTTCGTAACTTCAGACTCAAAGCAGCCCAAACCAAGCTACGGCTCCCTCACTAGCAGCCTCACAGACCCTCTTAGTATCTGCTGATTTGCAAAAAGGCATTCTCAGAGGTGACTACCATCCACGCACCATTTTACAGGTGCATCGTGATATTTCAGAAGTGCAGCTCGCGACGTGCAACGTCACTTATCAGATCAACAAGGGATTCGTCTTGCTCCCAGTTAAACACTTGGGTCTGTGCTCTCCATGGAGAAAGCACAAAATCCTCACGGAGCAACTTAGGTTCAAAGACACAGCAACGGCTCTGCCGGCCACCTCCTCTCCCTCTCCAGAGATCTGAACGCCTTCAACTCCTCGCCAGGAGTCTGTTAGTGGAGGAGCACAGTGCTGTGAGTCAGCAGGCTTGAGTGCTGCCTCCCCCTGGCCCCACGGAGCTATCCCAGCACGTCACACCCCCTCTGAATGTGCAGCCCTCATCAGGAGCATGGGCGCCCTGGAAGGATGATCTGGATAGTTCTCTTTCCCCGCGAACAGAACAGGTCTCTGAGTTTGCAGTTAATGCATTTGTATTGATAATGATTGTGAGGTCACCAATTTCTACACAAGTAATGAAGTATGCGTGCTTGGAGGGGTTACGTCCCTTTAGACAATCCTCTAACACTGAAACTTTACCTTATACATCTGAGCTCCTTTTAGACAAGGCTATTTATTTATTTACTTAAACATCCAATGAGAAAGATTTCTACCTAAAGAAATCTACTAATGTCTCTCTGACCTTTCAAAATTTTAGTCACCTTCAAACATGCAGCCCCCAAGCATAGCCGTGATTAGTGAGCAGAATGCCCACTCTGCGTTGGAAAGAACAACCCAACAGATCTCACACAACGGCTGACCGAGGCCTCTCCCAGTCCTGGGGGGATACGTAAAATCCTCCCTGGCTCTGCTGCTGGCGTTGTTCTCTGTGGGCAGACGGTCTGCAAGGGTCGGAAGGTGATTCAAACCGAAGTCCTGCACTGAGCTCACCTTCAGAGGTAAAACACAAGGCAGCTTGGCGAAGAATGTCTGGAACTGGCTGCTGATTGTGGTCCAGAGGCTACTGGGAGAATCCATGGGTAAAGCTTCCATGAATGTAGCCATGTTTTCCAAACAGCGTATCATAGCACCCCCTGCTGGTAAATTCTTTTTGTTATTTAGACCCTAAAAACAAAAGTATAGGCAGTCAACTGCTGAAACCGCGTGGAAGTTCATTTAGCCACTGGGTGAAGAACATTTCAAAATTCACATATCCATGCTAAAAACCTGGGTCGAGTGCCCACACTGTAGGCCGACCACTGCAAAAGCCAGGAGGAATACAAAATCAACAAGTCCAGACTAACTTACGGGAAACAACAGTGAGAAACAAGAAACATCTTCTAAGGGCCTATGGTTGTGCAGCCAGACACTAAGAAGACACAACAAATGACGCATGCTGGAAAGAATTCCCAGGACAGCCATGGGGAGTGGGAATGGCCGAAGCAGTAGCTTTCCTTCTTGCTATAGGCAACGTGCCCAGGCCAACCGAGACAGCTAATCAGCAGTGGAGCCGCATCGTGACTCCAAGTCTGGCGATACAGTGTGCACTGCTCTGCCCATTGCACCACACTGCAAAAGCTGGCTACTTCCTGGGGGGCGAGTGCTCGGCGCTGGTGTCCAGCACTTAGCTGAACACTTAGCTCTGAAGTAGGGGTGGCGAACCTGATCTCTGCAGAGGGCCATTTGGATAATCATCACATCGTTCACAGGGCATACAAAGCTATCAACTTGAAAATTATCCTGTTACAGATTTATAGAGTTTGAATTCCACCTACGGTTGCTTTGGCGGGGCCAGACCAAATGACTTCTGTGGCCCATGAACTGGACGCCCCTAACCCTTGCTTTAAACCAACAGTAAATCCACATACACTTTCAATTTAATTTTTGTATTAAATTACTTTGCCTTTCTTCCTCAGAAGCAGTATCAGAGAGAGCGAGAGAGCGAGCGAGAGCGAGAGGCTTCAAGACATGGCAGAGATTGTTCAGCCTGAGCTTAGGGCATCACAAAAGCAAAGCTACCTCCAAGAGCTGGCTGAGAGCAGCGATGGAGCTCAGCTCGTTGAAGTCCATCAGAGACGTGGCCAGGGTCCGTAAGAACGTCCCATCTGGAAAGCCAACGATCAGATTTAGCAGGGCGGGTTCAGGGCGTTTGTGGTGAATGAATGCAGCCTCAACGGGCCGTTACCTTTGATCGTGCTCTGGAACAGCTGCGGGAAGATGCCGTTGGGTGCCAGCTGATGGAAGATGCAGCGCAGGAACTGCTTGGCTACCCCCGCTGCGTTGCCTGGGACCATCATGCTGGGGTAGGACAGAGAGAGAAAAGACAGGAAGTCATGGGACGAGGAGCACGCGCTGTGGCGTTTCTTGCTTTGCTTAGAATTCAGGTATTTACACGTCAGTCCTTCTGTGGGGCAGGTCTTTGTGCTTCTGTCTGTGAGATGAAGTACTCCAATCTAACCTTACCCACGTTCACGGTAAGTGTTTAGAAAAAGAGAACCATGAGGCCGGCGCCGCGGCTCACTAGGCTAATCCTCCGCCTGCGGCGCCGGCACCCCGGGTTCTAGTCCCGGTCAGGGTGCCGGATTCTGTCCCAGTTGCCCCTCTTCCAGGCCAGCTCTCTGCTGTGGCCCGGGAGTGCAGTGGAGGATGGCCCAGGTGCTTGGGCCCTGCACCCCATGGGAGACCAGGAGGAAGCACCTGGCTCCTGACTTCAGATCGGCACAGTGCACCAGCCATAGCGGCCATTTGGGGGGTGAACCAACAGAAGGAAGACCTCTCTTTCTCTCTGCCTCTCTCTCTCACTGTCTAGCTCTGCCTGTCAAAAGAGAGACAGAGAGAACCATGAAATGTCCAAGCAGTGCTGGAGCTGGGTTCTGAGACCTGGAGAAGAAAGCCATGTGTCCAGAGCATGGCAGAGCCAGGAGCAGACCCCCGGAGGAGGACGACCAGTGAGACTCCCCTAGGGAAGTAGCACTGGCCGAGAGAGCAGCTCGGAGGGAGGGAGACGGTCACACCCCCTGCGGCACCCGAGCCAGGACGTGTGGAAGGCCAGGCCTTCCGTAGACCCTGTTTTCCCTTCACACGTTGTCCACTTCTGCATGTCGAAAAGGGAAGCCGAAAGATGTTTATGTGGCCCAGCTCCTTAGAATGGGGTCCCAGGGGTGGGTTAGGGACTGGGTGAGCAGAAGGAACAAAGAGCAAACCATGAACCCCATTGCATAAACATGGAAAGTCCCACTTTCTTTTCTCTCATTCGGCCATGACTACCCTGAAATGCCAGTTCCAAGTTTTAGGTCAAAAATGTTCTTCAGGAGAAAAATCTACATCAAACTTAATACAGTTTCAGAAAATAGAGAAGGAGGGACCTATTCCCAGTTTGTGTTATGAGACCAGCATATCCAGAAAACTAAAATCAGATGTGTGTAAAGCCATTAGCAAAATTAATCAATGAATAAAAATCAAAGAAGGAAACAAAAGAAATGGCAAGAGGAAAGACAGACCAATAGCCTTCCTGAACACTGAAACCAGCTATGTAGTAAAAGAAGATACATTGTAGCCAATAGGATTATCCCAGGAACAGAAGGTGAGGATAATGTCAAAACCAACCAAAGCCATTCAATATATTAAAAAATAAAAAGATGGGCCCAGCATTTTGGCATAGAAACACTGTTGCCTGCAATGCCAGCTTCCCATATAGGCACCGGTTTGAGTCCCGGCTGCTCCACTTCCAATCCAGCTCCCTGCTCACGGCCTGGAAAAACCAGCATAAGATTGCCCAAGTGTGTGAGTCTCTGCCACCCAGGTAGGAGACCAGGAGGAAGCCTCTTGTTCCTGGCTTCAGCTGGCCCAGCCCTGGCTATGCAGCCACTCAGGGAGTGAAGCAACAGATGGAAGATCTCCCTCTCTTTCTCTCTGTCTCTCCCTGTCTCTCTGTAACTCTGATTTTCAAATAAATAAATAAATAAATCTTTTTAAAAAATAAAAGATCTAGTGAATTCTTATATAATTAAACATGCAGTTACCCTGTGACCCAAGAATTCCATTCTTAGGTATTCATACAAGAGAAATAAACACATTTTTACAAAGAGCTAGTATAAGTGTTCATGGCAGCTCTCTCTCTGTACTGCAGCCCCAGACTGGAAGTAACCTGCAAGCCCTTCAACAGGAAAATGAACAAACTATGGGATACAATTCAGCACTGAAAAAGAAACAAACTGCAGATACAAGCGACAGCGTCACCACATTCCCAAAACAGATGGAGTAAACGATGCCAGGTCCAAGAGCGCACACACGGTTCTGTTCACAGGAATCTCTACGACAGGCAGGGAGAGCCACAACAGTATCTGACTGTGGGGCCGGAGGCCGGTGGGACGAGGCACGGGAAAGGAGTCTGGAATTGGTGACAACGTTCTGTATCTTAGCAGGCGTCTGGGTTTGCAGGTGTGTGCCTTTGTCAAAACTCAGAACGTCCCATCTATTGGCAAATTCTATTGGCTTTACTTTCAAAATATTTCCTGAAAATATTCTTTGCAGGATCCTTCCTCTCCACCTGACAGCAGGCCACTGTCACCTCCTACTCGCACCCCTGAAGAGATCTCCTTCCATCCTGCTCCATGCTTGTGTCCTCCCGGCCACACTGATCTGTTCCCAGACACCAGGCATTTTCCTGACTTAAAGCCTACGCGCCTGCTTCCTCTGCCTGGAATGTTCTCTCATGGATTGCTCTCTCCTTTCACTCAAGTTCATTCATATGCCCCTTCCTCGGGAAGAACTGTCCTTGGCCATTATCTCTGACTACCATCTGCAGTCACTTTCTATCACCCGGACTTACTTGATTTATCTTCATAGCATTCGGCATTAAATGAGATGAAATGTCAGAGTCCTTGGTGGTTAATTTGCTTATTTCCTCCAAGTTCCAGAAGAGCCAGAATTTGCTGTTTTGTTAACCACCGGCGCCTCCGTACCCAGCTGTCTCTCTGCACTAGCACCTAACACTTAGCACAGTTCACGATGGTAACTTTGTGCAATTATTTTACTCGTACTTGCCTCCCTGGTAGAATGTAAGTCCATGAGGGCAGGATGTCAGTTTTGCTGCCAATTAAAACCCAAGTATCTAGCACGTGTTCGTGGACTAAAATGAGTGAGTGAGTGGACGAAGGCATGAACAGAAAATGGATAGTAGTGCTCTCCGGAGCTGCAGCCGCAACCCTCAGTGTCTCTCCCTAGGTATGCACGGATGCTTCAGAAACAGGGTGCACATGCACAAAAGAAAGTGAGATGGGGGCTCACTTGAGGCCTTACCTTTCTGCTTGATTAGAAAAAGTCGTGCTGGATGCCAACCTAGGAGAGAAGGTAAACAGAGTCACACAGATGGCTCAGCTCCCACGATGAGACATCATGGCCGGAGGCCCTGCTGCAGCTTGAGCGTAGATGGGGAGGCAGACGGAGGGTCTTCAACAGGAGTATCATGAACAGAACTATGCATAGACTGAAAAAACTATTTTGCCCCCAAATAAACTTATCTTGGAATTCCATTTTCTCTGACATTTTTGAAGTTCCCTCCTGCAAACCACTGACAACTTTCCTGACCAGAGACAGAAGCTTAGTCAGTGCTTACTCCCCAGGCTTAAATGCACCCCAAGGGGCCTGCTCTGTGGCATAGTATGCCATGCCTCTGCTTGCAGCACTGGGTGCCGTTCGTGTCCCAGCTGTGAACAAGCAGATGGAAGATCTCTCTCTCTCTCTCTCTCTCTCTCTCTCTCTCTCTCCCTCTCTCTTTCTCTGTAACTCTGCTTTTCAAATAAATAAATAAATCTTCAAAAAAAAAAAAAGAATAGATAACAGGTATTTATTAGCTAACTGTTGAACTGACATGATCAGAAGGAAAATCTGCCATATTGAGAAATGGATTAGTAATTGATAAATGATAAGTAATTGATAAATTCATGAAAAATTTAATTTGGTCCTCTCTTAGAAGTTGAGTTCAGAGGCAGGTGCTGTGGTGTAGTTGGTTAAGCCTCTGCCTACGGTGCCAGCATCCGATATGGGTGCCATTTCAAGTCCTGGCTGCTCCACTTTGGATCCAGCTCCCGCTAATGGCCTGGGAAGGCAGTGGAAGATGTCCCAAGTTTTGACAAGTATAAGCATATGGTTCTGAGTGCATGGAAATATTGTATATGTCATCATGTTGAAAGGAAATGTCCTAACTCTGTGGGTTTAGAAATGTGTCTTTACCAATAAAGGAAGAAACAAATAAAGGGAATGCTACAAGTTTATTTATTAAGAATGAGCTGAGGCCAGCGCCAAGCTCAATAGGTGATTTTTATTTTTGTAATTTGCTTTCTACTTAGATCCCTCTTAAACTTTCCCTACTCCATCCTCTAGCCTTCAAGATCCCCTTTGCTGCACTGATTGGTTACTTTGCCAACATTTATCTATTCATGGTAGTGTCCAGCATGAAGGGACCATAACCAGAGCAACGGGGAGTGGTATCTGGTGGTGCTGGTTGCTGGAACCTCTGTTGCTCTCCAGATGAGTTCTTGGCTCCGCTAATTTTTTTTGTAAAAGATTTATCCATTTATATTTGTAAGGCCCAAATACAGAGAAAGAGAGAGAGAGAAAGAGAGAGAGAGAATCTTTCATCTACTGATTCACTGCCCAAATGGCCACAACAGCTGGGTCTGGGCCAATCCAAAGCCAGGAGCCAGGAGCTTCTTCCAGGTGTCCTGCATGTGTGCAGGGGCCCAAGCGCTCCTTTCCCAGGTGCATTAGCAGGAAGCTGGATTGGAAATGGAGCAGCTGGGACTTGAACTGACGCCCATATGGGCTGCCAGCACTGCAGGCGGAGGCTTAGCTTTTTACACCACAGTGCCGGCCCCCTCAGCTCATTCTTTTTTTTTTATTTTTATTTATTTATTTATTTATTTATTTATTTATTTATTTATTTTGACAGGCAGAGTGGACAGTGAGAGAGAGAGACAGAGAGAAAGCTCTTCCTTTTGCCATTGGCCGGCGCACCGCACTGATCTGATGGCAGGAGCCAGGTGCTTCTCCTGGTCTCCCATGGGGTGCAGGGCCCAAGCACCTGGGCCATCCTCCACTGCACTCCTGGGCCACAGCAGAGAGCTGGCCAGGAAGAGGGGCAACCGGGACAGAATCAGGTGCCCCGACAGGGATTAGAACCCGGTGTGCCGGTGCCGCAAGGCGGAGGATTAGGGGATCTTGAAGGCTAGAGGATGGAGTAGGGAAAGTTTAAGAGGGATCTAAGTAGAAAGCAAATTACAAAAATAAAAATCACATGGAGGAGCTTCAGTGATAAATGAGAGGGTTGTGCCCTGTATAAAGGAGCTGTAAACCCACTGGCCTCATCTGTTCTTCGTGGTGGAATTGAGGCCGGCAGGGAAGCCCTGAACTAGATGGAGGCTGATTGTTTCCTTGGAAGCTTTGCGCATTACTCAGGTTGCTAAGGATGCTCCTCCTGTCTCTTTCTAGTCCGCCCCAGGAGGCAGAAACAAATATGTGCATATCTACATATGCTAAATGCATCTGCTACTGTTTTTCCTTTGCTTTCTTCAAAGTTTATGTGTTTCCATCCTAACTGTTGGCAATGCTTGAACGTGGATGATCTTTGCTTATGTTTAAACAAACAAAAACAAATCCCTTTCTCTGTTATACTGTAAGTCAGACCAGCTGCTTCAAGAAGATGGTAACAGACCAGGACCATAATTCTGTCTTGTCTAAGATGGAAAAGTATCAATAGTAGAACTGAGACCTGGCAATAATAAAAACTCTCAGCTCCACAAGTATTGCTGACAGCTGATACAATATTTATTCCACAATTACTATGATTAATTCAAAATCAAAGGCTTAAATGAAACAATTCATTTTTCTTCTCTCTCCATCACTCACTTTTACAATTGGCTGCTGCAAAGTTTAGAGGTGGAAGGGTGGGATTTAACTCTCTACCATCTGTGACTCAGGACTCCTGAGGACGCCACCAATAAAATTGTAGGAAGGGGAATAAAAGTCATATACTTTTGGGATTGAGGAGTTTTTAAAGTTTCCTTTTTTGTCTTTAAAATCAGGATTTCATCTTTAAAAACAAAAGAGTAGATTTAAGCTCCGTCAAAATTCACTTTCTCCCTTCTTCAAATGCCAGGAATTTGCAGAAGTCAGCTGTTGGCTGCTTCTTCCAGTTAGACCTCCCCAGAGAAAGCTGCTCCCCCTGACTTGTGCAGCACCCACTGCTCACTGCAGCACCGATCCCATCCCATCCTGGATGGCCACTCATGTCCTTCAACAACCAGGCTACCATCACTGGAGGGTGGCAGCTAGGACTCACTGCCTGTGGCCCAGAGCACCTAGCACTGTGCTGCACAAATCAGAAAGGATAAATTCATGAAAAATTTAATTCGGTCCTCTCTTAGAAGTTGAGTTCAAGGGCAGGTGCTGTGGTGTAGTTGGTTAAGCCTCTGCCTACGGTGCCAGCATCCGATATGGGTGCCATTTCAAGTCCTGGCTGCTCCACTTTGGATCCAGCTCCCGCTAATGGCCTGGGAAGGCAGTGGAAGATGTCCCAAGTGCTTGGGCCCCTGTACCCATGTGGGAGGCCCAGAAGAGGCTCCTGGCTTCTGGCTCCTGGCTTCGGCCCAGCTCTGGCTGTCACAACCATTTGGGGATGAAACAGTGGACGAAAACCTTTCTGTCTGTCTCTCTCTCTCTCTCTCTATGTCTGTAACTCTGCCTCTCAAATTAAATAAATAAATCTTTTTTTTTTTAAATGATGTTGAGCTGGCGCTGTGGCTCACTAGGCTAATCTTCCGCTTTGCGGCGCCGGCACACCGGGTTCTAGTCCCGGTCGGGGTGCCGGATTCTGTCCTGGTTGCCCCTCTTCCAGGCCAGCTCTCTGCTGTGGCCCGGGAGTGCAGTGGAGGATGGCCCAAGTGCTTGGGCCCTGCACCCCATGGGAGACCAGGATAAGTACCTGGCTCCTGCCTTCAGATCAGCGTGGTGCGCCGGCCACAGCGCGCCGGCCACAGCGGCCATTGGAGGGTGAACCAACGGCAAAGGAAGACCTTTCTCTCTGTCTCTCTCTCTCTCTCAATGTCCACTCTGCCTGTCAAACTAGCCAGACTTGGCCCCAGAGATATGAGGCGCTGGCATGTTAGAACGTTTCACTTTTGACTGTGGTTTGTATTTCAAGATGTGGCTTGGGAAGACCCTTTCCTACCAGATGGAGCAGAGCCGACACTCACCTTCCCACAGACTGCATGATGTCCAGCAGCAGCGGGGCTGCCAAGTCCGGGCTGAGGTGGATGAACGTGGAGAGGACCACGATGGCCAGCCCCAGGGTCTCTTCATCATATTCTTCAAGAATGGCCCCACAGTCGTGGCATCTGCAAAGAAAACAGGGAGACTGTCCCCAGGAGCACAGCCCTGGTTTCAGGACACCATCCACAGTTGTTTCTGGTGAACCGTGCGAAGGTCTCCAAGCAGAGTAAGCAGGAAATCTCCAGTGCCGCTACCATCGCAGACACAGAACGAACACAGCAGGCAGCGACCGTGAGGGCTCCTCTGATTGCTACAGATTCTTCCAGCTCACAAGCATCTGGCCCGTGCACAGTGGCTGCCTGTGCTGGGGCCTACATTGTGGCATAGCGGGTAAAGCAGCTGCCTGTGACGCCAGCATCCCCTATGGGAGCTGGTTCACGTCCCAGCTGCTCCCTTTTGATCCAGCTCCCTGCTAGAGGCCTGGGGAAGGGAGCAGAAGATGGCCCAAGTGTTTGGGCCCCTGCCACCCACATGGGAGACCCAGCTGAAGCTCCTGGCTCCTGGCTTTGGCCTGATTCAGCCCCGGTGTTGTAGCCTGCTGGGGAATGAACCAGCAGATGGAAGATCTTTCTCTGTCTCTCCATCTCTCTCTCTAACTCTGACATTCAAATAAATAAATGAATCATTTAAAAAAAAAAAAGAATGAGTGCCAATTGAGCTAACAGCTTGAAGCTTATTGCTATGGATAGGCAGTAACTAGATATATTTTCTTCATTTGTCAAAATTGAAAATTAAAAATACCTAATCGGAGAATCTGCCTGGTGAAGTCAGAGAAACTGCCCTGAACTGGGTCTTGGAGCATGAGCAGGGGTTTACCAGGCAGAGAAACCACAACGAGAAGGGCAGCCACGAACTCTGAGGACAGCACACATCAGGGATGCTCTGAGAAAGACGAGGGAATCGGGGAAAGATCCCCCAGGGGACACGGTGATAGCTTCTTAATCTAAAAGGCCTTATATAACAACAAGGGCAT
The DNA here is from genome assembly GCF_051225735.1 of Oryctolagus cuniculus. Classification (NCBI taxonomy): domain Eukaryota; kingdom Metazoa; phylum Chordata; class Mammalia; order Lagomorpha; family Leporidae; genus Oryctolagus; species Oryctolagus cuniculus. The sequence continues at coordinate 43,158,750 of NC_142886.1, read as the reverse complement.
CTGGACTTGCTCCTAGAAGAAATCTGGGGCTACTGAGGGCCGACAAGCCCTCAATATTTTATGCTTCAAGAGGTAACACAGTCAGTTTGACACTCAAAGAATGGACTTTGCTGCCCGAATGGAAAAAAAAAAAAAAGGACATGCGTTACTTTATCTCCAGCCTCACACTTTGACACTTCTGGGCAAGGGACTTTATTGGTATGAAGTCATTGCAAGGGCTAATGAGCAAGTGAGTATTTGTCCACATTAAAAAAGGGAAATGCCTGAGCATAAACAGAAGCTGCTTTTACAAGATTTCAAAAAGTTCATGGAAAATGAAATTAAAAGAGAAGTTCATTTTGGCACTAAGGAATTCTGAAATCCAGGCATTTAAGAAATCTTAAAAAGTTCTTGGAAGAACTATGCATGGGGGCCGGCGCTGTGGTGTAGTGAGTAAAGCTGCCACCTGCAGTGCAGCCATCCCATATGGGTGCTGGTTCGTGTCCCGGATGCTCCACTTCCGATCCAGCTCTGCTATGGCCTGGGAAAGCAGTAGAAGATGGCCCAAGGCCTTAGGCTTCTGCACCCTTGTGAGGAACCTGGAAGAAGCTCCTGGCTCCTGTCTTCAGACTGGCATAGCTCTGGCCATTGGGGCCAATTGGGGAATGAACCAGCAGATGAAAGACCTCTCTCTCTCTCTCTCCCTCTCTCTTTCTCTCCCTCTCTCTCTGCCTCTCTTTCTCTCTCTGTGTAACTCTGATTTTCAAATAAAATAAATCTTTAAAAAAAAAAAGAAAAACTAAGCATGGATTTCAAAGTTTTTTGCACCAAAATAAACTTACCTGTTAATTATGCATTTTCCACAAACTTTTTTTTAAGATTTATTTATTTATTTGAAACTCAGAATTACATCAAGAAAGAAGGAGAGGCAGAGAGAGAGACAGAGAGAAAGGTCTTCCATCCACTGGTTCACTTCCCAGATGGCTGCAACGGCCGAAGCTGGGCTGATCTGAATCCAGGAGCCAGGAGCTTCTTCTGGGTCTCCCGCACGGGTGCAGGGGCCCAAGAACTTGGGCCATCTTCTACTGCTTTCCCAGGCCACAGCAGAGAGCTGGATGGAAGTGGAGCAGCTGGGACTCGAATCAGCACACAAATGGGATGCCAGCACTGCAGGCAGTGGCTTTACTCGCTATGCCACATTGCTGGCCCCCAGTCACAAACTTTTAAAAATATATTTATTTTTATTTGAAAGGCAGAGTGACATAGAAATATGGAAAGACAGATGAAAAAAGATTCCATCCACTGGTTCACTTCTGAAATGGCCACAATGATCGAGGCTGAGTCAGGCTGAAGCCAGGAGCTAGAACTCCGTCCAGGTCTCCCACATGGGTGACAAGGGTCCAAGCACCTGGGCCATCGCCCACTGCTTTTCCTCCACAAACTTTCTGAAGTATTCTCATGTAATGAGGCATTTCTAAAAATCACGAATGCACACCAACACTTAGAGCTACAGCCATTGGAACAACAAATTACCACATAAAGCCTTGCACAATGGTGGTGACGGAAGTCTAATTCTAGAAACACGGGGAGGAAAATCATTGCGGGGCTTACTTGTCTGTCATCACCGTCGGCTGCTCGTCGGTGAATTCCTCGGGTGCGGGCACGAACATACTGACTATGCTGGGCGCTGACAGCAGGCTGGACTTAGTGGCACCTGGTTAAGCAGCAAAGAGACACGCAGTGAATAAAGATCAGCTTCCGGGGGCCAGCAGAGGCCCCATTTGCATCTCATACGTCCTCCAGAGGAGAGGAATGCGACTTGGACACCCTAATTGCATTGTGGAAAATCCTCTGTAATAAAACAAAGTCAGGAAGGGTGATTTGTTTCTGTTTGCCTGAGTTTAAGAGCTAGATGTCTCTATCTCCCTTTGCTTTTTGACTGAAGAAAACCAGAGAGCTCAAGTGTGCCAGGAAAAGGATGAAACATAGAGGAAAGAATCCATTCCTGCGCCCCTTCTGTGAGCTGGGACCCTTACTAGCCAGGAGACCCCCACAGGACACTTCTGTGAGCTGGGACCCTTACTAGCCAGGAGACCACCACAGCTCACTTCTGTGAGCTGGGACCCTTACTAGCCAGGAGACCCCCACAGGACACTTCTGTGAGCTGGGACCCTTACTAGCCAGGAGACCACCACAGGACACCTCTGTGAGCTGGGACCCTTACTAGCCAGGAGACCCCCACAGGACACTTCTGTGAGCTGGGACCCTTACTAGCCAGGAGACCCCCACAGGACACTTCTGTGAGCTGGGACCCTTACTAGCCAGGAGACCCCCACAGGACACTTCTGTGAGCTGGGACCCTTACTAGCCAGGAGACCCCCACAGGACACTTCTGTGAGCTGGGACCCTTACTAGCCAGGAGACCCCCATAGGACACTTCTGTGAGCTGGGACCCTTACTAGCCAGGAGACCCCCACAGGACACTTCTGTGAGCTGGGACCCTTACTAGCCAGGAGACCCCCACAGGACACTTCTGTGAGCTGGGACCCTTACTAGCCAGGAGACCCCCATAGGACACTTCTGTGAGCTGGGACCCTTACTAGCCAGGAGACCCCCATAGACACTTCTGTGAGCTGGGACCCTTACTAGCCAGGAGACCCCCACAGGACACTCTGTGAGCTGGGACCCTTACTAGCCAGGAGAACCCCACAGGACACTTCTGTGAGCTGGGACCCTTACTAGCCAGGAGACCTCCACAGGACACTTCTGTGAGCTGGGACCCTTACTAGCCAGGAGACCCCCACAGGACACTTCTGTGAGCTGGGACCCTTACTAGCCAGGAGACCACCACAGCTCACTTCTGTGAGCTGGGACCCTTACTAGCCAGGAGACCCCCACAGGACACTTCTGTGAGCTGGGACCCTTACTAGCCAGGAGAACCCCGTAGACACTTCATGGCTGGCGTCACTACTTCATGCCTACTTTAAAGTGCTGCTAATTAGGAAGGGAAAGAGACGCCAGAACCCCACATACCTAAGCAAGAGGAGATATTTGAGCTAAGAATCATCATTACAGTTTTCTACTTTGGAAATTAATATTGCAAGCTGCAGAGCAAAAAGACTTCATGTTTGAGATGGAAGCTTTTCTGAAAGAACTAGCAAGTGGTTTGAAGGGACTCGCTCCACGTCAGCTAGTTGATCCCACAGTGTTTAGGATTTTGGGTTCTGATGCCACCCAAGGAACCCAAGGCAGGAACATTGGCCACACATGCCAGTGATGAGCACATCCGGGGAGGGAAGTGGCTCCTCTCCATTAAGAAAGCCACCAGTGGGACTGGAGTTGTAGCACAGTGGGCTAAGCTGCTGCCTGAGACGCTGGCAGCCCATATCAGAGAGTTGTTTTGAGTCCTGGCTGCTCAATGTCAGATCCGGTTCCCTGCTAATGTTACTGGAAAGGCAGTAGAAGGTGACCCAAGTGCTTGGCTCCCAACGTGGAAGACCACATGGAGTTCTTGGTTCCTGACTTTAGCCTGGCCCAGCCCAGCTGTTGTGGCCATTTGGAGAGTGAACCAGTGGATGGAAGATCTCTCTGTCTCTGTCTCTGTCTCTGTCTCTCCCTTTCTGTGTGTAATTCTGCCTTTCAAATAAATAAAATAAATCTTAAAAAAGAAAGAGGAGGAGGAGGAAGCCACCAGTACTGGACAGTCTCTGACGCCTTCTCAGAAGAATCCCAAAGCGACAGCCCCAATAACGTCACCCTCTACAGCAGGGGTGGGGAGTGTCTGGCCCATGAGCCATACAAGGCCTGCAAAATCATTTGGTCTGTCCCAACAAGGCAACCACAGTTGGCACTCGAAATTCAATAAATCTATAGCAGGCTAATGTTTGAGTTGATGATTCTGCACGGGCCATGAGTGATGTTATAAATATCCACAAGGTCCTTGACAGAAAAAAGGTCCCACCCCGACAGCAGAGTAGTGACTTCGACTCTGAGTTCTTCCCAGGGGAGATAAGGCACAGAACCCCATGGCCATTAAAAACTGGGTTTTTAATTTAATTTAAAAAACTTCTTAAAAAAGGTTCTCCTCAAGGAACTAGTAACTTGGTGCTGAAAAGAAAACTCTCTATGATCTTTCCTTAAATAGGAGAAAGATAACGATTCAGAGAATTCACTTCTAAAGAAATCAAAATAAAATTTTTGGAAGTCTAGCCAGGTGGGAAATGAGCTTGGATCTGAGAGAAGAAGATTGAAGCCTTGGACAGTCAGGATGCTCGCACACGGCAGTCTCCCTTGCATGATCAAGGGTGGCAAACTGTACTCGTGAGAAGCAGGAGACCTGCAAACCCGGACAGCAAAGGAAAGTATCTGAAAAAAGATTCATTTTATTTTATTTTGAAATGCAAAGCAACAGAGAGGGGGCAGTGGGAGAGAAAGTGAGACAGAGTTATCTTTCATCTACTGGTTCACTCCCCAGATGGCCACATGGCCCAGGCTGATACAAGCTAAAGCCCAGAGCCCAGAACTCTACCCAGAACTCCCTGTAGGTGGCTGGGGCCAAGTGCTTGGGCTGTCACCTGCTGCTTTTCCAGGCGCAATAGCAGAGAGCTGGATCAGAAGCTGAGGCTCCAACTAGGATTCTGATGTGGGATGCCCGTGTCGCAGGCAGTGCCTTAGCCCACAGCACCACAACACTGGCCCATTTCTGACACTTCCTAGATCCCAAGTGGGGATCCAGTGTCACTGGGATATTGATCAGCTGTCTCTGAGATAACATTCTTTCCTAAACCTAAGGGTATCATTAACAACTATCCCTGATTGCTTCATAAAGATGTTGCCATAATATAACCAGCATAAGCATAAATCAATGGATAGTATAAGATGCAAGAAATGGGCCAATCGATTATCAGACAGTATTGTAAACAGCAGGAAGCTACTTGAAGTTTAAATCCAAAACTCCCCATTTCTTAAACGTCGACAGACCATGTTGACCAGATGTTCAAATGCCTGATCTAAAAGTAGGAAAAAATCAGCCCATGGGGGACAGGCTGATGTGGACTCAGCCTAACCAGACACATAAGAAATCGATAAAAATAAAAACCTGTGAATCAAGGCTGTCAGAAGACTGCGCTGATCACCACGGTACAGTAAGCAGAATTCAGGTTGAGCAAAGGGAGGGACTAGAGGTGATTTCGGGGGTTTCAAACCCATCCTTACCTAACACCAATGAAAAGGAGATATTTTCCACGACAGCAGCATGGCTCTGTCTTTTCCTATAACCACACAGACTGCCTGGTGCAGGATTTACAGCAGCTGTCTGTTAGAGCAGACAGGCTGATCATCCAGCACTAGTCCTGTAGGCCAGGACGAGCTGTGTCGATGGAATCCTGAACGCTGGTGCCGAGGGGAGCGCAAGAGGAATGTCCAAGAAGAGGGGAGATGGAAAGGAAGCTTGGCCTCATCTCCCTCTTGTCGCTCCTGAGGTCTGCACTGAGCAAGCGGATCTCCGCATCGCGGAGCTGCTGCCCACACTTCCAAAGCTGCCACTCCTGGTTCTCCTTGCAAATGCCCAGAACTCGAAGCAGACACAGAGGGGCCTCAGAAACCCGAACAAAGAGGGGACCACCTCCCTCCAAAGCCCAATTTCAAAGCTGGAGATTTTGTTAAAAATCCTCTTGGGAAACTTGGAGATAGGAGAAACTGTGAAGTGGTTTCTTTGTCTCGAAGCACCTCTGCAGGCATGCAGTGATCCCAGCTGCTCCAACGGACCCCTCCATTCATGTGAGAGACCGGCTTTTCAGCTTCGTTCCATTCCTTCATTCCACCTTCTCAGCTACTAAGTCACTAGACCATGAACAAGTACCAACGATTTGTGTGACCACCTTGACTTCTACTCATAAAAGCTTCCCCCCGCCCAACAGAGGAAAGGAGTCACAGCATCTGACACGATGGTTGAACCTGCTACTCATTCCCAAAGTCTAAGCAAAAGTCAGACAGAAGCAACCCCTGCCTTGGGAGAACCAGAAGAGGGGAGGTCTAGAAAAGCAGGTGTGCCTTACTTAAGAGACTACATAACGGATGACTTGCAATTCTTCGTTGGTGTTGTCTTAGCACTGATAGCTTAACCTGTCTTCTGAATTAGTAGAAGAACAAAAGTCTTGATAAACTGCTATTGTGTTTCATATTCATGAGACGAATTAGGAAAATATGCTGATGACCCTCAGCATGCTCCCATGAGCAGCTAAAGTTAAGTGTGTGGTTTCAGCACACACTGTAGATAGCGGAAAAGAACCTGTTCACCCGTGACCTGAACACTCTCAGAGAAATACTGAGATGAAGGACCACGCACAGAAGAGTAGGTAAAGGTAAAGGGTGATAGGGAAAACTGATCCGTATAAGGAAGAACACTAGAGAACCCATGGAGGTCCAGCTTAGAAAAGACGGAATAAGCAATAGATACCTATTTTCTAATCTCCAAAACATAATATACGTGACAGACTAGACTTGCATTGCGTGGCCCAAGGATTGGAAAGTCACTGTATGGAAGAGTTCTCTGTTGGTCTTGTTCAAAGATGAGACGCCGCAAGTTCCCAGTCCCTGAAGGTGTGTGGGCAAAGGCTGGAGCCGCTGCACAGAGCCGCCACACAGGAGGTCTCGGCACCTGCTGGGCGGCGGGGCCCACGCAGCCTCTCTCAGCGTCTTCGCTCTGAGACTTGACGCCACTGACCTCTCATTCGCAGCGGCTGTCCCTCCAGGTCAGGGTTTAGGCACATTGGCACATTACACTGGCGTTTCCCGGGCTGTATCTGTTCTGTGGATAAACAGAGCATTTCAGTCTTCAGTGTGGTCAGTTTTAGTGCAATCCACAACACATACAAGAAATAGACCCAATTATCTCTTGGGGGCCTTTTTTGGGATATTCTTACTGTTACTGATTAACACTGAAGGGATGCATTCTGGATTTTATAGTAGGCCTGCCTGGAGTTTCACTACAAACCTGCCATTCAGTTATATGAAATGCAACTAAAAACAGGGGGCATCTAAAACCATTCCAAGTTAGTCCGTACCTCCCCCCTCACCTCACCACCCTGCAAAGCTCAAATCTCACATCTCCTGATATGAAATGAAAGGCTAATGTCATGGCCATGAAATAAATATTTCATGCAAATCAATCAATGCGTAAGGGACAATTTGGGGCAATGGCCAGAGAGGTCATACAGAAAACATGTAGAACTGGTAGAAGGAAATGTCAGGCCTTTGATGGAGGGGTGGGAGCAGGGATAAGCAGGCAAGGAGAGAAGTGGAGGAGGATGCTTCAGGAACATTCCTTCACGAGATGGGTCACCAAACGCACACAATGGAGAGACGCAGGCATCTGGACGGGAGCAGGTCTCAGCCCAGAGACCAGGCTGCATTCTCAGTGTGTCTGCATCTACAGGACCAGATTGCTTTTGTGGGGACAGTAAGTCTCCAAGCCAGCATGTGTGGTTTAACGTGACATGCCACCTGACTTCGTACTGCACGTCACGGGCTCTCCCCTGGACTCCGGCTTGGGGAGTATTTTTCATCTGCACTACTCAAAACAAGAAGGCTGAGATGAGGCTCTAACAGGATGTGGTGGCTGCAGGACTTGGGGATGGAGAACTCAGCTGACAGAAGTTCAGACAGCACGTAAATGGTTACATAGTAAATGAGAAAACACCGTGACATGAACAAGGTTGCAATCTGGCTGAAGAGTGAAAAATTCAGTTAAATGGGTTATTTGGCATCCTGCAGATTTGTTTAGATTAAAATTTGGATTGGAAAATCGTAACTCCACTGAATTGGTCAAACTAGGTTATGTCTGTGATGAGGATCTAAACTGTTTAACTCAGGCAGAGCTGCCTGCTACAGGAAGCAGCAGCAAGTACAATGACCGTCACAGCCTCCAGGTCCACCTACGGGAAGCAGGGCAAAGCAGCCTCACTTCGTCATGCTGCGGCTGCGCAGTAAGGAGAGAGACACGGGCCTCCGCAGGACGAACAGAACTTCCCAGACCAGCAACACGACCTCCCCTCCTTCTCTTCCTTGCCTGCTGGCTTTTGGCTATTCATTGCTCACCAACATGCCAATAATATAAAGGAAAAACACTAAGCCTTTTCAAATATTAAGAGCTGTATAAAGTTGAGGAGACTTGGCCGGCGCCGCGGCTCACTGGGCTAATCCTCCGCCTGCGGCGCCGGCACCCTGGGTTCTAGTCCCGGTTGGGGCGCCAGTTCTGTCCTGGTTGCTTCTCTCCCAGTCCAGCTCTCTGCTGTGGCCCAGGAGTGCAGTGGAGGATGGCCCAGGTCCTTGGGCCCTGCACCCGCATGGGAGACCAGGAGGAGGCACCTGGCTCCTGATAGGTGCAGCACGCCGGCTATGGCAGCCATTTGGGGGTGAACCAATGGAAGGAAGACCTTTCTCTCTGTCTCTCTCTCTGTCTAACTCTGCCTGTCAAAAAAAATTTTTTAAAAGTTGAGGAGAGTTGAAACTCCCTGTTAAACATGGGGTTGTGTCTGGTGTGTAGGATTTATCTAGATAAGCCTTCTCTACTTTTTGAAGAATAACAAGGGCAGATAAGATGTCATGTATATCAATATTATTGTTTTGAAAAATAGCAGTTTCAAGATTTGGGGTTTTGTAGACATTGAAGTTCCTAGTCATAAGGCAGAATATTGAAATAATCTCATATTCGTGTAGCCAGAAAGTACTAACCAGCACACTACAGGAGTCCCAGTGCTGGCCCTCAGAGCACATCACAGTATAAACCCTGCACTTCTATAGTGCATGCATGTCACATACGTGGTCTCAAAACTCAAATAACCCATTTAATCTTTTTAAACAAAGGAAAAGCAGACACTTCAAAGAGGATCACGACAGCGCCACTGGCTTCAGAGGGTGGTGTGTGTGCAGAATGTGGAGGAAGCTGAGGAAACGACGTGCTCGTGTTTCAGACAGACACATCATGGCAGTCAGCTCGACTTTAAAGCCTGGGTCAGGTGCGGTCCCGTCTCAGGACATGAGGGTGCGTGGTTGCAAGTTGCTGGTCCTGCTGACTGAAGCACTCAACTCCTATTCCCAAACCTACCAGCAGGTCACCAGGTCACCCTCACCCAGCTGGGATGTGTTATTTCTATTGTTACTACTATAAATATCCCTTTACTTTTTGGCACTTGATAGCTTATAAAATAGAGAATATCAAAAATCTGAGGCTTTCATTTATTTTTTAATTTGCGTCATGAAATTATAGCTTCACTCCCTCCTCCCCAGATCAATAACCTAGTATATGGAATCCAGGTGTTACAGAAAAAAAAAAAAAAAAAAAAAAAGAAAGAAAGAAAGAAAAAGAAAGAGTGGGACTAGCTTAGATGGAAGAACATGTCATTCCAGAACACCCAGAAATTGTAAATAGACTTATTAATCACTTTAGGTGTTTTCTTTTTAAAAATTATTTGACCAAAGAACATGAGAGAAAAATCTATTTTTTAGCAAGGGAGCAGAGTGGACACAGACAAGTGACATTAGCTAATCTGAGAGGTAAAACAAGAAGAAAAAGCTTGACCCACCAGTGTCCCAGTTGCTGATGTTATGGGGGGCGCTAGACTGATGTTCCAGCTGTCGCTTCATTAACTGGCTCATTGTCAGAACTCCCAGGGATCCCCTTTTCATCTGCCTACACTGAGCTATATGGAGGAAATTAGGAGATGATTACTAGGGGCATCAGTCCCCACAGCACACAAAGGTCTACACACCATACAGAACCGCAATGGAACCTTCATTAGCTACTCGCAGTTTTGGCGAAGGACATGATGTCACCCAAGTGATAAACTCAGGCACTCTGCTGCTCTGGGTGCCTGTCTTCACTCGGTCATGACACTGACAGAGCCATCAGCACTGATGTGCAGCCTGTAACTGTTTATTCCAGGTACAATGGAATGAAAGATGATTCTTGTCTTTTTCTTTTTTTTTTTTTCACTTGTACACTCTGCTATGTTCCAAAACGGACTGAAGACACAGAATACTTACTACTCGGAATTTATAGCTTCACTTTCTTTAATGGAGCTTTTGCAGTCATAGTTTCAGTCTTCGTGTCATCCCCAGGAGCTCCCCATGTATGTAAGCCTGTGTGTATGCTGCACATGTGTGTGTACATTGATATTTTAGAACAGAATAACACACAAGAATCCCAAGTTTTACAGCGAGGAATTGCATCAAATGAAATCATGTTACTCAGAACCACACAGCCACGGAGGTGGTCCTAAAACCAAAGTACGTCAATTTCAAAGTCAATGTTGTCTCCAATCTCCGTGTGAGCCTCTGTCAACGTTTGAAAAGCGTGAAGCAAATAAGGTTCCATAAGTATGGTCTAGTAAGTATCTTTGGTTCAGAAAATGGTGGTAAAAGTTTTTTATCCTGCAGTGAAGCATTGACAAATATCCCACCAGCAAAATGTCAAGTTAGAAGCATTTCCAAACCAGAAAACAACGAAGAACATTTAAGCCAGGAGCCTCCTCTTCTCCTCCTGGCCCATCCAGAGCAGTCTCACCAGCCCTACCAATCCATCCAGGGCCAGAGACCGACCATGGCCAGTGCGGCTTTCCTACATGGCCCCAGACACCTGGATATTTGACGTCTGTGGCTATACACTCCCTTCCAATGTAATTGCAAACAGCAAAGCTACGGACTACATGATATAGAAGAGGATGGTAGGAACCAGGATGATCGTCTGGTCCCTGGGAAGTCGTAGATGTTACACACAGGTTCTGCAATCATGATACCAAGGCAGCAACTTGGTATGGCATGAAATCAATCATAACATTATTTTTAATGTAATTAGCAAGCTGTTTTGACTAATGGTAGTCATGGCATGTTAAGCTACAAAATAATCAACTGATAAACTTATCAAAAGAGAAGAATGTGATGAGAATATTTGTGTCTTGGAGTTCATATTTATTGAATTAATGGAAACAGCTACTTAAATTAATCTCTGGTTTTTGTTGTTGGCTGATAAAGTTTACAGTTTCATGACTCACTGGAAAGGTGCAATTTCAAGGAAAATTCAAAAGCAGGAATATTCCAAAAGATTTCACAAATCTAAAAATTACCAGATTCCTAATCAAGAAGGAATGAAAACCCTTAGTGTTGCATGCTTTCTCCAATTCTCAGTTGTTTCTGAAGACAGGAGAATTCCTTGGAGGGTAAAAACCCTTCATGCTTAGCTCAGTAGTTAGGGAACCTGGCATTATTCCTCCAAGAGCAGCAAAACACATGCTTTTCATGGTGAGGAGAAGCAGAAAACCAGTGATGTGCTAAGCCAAATCCAAAAGGCCTAGATTCAGTCTTTGGGATTGTGATACACTTATTTTATGATAAATTTAACTAGCACCAAAGTTGTACTGACTTTATCATCCTATCTCACATTATACTCTACTTGGAATTCTAACTAGACCTCACTATCTTTAATTGACATGCAAATTTAGAGAAAACATACTTTCATGATTTTATTATGTGGCCTTAAAAATGGGCATTTTAGGAGCTGGCATTATGGCGTAGTAGGTAAAGTCACCACCTGTGAAGCCAGCATCTCATATGAGTGTCGGTCCCTGTCCTGGCTGCTCCACTTCCAATCCAGCTCCCTGCTAAAGGGCTGGAAAAGCAGCAGAAGATGGCCCAAGAGTTTGGGCCCAGAAGAAGCTCCTGGTTCCTGGCTTCAGCCTGGCCTAGGGCTGGCTGTTGCAGCCATCTGGGGAGTGAAGCAGCATATGGAAGTTCTCTGTCTCCCCCTCTCTCTGTAACTCTGACTTTCAAAATAAATTTTAAAAATCTTTAGAAGGGGGGAGGGAATTTTAAAAAATAAAGAAAGTAGGTATTTTAACAAATTCTCAAAAAGACCCTTTGTGATAAAAGAAAAACAATCAGATTCAAAACTAGTTGTTCTTCTTTGCTACACAAAGGACAAATTACTGTCACTTGGAACACTTGGAAACTATTTCTTGGAATGTTGATATCTCGATCACAACTGAATTTAAATTATTCTAAGGCAGTGAGGTGTACTAGAAAAAAAAAAAGAACATGAGCTCCAAAATCTAACAGACCTAGTATAAATTCTTATTATCTATGACTTTGTAATTCTAGGATTCTAGGCGAGTCACAGAGCCTTTCTGAACCTCAGCTCCCTGGTCTCCAGGTCGGGTCAGCACTATCTGCCATGCAGTGCTGATGTGGATTGGAGTGGATAGCAATGCGTGTGGTCATGTAGCACAGTGCCTGGCACAGGGTGGTAAATGGAAACACGACGAGTACTGCACTTGCAAACTCCTTAAGAACAGAGGGCGGCTTCTTTTGATCCCAGTGCCAAGCATGGCGCCTGGCACCCAGCAGACACACAACAAGTAGTTGCTGAATGAATGGACGCATGAAAAATGAGTGAATGGATGGATGAGGATGGTGCTGTTCCGTACTACCAGTTCAGCATTTACGATCTTTATCTCGTCTATCCGGATCATGCTCATTTCAAAAGATGGTCAAATAAAAATGAAGTAGCTGTTTAGGCAGCCTCCACGTGAAACACAAAATTAATCAGCCCACGAGACAAAGGTTTACAGAAGTTGTGCCTTTGCATCTCTGATTCCTAGCAAGCATTTCGCGCCTTAAAGTCTCTTAATTGAATTCATTGAGCCAGGTGGACACCCTTAGGAAACCTCAATGAACTCAAACTGCTGATAGATAAGATCTAGGACCCAGATAAGAGAAGAGAATTTCAAAGTACTTGGTTCCTGTTGGTTCTGGAAAAGGCTATGCCATTTTTATTTTCTGATCCAGAGGGGCTAGATCAAGTCGAATGCGAGGTCAGCATTTATTTTATGCCAATCGCGATAAAATGGTGTCCATGGTGGAGGTGATTTGAATGAAATAAAAGTTTCCATGTAAATTCTGCATAGACAATGTGTTCCACCTGTCCTACGGCTGGTTCCATGCTTTATGTTTATGGTAGTAAAAAACAATTTTTATCTCATTGAGTGATAAAATTCAGTGATTATTTAACAAATCAAAATTCTTGGAAATCAGTGATCATCCTGATTTATCAAACAGTTGAGATATGGAAATAAGTGGCTCACCCTATCTCTCAGACTCTTTAACAGCATAGTATCACCAAGGAAGCTAACACAATATTTAAAAAGGGAAAAATATACCTAAATTGCCAAAACTGAAAACAATCAAACAGACCATGCTCCAAAATGAATGGCGGGTGAAATGATCACTGGAGGAAAGCTTACTTGTTATTGAGGAATGGCTACTTGTTTCCGGCACACCTGCTTCTAAGGTAGGGGCAGACGAAGATTCTCGTGGCATTTCCAAAGTTGAAAGTCCTTTCGCAGAAGGATCTACAAACAGAAGTATTATTGAAAATTCAGAACACTGATTAAAAGGAAGTCCAAAAATTCTTTTCCAAGTCTTTTCCTTTAAAAGCACATTCCAATCTTTATGTACATTGTGGCCCTAATAATTATTTTAATGGAATTATATACACACAGGCTTCCATGCTCCATGGAGGGCTGATTCTACACTTTGCATTTTGCAGATAAGGGATCTGCTTCTTAGAGACTGAAGATGGCACAATTACGGAGCTAAAACTCAGCAGGTTCACAGTGCAAACCCTTGAACAAGTCACTTAACCTTCCATCCCAAACTTTTTCATCTAATACCTAAAGATGTTCAAGGTGCATTCCACCTAGCTCTGTCTTTGTCCAGCGATTTCCTGTTCATCACTTCCATCTCAATCCCCATAGAAAATTCCACCTCCAAGGAGGTTTCCAGGACCCCATTCCGCCCCTCAAAATACAAACAAAAACACTGGGTCAAATGAATCTCTTACATAACTACATAGCACCTTCTCCTTAACCTTTTCCAAAATTACTCACACAATAGTGTTAACTCTTTACTTGTCTATCAGTTTTGACAACCAGAATTAATTTGAGTAGAGATTGTATCGAACTGAGAGTAAATGTTCATTATTAACTCAGATGTTCTATTTTATTAGGTAAGCAAGAAACAAAGAAATATATTGTATCATTTTCCTCTATTTGATCATTGTTGTACCTAAGGTGGGCTATTTCCTGCACATAATATTGTCTTATTGATCTATCTGCAATATTGAACTATCAAGCTGTCCCACATTATTCTGAGTAATTTCTGATTATCTTTTAAAACTTCCTGAAAAGTTTTATGGTTTCTCATTGCAAAAGTGTTAAGCAAGTCTTCTGCTGTCTTTAGCACTACCTCACAGTAGCACTGGGCATCTTGCTGCCTTGCAGTTAGGACTGTGGGTAACCAAGAATCCACTGTGCTGCCATTAGGAGAGGCCCATCCTAGATGGCTTCAAACATTTTTTAAAGATTTATTTATTTATTTATTTGAAAGGTAGAGTTACAGAGAGAGAGAGAGGGAGAGGGAGAGACAGAGAGAGATCTTCCATCTGCTGGTTTACTCCCCAAATGGCCACAATGGCCAGAGCTGGGTCTATCCAAAGCAGGAGCCAAGATGTTTTTCCAGGTCTCCCACATGGGTGCAGGAGCCCAAGTACTTGGGCCATCCTCTGCTGCTTTACCAGGTGGATTAGCAGGGAGCTGGATCAGAACTAGAGCAGCCAGGACTCAAACCAGTACCCATATGGGATGCTGGTGCTGTGGACAGCAGCTTTACCCACGGTGCTACAGCACCAGCCCTGTGGCTTCAAATTTTTAGGCTTAATAATGTGTCAGTCTCATCTTCCCCACAATATCAATTTTTTTTCTTGCACAGAGCAACCCCCATGCATAACACAAAAATACAGATGAAGGATGCTGTTCTGTTACTGGATGGCTATGAAACTTGCTAAGCTGTCATAAAAGTAAAATAGCTCTTAGATGAGGGTCTGTGAGAAAGAGGGTTTGAGCATATTCTCTCAGGCCTTCTGCCCAAAGCACCAGGCATAACCACCTCTCTTTCCCTGATCTACCTCCATTCTATGTGAGCTGCAATTCTGGCATAAGAACCCCAACAACAATGTAGAATGAGAAAGTTTAAAGCAAATTTAGAACTTTAAGAGTTTTGGTATGATTATTAAAATCCTTCATATATCTTTAACTTTTTAAAATATTTATTTATTTTACTTAAAAGTCACAGTTACACAGAGAGAGGAGAAGGAGAAGGAGAGGGAGAGGGAGAGGGAGAGGGAGAGGGAGAGGGAGAGGGAGAGAGAGAGAGAGAGTCTTCCATCTGCTGGTTCACTCCCCAGATGGTTGCAATGGCCGGAGCTGAGCTGATCTGAAGCCAGGAGCTTCCTCCGGGTCTCCCACATGGGTGCAGGAGCCCAAGGACTTGGGCCATCTTCTACTGCTTTCCTAGGCCATAGCAAAGAGCTGGATGGGAAATGGAGCAGACAGGACTCGAACTGGCGCCCATATGGGATGCTGGCACCAAAGGTGGCGGCTTTACCCGCTATACCACAGCACCGGCCACCATGTATCTTTAACTTCTAAGAAAATTTACTTGAGAGAAAGATAGAGGAAGAGAGAGACTTCTCATCCATTGGTTCACCCTCGAAATAGCTGTAACAGCTAGAGGGGGTTGAACCTGGGGGCTGAGAACTCCATCCAGGTCTCCTGTGTGTGTGGCAGGAACCCAACTATGGCTGCCTCCCAGAGCCCATGGTAGCAGGAAGCTGCAATTAGAATCAAGAGCCAGAACCTGAATCTAGGTACCAAAATGTGGGATGCAGGTGTCTTAACCAGAAATCCAAACACCTACCACTACCTTTAACTTTAAAGAAACATCATTATTCTAAGATAAACATCAAGATTCTTTAATCCAGGAAATTTTTCCCTTGGTCCTCAATAATTTTATGAAATCTTTTATTTGTATACGGTTTAAGACAAATATTTGGATAGAGCTATTTGCTTGGCCTAAAACATTTGTATTCAATTTTTATAGTAACATAAAGCAGAAAATGTCACACCATCCTTCCATTCATTGATCAGATACTTATCAGCACTCCACTAGTCACTTGGGATACAACCAGTGAACAAACCAGACAAAAGTCCTGGCCCATGGGAGCTTGCATTGTTGTAGCAAGAGACAGACAATATGCATAAAAGTAACAAATTACTGTCAGAAAATCAATTCTTTGTAGAAGAGAGAGGAGAATAAGAGATACCAAGATGCTGGGTAGGAGTGGGAAGGTGGAGTATAGTCCAAAGCAGGCCTCACTGGGAGCCCAATGCTTGTTCAAAAGTTAAAATAAGAGAGGGAGTGAGCTAGGCAGATATCAGACTGTCCCAGGTGACAGGACGGCCAGAGTCAAGGTCCTAAGTAAGGATTAGGTAAGGAGTGTTCAAGACAGGACAAGAAGCCACAGTGGCCAAGTAGGATTGTGGATGGAACATTGCCAGTGAACTCAGAGAGCTAAAGAGGGTGGGGGCCACGCAGGTCTCTCTGCACACTTCAGGAACCTGGGTTTAGATGATGATGGAAATGGGGAACACTGGAGGGTTTTAAGCAGTGGAACACCAAAAGTTCATGTTTTAAAGGATTGCTCTGGCTGCTGTGTCGTGAGGGTGTAAAGGCAACAGGGTAGAAGGCGGAAGACCAGTTAGGAGGCTGCAGCAGTTAATCCAGGTGAAAGATGTTGGTGGAGGTAAAAAGAAGGCACCACACACTGGGTATGTTTCAGAGTTAGATTAGGGTTGCCAGACAAAATACAGGATGCCCAGTTAAATTTTAATTTCAGATAAACAGATAATTTTTAGTATAGGTGCATCCCTTGCACCGTTTGAGAAACATGGCCTCGACTCTTCACTTCTTCCTGAATCCATGCCTGCCATCCTGTGACTTTGAAGTTCTTCTTGCGAAACAAGCAGAGTAGATTTCTCCTCTTGCCTTAGATTCAGCCATGGGGTTTTCTCTGGCTAACAGAATGTTTGCAAGTATAACATAACCAAAGGCTTGAAATGTCCTGGGCGTGCTCTCTTATAGCTCTACCATTAGCATGAGGAGAACATTCCCAGGCTTCAGGGCCCCTGAGTGAGGGTGACTTGCACATGAAGCCAAGCCTTGCCATCCAGTCAAGCCCAGCCTAGGGCAGGTGACCTCCAGATGGCCAGCAGACTCTTGACCTAAATAGCTGCTTCTTGTTGTATGATGTGGAGCACTCCGTTACACAGTATTGTCCCAGAAATAGTTGACTGACAGCTGTCTCAGCCTACAGACAACCTGTAAAGCCATAAGACTAGGATGAGACCTCCAAGAAAGTGAGTGTCCATGGAGAAGCAAAAAAGGCGAAAGAGGGAGACTCCAGGACACTCACTCATTGGGGAGATAAGGAGGAGTCAACGCAGAGACTGAACACGGAGAAAAACAAGAGTATGGCATCCTGGAAGGCAAGTGCCGTGGAAGTGAGCAACTGTGTCAAATCGGGCATCTATGTCAGAAGACCAGACCTGAGAGCTGGCCATCGGGTTTAGCAGGGGAGCTCACTGGTTGCCTTGACAAGTGCAGTTTTGGCGGAGCAGTGGGATGAAAGCTTCACGGGAAGATTTTCAGGAATATAATGGGAGTCCCTTGGGTATGAAGATAATAGTAGGGAGGCTTGGGATCGATCAAGAACTTTTTTTTAATAAAGAGGGAGAAATTAGATCATGTTTAAGTCAGGGATCCTTTAACAAGAGAAGGAGGATTTGGGGGGGGGGGGGTGGTCCTGTAACCTCTGTGAAGGAAACAGGATCTTGGATAGGAGCACATCACCTGTAGCCCCTGCAAGGGGCCCTTGCTCAGCCAGGACCATGGACTTCTGACACAGGAGAAGGATATCAGGAGTCAAAACAGAGGGGCAGAAAGACTCAGAACAAGCGCAGAGATTTGGCCTAGCAGTTATGATGTTGCATGGGATGCCCGCGTCCCATATTGGAGTGCCTGAGTTCAAACCCCAGCTTGGCTCCCAGTTCCAGCTTCCTGCTAATGCAGTCGTGGTTCAAGTAGTTGGGTCCCGGGAAGACCCAGATCGAGCTTCCAGCTGCTGACTTTGGCCTGGCCCAGCCCCATCGTTGTGGGCAATCAGAAGTCTCTCTCTTTCTCTCTCTCTCTCTCTCTTTCATATCAATCACCAAAAAAAGAGTAAAGGAGATGAAGAGTGGCCTGGCCTCTGGGGCTTCCTGCAGGGCTGATGTGCATGGAGAAGTCAGCCCTGGACTCCAGGCAGCTGGAGGTGGCAAAGCTGTGAATCTGGGGAGAGTGTCTGGACCTCCCTTGCTCCTGCTTATAGAATCAAGAAAGTCCGGGGAAGCCTGGGTTTTACCCTGAGCAGACGCAGGAGATAGAAAATTATTATAATAGTATAATAGTCCATTACAAAAATTTTAGAAACATTATTTGAATTGTCAGATCATTTTCTCTTGTTCTGGTATCAAATGTTTGAATACAAAGCCAATTTCCTCCTTGGTAGCCTGGAAAACAATCTGGTGTAAGGATGAATAAAGAAGGGGCTAGCACTGTGCACAGCGGGTTAATGCCCTGGCCTGAAGCACCAGCATCCCATAGGGGCGCCAGTTCTAGTCCCAGCTGCTCCTCTTCCGATCCAGCTCTCTGTTATGGCCTGGGAAAGCAGTAGAAGAAGAAGGCAACACACGGACACACACAGACGTGCTACAACCCATAAACAGCCCGTGTAACACTACAGGCCTCACAGTTCCTCACAGCCCCACACTGCAGACCACCATACTTTCTAGGCCAGTGCTGACCTCTGCCCACACGCAGCATTTTTCCTGTCTCCAACGAATACAAAGGTGTCCCAATTTCCCCAGAAATCTTAGCTTGTTATCACCGGGATTTCCCCCCTTGTCTTCCTGGAGTATAACCCTTTCCGAATATGCTGATGTCCAGCCAACAGATCTGCAGTGTCATTGAGATGCATAGCTCTATTGCATGAGCTACAGAACAGTTAGAAGTCTCTGGAAATGCCTGGGCAAATCAAAGAGCCAGGTGCATTCTCTTAGCAGTTGCTTTTGTGTGGAGTAGTGGAAAGAGCAGGACTACAATCAGGAAGACGGTCCTGGCACTGCTGCTGCCCGCCTGAGTGACCCTTGGCCAGGCACAGCGTCTCCTCTAAGCCATGCCAGCTTCTTCTCTAACATGAGAGCCTAGACTAGAGGACCCCAAGATCTTTGTCATCCTCAATGTTCTCTAGACCATGAATTTTGTAAAATGATTGTCCCTGGGCAACTGCGTTTTCCTAAAGATTCACATTATTATTGTTGTTAATACTATTTTAGATCTGAACTAAAACACAATGTCCCAATCAGTACTGTGGAAATACTGCAGGCCACGGTGTTTTAGAATGACGTGGACAACTGACTTGCCACTGCTTTCAGGTTGTCTTTCTTAGAACACAGCCTCCAAGGAACTACAAGAAACGGCAAAGACAGGAAACCCAAGCACTGTGACAGCTTCCCCATCAAGTAGCATCCATGGATTAGGGTCCAAGTTGTCACCGGTATTTGGTTAGTCAATACAGTTGGCTGTACTGGAGTGACAGAGTCCTGGCTGCTCTGCTTCAGATCCAGCTCCCTGCTAATACACCTGGGAAGGCAGCAGAAGATGACCCAAGTATTTGGGCCTCTGCCGCCCATGTGGGAGACCCAGATGGAGGTCCAGGCTCCCAGGCTTCCGGCTGCAGCCTGGACCAGCCCTGGCCATTGCAGCCATTTGGGGTAGCGAACCAGCAGATAGAAGATCAGTCTCTCAGTCTCACTCTCTTTCTTTCTCTCTCCATCTATCTCTCTTCCATTCCTTCTCCTTCTCTGCCATTCTGCCTGTCAAATAAAGAAGTCAATCTTTTCAAAGATTAGACCTGAAATGATTATATAGGAAATTCTTAATCACTGCAAGCACTCTTTGCTTTATTTTCACTCCTCATAGCTATTCTTCCTTTGGACTCTACCAGAGTTCACTGAAGTCGTGCAGGGGAAACATGCCAACAAGAGCTAAATTTAGGTATGGCACCGTGGCTCACTAGGCTAATCCTCCGCCTTGCGGCGCCAGCACACCGGGTTCTAGTCCCGGTCGGGGCGCTGGATTCTGTCCCGGTTGCCCCTCTTCCAGGCCAGCTCTCTGCTGTGGCCAGGAAGTGCAGTGGAGGATGGCCCAAGTGCTTGGGCCCTGCACCCCATGGGAGACCAGGAGAACATCTGGCTCCTGCCATCGGATCAGCACGGTGCGCCGGCCGCGGCGGCCATTGGAGAGTGAACCAACAGCAAAGGAAGACCTTTCTCTCTGTCTCTCTCACTGTCCACTCTGCCTGTCAAAAAAATAAAAATAAAAAAAAAGATGTATTTATAAAAAAGAGCTAAATTTAATGATGCTAGCTGTTTGAGGAAGGCTAAAATGCTATTTGGAATATCTTGACATGAATCAAGAACTTCCTCCTCTTGCCAATGCTTGTCAAGAATGAACAGTTGAGTTTAGAAACTATAAACACAGAAACATGGAGCCAGTGGACCACATCTGAATCCAACATAGTCTAGCACGCAGGGAGGCATGAAGGCGTGATGGCACACCCTGACTTGGTAAGATTTTTGAGGCTGACGTCTGCTCAGTACCAATGCCCCAGCCCAGGTGAGATGCAGAGACTCGAAGCAGGGCTGGGAGGAAGAAGCGGCACAGCTTACCTGGATCCTTCTGCTCTCCCAACTTGTCTAGGATATTGAAGGAGATGTCCAGGTACTCTCTCTGGATCGCGCTGACGGCAATCTTCCTCTGTTTTCTCTGCCTCGGAACAATCTGAATTTTAAATTCCGATTCCTCCACTCCATCCTCTTCCCCCTTCCTTTCGGGATTCTGCTCCGTGTCGGACTCAGCACCGGTCTCGGGCTTCTCGCTCTCTGCTGCGTTCTCCCCATCTTCGGGAACTTTGAGGAGGACAGTTTTTGTCCCTGAACTTGGCGCCAGCCCACCAGGCTCCTCTTCCTCGGCACCGGGGTCCGGGTTCTCGTCCACTGACATCTCAGGGAGAGCCACGGACTTCTGCAGGAGGTCTCGCTTTTGCTTAAGCGTCAGAGGGCTGCCGCAGGAAAACTGCAGCTCCTCCAGCTTGGACAGCTCTTCGGAGTCCGTCGGGTCTTCCAGGGCTAGGAGGGCGGAGTCCTTGGTGCCTGCCGACTGGCTGTTCCCTGAGTCCTTGGAAGCAAAGTCCTTGGAGCAATCCTCCACGCTGACTTGCACGAGGCGAGTTGTGCTGGGGCTGAGGACAGAGGGCTGGCTGGGGGTGGAGGGCGAGGAGGCGGCGTGTTTACTGGAGGGACCATCATTTCCTTGCTTCCTCGCCTCCTCTTCTTCGTCACTCTCGACTATTCTGAGCGGGGGAAGGGGCTCAAAAACGAGCGAGTCACTGTCTGATGTGGAGAGGAGCGAGTGTTTCTCCTGGCCGGATGTGGAATCCGAGGACAAATCTATGAGATCTAAGTCTTCCTTAGGCGCTGGCTTCCCTGGAGAGTCCACCTTCACCTCAAAGGTCTCCATGCAGTTCAACCGGACTTCGGGTATCACCGGCCTGCGCGCCTCCTGAAAACCCTCCAGGGCAGGGTTCTCGGGGATCTCAAGGTGGTCTGGCCTCGTGGCT
Organism: Oryctolagus cuniculus; assembly: GCF_051225735.1. Taxonomy (NCBI): domain Eukaryota; kingdom Metazoa; phylum Chordata; class Mammalia; order Lagomorpha; family Leporidae; genus Oryctolagus; species Oryctolagus cuniculus. The sequence continues at coordinate 43,137,104 of NC_142886.1, read as the reverse complement.
GAGTTCTGCCTAGAACGCCCGTGGTCGCTCTGTCTCTGTGCGAGATAAGCAGCCTGGGCAGGAGGCTTGTCTATGTCACAGCGATCAATGCAAGACTTCCTGCGGTGCTCGTCTAACGTGAATAAAAGGGAGTCTGCATTCCCTATATCAAGAGATTTTTGCTTCAAAGAGCGCAGCTTTTTTTTCTGAATGCTTTCTTCTCTCACGCAGTGTAGAAGGCTGTCTTGCAATGCGCCCGTGTCTCTATATTCAGCCAGCTCTATTTCACCTGATTAAAACAGAAAAAGCTAGTACTATTTCACTTGGAGAGTCCACCTTCTTTTAACCCCTGGTATCCGGGCATACAATTGGCATAAATCATCATGACAATCCCAGCTCCACTAGAAAAGAAAACCAACTATCTGGCCAAGTTTTCGTAAGGTTCATTCTCATTTCAAAAACTGGAAAACTTCGCAATGAAAGAAACCGAAATGATAGTTTAAGGTCTGATTTCCAAAAATCAGGCTTTGGGATAATTCCTCAGCTCTATTCATTTGTGCACAGCAGAAAGAATCTGTGTTTTGTTGGTTTGTTGGCTGAGGCAGTACTAGGAAACTGTATTCAAATTGGGTGGAAGAGAAGCAAACATTCTGCAACAAATCAAGTCAAGCAATGGCCCTCGAAGACGATCATGACATTAATGGCGTATCTGTCAATTCACGTATATATATAAGCGGGTATATATATATACTGTTTGTGCATACATATATATATATAAATCAACAGTCTTAAAATGCGTAGTAACATAATAAAATTAAGATTTCACCCCAAACAAACGGTAGAGTACAACATTTTTGCATAAAATTACTAAGAGAAAAAATTCATACTTCTCTGAACATTCATCTCAACCGGCTGATATTTCACCATTTTGCTGCCGCCTATCCTTTTCAATCTTGCAAAAAAAGTTTGAGACTCTTTATGGCAGGGTCCAGTAGGTGTATCATGAATATCAGATTCATCAAAAACACTATCTTCTTCTAATTGGGGAGAGAAAGTCAAAATTACACTTAAGAGGTTATTCTCTCTTAGGCTGTGTCTACACAAGCAATTCACTGAAAGCATTGGGGAACACAGTCTGCAGTGATTTCGGCACCAGCACCCGCCCAGCCACAGGTGGGTGTTTTATCCATGCAACAAGCGATCCAGCAGAGCCACCATCGTTTTCTATGTGACAACTGGCAGCATTTTTATGAGAGGCATCTCAGTATTTCAGTAGAGCCTTCCTGGGGACCGTTTCCAGCGTGCGTAGAACCCGGTGACACACAGATGCCAGGACTTTTTCCAGGAATCTGTGACACCGCTTGAACTTGCCTGCTCTGGGCAGCTCATTTGACAAAACGAAATCAAACATCATGAGTGGGTCTTGCCCTTTCCAAAAAAGCATATGCCTCCCTGGGATCTGGGAACTGGCATAGACACAGCCTAACAGTACATGCACCTTATACTTTGTGAATGCAAAATACTGTACTCTACATTTGGTAATGAAACACACAACACACAGAAAAAGCTTAGAAAAGCCACTGGTCATCTCAAAAGCTCCACAAATGATCATGGACTGAAAGAGGAAACAAAGGAAAAAGGAAACAGAAAATAATATTTCCTCCCTGTGGAAGCCCCTCCCCCGAGGAGTCCACCACACGTAACTGCTCTCGGTCTGCGGAATCCCAGAGAGAACCTGCGCTCCCGCGGCCCTAAGGCTCCGCAGGCAGACATTCTCTCAGAGCGCCTGATGCGCTTGTTTCCAGGCCTTGCTTCTACCCCCATCGGGCCACTTTGGACGCAGACATAACCCCAGTACAGTTAATGAGGAAACGATTCCTATGCTGTTAGCCAAGGAGTGCACTCAACAAATTCCCTCCTTTTATCCTTCACAAAGCCGAAGCTACCCACAAAATGGCAAAAGCAAAGCCCCAAAAAGGCTACTAAATGCATTTCCTACCACAACAAATGGAGATAGCTAATATTTGAGTTGAATATCACCGGAAGCATACTATTTGGCCTATATGTAGATCTAACTATGTGACAAAATAAGGCTCAGGTGTGATTATGATTATTCGAGATTTCTTACAAGGGGGTATAGAAAAATTAAAGGACTGATTCTGTTCCAATACACAAGATTCTACAAGCACATGAAACTGGAAGCAGTAAATTGTAGATGAAATAACCATACTAATCTTTTTAACCAAACAAAAAGTGTTCACGATCAAAATGGAGACAACCCCCCTCCAGGGAACTTCCACAGAGATGCGAATGCCTATCAAGTGCCCCTGTTTGCAGGGAAATGCAACAGAATGATCTATGTCTTTATTTCCTTTTCAGAACAATCTCCTTTGAAATATAGTTTTTCAAGCAAATAACTGTCACTTCTCTTATACAACAGACAGAAGAACACAAGATGGCACCTCCCACCCAGAAAGGTTTTACATCCTTAGTTTATCAGAATCTAAACTCTCAGACACTAAGACCCAAGCTGATAGCCAAGCCATGCTTCCGGAAGGATCCGGATGACACCAGAACTTACAGAACCCAGTTCTCAGACTGGTGTCTGCAGACACCCTAGGTTCTTGGACTGTTCCACAAAAACCAGTGCAACGCTGGTTACAACCCATTCGATGGAGACACTTCCAGAAGCCTTACCAAATCAGACTGTACTAATACCACCAAGGATCACGACCCACTCGGCTTTCTCCCAGGACTAGAGCAGACGGTGCTGCCTTTTACAAGTCGAAGGCTACGCCTTCATTCTTCGTCTTCCACCTGAAAACACCCAGGCTGTGATCTCACTCTGTCTACATCTTCATTCTACTGCCTCCCTGGAGGAAACTCTATCAATAGAAATGGTGTCAACATGGGAAATGATTTAAATCTACGCAGCACAACTGTGTCACTTTCACTGCCTTGAATTATTCCCTGTTGAATAATGAGGCTGGGGGAAAGCACATCAGCCCATTGAGACTCTGTTCAAATTCTGGGAACCCCAAGTTCAGGAGCAAGCTAGAGACCTACACATGATGGCTCCCCCAAGTGCCAACCAAGATCTACTCACAGCCCAGGGGCAGGGTATTTCCAATACTCAAGGAATGGCTTACAAAGCTTTCTGAATCAAACAGCAGAATATATTTTATAAAACATGCTAGGGCTTCAGAAGCATATTATTTCTCTCGAATGCCCAATTAGAAAGTTAAAGCAATAACATTCATGGCAAAGTGGGAAAATTAACTAAGTGGTCAGTGATTTTTTTTTTTTTTTTTTTTGGACTCCAGAATGGTATCGGAGGGTGCTCTTTTACCTCGTAAGAAAAACACTGTACAGAAATGTATTTTGTATTTGAGCTAAGTCTGGGAGAGAATCCCAGGATGGAAGTACCTTTTTCTTTCTCACTGTATCTGCTGATGTTACTGCTGTCACTGTACAGAGGTCCTGCCGTGGCATGGGGCTTGCAGCTATGGTACTGGGCATTGAGGGTATTGACTGTTATGTGAATCAGGTGCAGCAGGAGTTTGCTGATCTCACAGTCTCGGTACGGATACTGAACAAGAAACGGAAGGAGAAAGACACAAACGGTTAATTCACAGGGTACATCTTCCCACTTGACCTGGCCAGATCTATTCCTCTGTATTACTTGGAGATAAAAATAAATACACACAGACAATTGAAAGCACAGATTCTGAGCACGCCTTATTTTCTAAAGGGATCATATTCCCTTCCTCTTGCGCCAAACCACTGACAGCAACACATGACAGTTCATTGTTCCAATTGCTTTCAAGAAAATTATCTGGCAGAAACCTTTGGTGGGTGAATACACTTTCAAGTATCTTCTTTGTTTTCTGACATAATAATTAATACTTAGATAAAATGCGAGATTCCAAGCATAAACAGTAGTTATTGATAAATGTCCTACAATTCATTTTTTTTTTTTTTGCTTTAAACATTTTTAGAGCACACAATGACATGGTCTCCCTTGTCTATTTTTATTCCAGTAGCTGTTTGTTTCTTCTAATTACATATCACAATTATTCTTGTGAAGGTCAAACTTCTACCCTACAAAATTCTCAACTTGAATCCCTAAGGGTGTTCCATGTTGGTAAGCTATTGTCGTCACAGGTTTTATGGAGTTTTAAGCTTTCCATTTATATATCCACAGTAAATATGCACAATGAGTATTTACATAGCAAGAGAGAGAGGGAGGTGAGGGAAGGAGAGAAGGCAGTTTTGATATGTGAAATGGTATAGCATCATTTCCCCCTAGACAGCTGAGTATCAGTGGTCAGCCACCCAGTCCGCAGCTCCTCTAGCGGAATCCTCCCACCCGCAGAAGGAGGGACGATGGCGACTCACCTTGTACAGGATGACAAGCAAGGCCTTCAACCACATCTGCCGGATGTGAGGCTTTAGGGACCAGAGGGAACAGCGAGGTGGCTGTTGGAAATAATGTCGCAGTTGAGGACAAGAGCAGTATTTGAGCACCTGAACCACCAAGGGGAGAAGGTGTTTTCCCAGATTAATGTTATAGTCCATAACCTGAAATAGAGAAAAGATTAATAACTGAAGGAAAAACCACGAAGAAGACCCAGAAGTCATAAGGAAAAATGTGAACCATCCCAATGAAAAACAAAGGCAAAGCATTTAACAAGTGACTCATAAAATGGTAGTAGCAACAGCTGTACACCTTAGCAGAAAAGTCCATCCTCACATGAAATTTTAAAAACTTGTAAAGGGTTGTAAAATTAATCCCACACTAAGTAAAAGAGTTCAACAAATAGTATGAAAAAAAAAAAAAAACACTGTTCCTCAACAGAAGAGACAAGGGCTGTAAACAATCATTAATCATTAAGTAAACTGAAAGCAGATCTTTGCAAAAATTAAGAGTGGGAATGGAAGAGGAGAAGGAAGAAGGGTTGAAGCATGGGTGGGAAAGAAAGTAGGATGAAAAGTATCACTATGTTCCTAAATCAGTATATATGAAATACATGAAACTTGCATAACCTGAATAAAATGAAAAAAAATCTTGTAAACGAAAATAGTTTTCATCTCCTTAATTATCTATATGTCTATTTCATTATCTACTGAAAATAACATTTTATCTATTAAAATGTATCTATTAAACTACTGACTAGTATTAAACTAGATTCAATGAAAAAAAACTAGTTTTGGTAACCAGGTGGGGAAATGGGTATTCTTAACTACCACTGGCAAGGGTGTGACTTGGTAAAGTCTTTCAGAAGAGTAATTGAGCAACTTGCTCTCATTCAGAAGTTAGGGAAAGCACATACCCTCTAATACAGTGATAAAATATATCCTAAGAGAACAGTCAGACAAGTGTTCCCAAACGTATGTGTAGTTATTCAGCATGGCTGTGTTCACAATCACCTCAAGTTATAGACAACCTCCGCATCAACAGCATGGGATTAGTTCAATAAAAAAAACTGCAATAGCAGGTTGCTATGTAGTCATCAAATAGGACATGACACAAATGTACTTATACACTATGAACTTTGTAATAAATTTTAGGTTAAGAAAAGATCAGTATATACACTCTGATCCCATTATTGTAAAAAATGTGCATTTATACATCCATAGCTATGAATCTATGTATGAGTATGTATGTATGTTAATTTGAAGGAGATATTATGCATCAGAATGTTGGTAGTTATTTCAGTCATGGGTTTTTACGAGGTTTTTAATTGTCAGTTTCTTGCTTACATATCCATGGTAACAATGCACAATGTGGGCTTAGAGAGAGAGAGAGTTGGGTGATGGAGAGAGCGAGGGAAGGAAGTTTTGGTATCTGAAATGGTACAGTCTCACTTCATCAGAGACAGCTGAGTATTACTGGTGATCCAGCCGGCCAGCAGCATCAGCGAGACAGCTCCGTGCATACTCCTGCGTGCAACACTTCTCTGTGTTCATTATAGTTCAGCCTAAGGAGCTAATTAGAGCTACCATCTATAATGTTCACACCACGAGACAGGCACTGGTGAAGGTGCTTGGGCAATATATTGCCTGCAACCTCCCCAAAACATCTGTATTACCAATAAGCAAACAGGCAGCAACTGCCCAGGGCCACAGAGCTAATCACAGCAACAGGGCAGAAATTCACATCCACCTCTCTCTGCTCCAAGTCCTAGACCTTTGACTACTAAGACTTCCGTAGAAGGTAGGACGCTTGGTTGCAGATTGGTCCAGCCATTCTGGAGAGTGAGAATTGCAGCGCTGGCCAAACGGAGCACACGCATACCCCATGATCCAGTCATTCTGGGTCGGGATCTGCATCCCAAAGGCGTTTTCACACTGGTTGATTGAGTGCATGTGCGAGGACGTTCACTGCTGAGGCGACTGGAAACGTGAGGATTAGAGGCAGCAAGGGTGAGCGTCAGGGGAGAAATGGGTAAGTAATGGATAGAGCTGCACCATGGCACACAAGACAGACACACATGGAAAAAGCCAACGATGACAGCCTAAGTTGTATGATGAACTCAGCTCTCTCCATTTGAAACCCTAAAAGCAGAGGATTAAAAAAAAATACCAACAAAACCTCCTCTACTCTCTCACGGTCTCATGGTCACAGTTTCAGTACAGGATGATGCAAAAGTCTAGAGATAGTGGTGACAGTTGTATAATAATGTGAACGTACTTGATGCCCCTGAATTGTACACTAAAAATGGCTAACCTGGTAAATGGTATGTTTTACACACACACACACACACACACACACATATACATATACATATACACACATGCATGTTTATCCTTTCACTATACCAAGCCACTGATTCTTACTTATCTTTATACTCCCCCCTACAAACCCCTGCCTTATATCAGTTAACCTGCACAAATGTCACCACTAAACCAATGTTGGCTAGCCTATTGGTGTAAGAGCTGTTATCACACTTACTTGCGCAATTCCTGCAATAAATGCATTAAAGCAAGTCGACAGGCGCATCTTTTGAGGTGCAATCATGAAGCAACCTTCCTGTTGGTCATAGCCGAGTAAGACGTACAGGTGCCGCTTGACCGTGTTGAAGGCCTTCGCACTGCTGATGTCTGACTCCGCGCTGCTCTCATCCTTGGCCATGAACTTCATGAGCACTGTAATCAGCTGGTGCACGGTCTGGTGGTCGATGCCCGCATCTTCTGGGAGCAGGTCCTTGATGGTGTTGTCATTCTCAGGGGACTGTTGTCCTGTCAGTACAAGAAAGGCTGTCAGGGGGCAGCTCTTCCACAGGCTGAGTTTACACAAAATCTCACTGAGATATTGCTAACGTACCATTCTTTCTGTGTCCCATAAAAATGTAAAGGTTCTGCTCTAGACAAGAAACTTAAAGGCACAATATAACCAACTAAGCAAAGCACAAGTCCAGGACTGGAAGTTACTGCATTCGTCGACAGCTACATAATTGGGGAGTAACAAGGGAATGGAAATAAAAATTGGACACTGCAAAGCAAGGCTACCCTCCAACAGCAAGACACATCCTTAAATAAACTTTGCATTTAGCACATTTTTAATATCTTGGCAAAGTTTTATTCTCAGTGATAAAGAGAATTTTCCTTTTGGCTTTGTAAAAAAAAATCACAAAAAATAATGATCTGAAATCCACTGAGCATAAAAACATTCATCGGGTTATTTTGCTTAAATCATTATCTCAATGCAGTTATGTTCATGAATTAGCTGGTGCAAAAACAAAAAAAAATAGAGTTTTCCAAGTCTTGAGCAATGTGTATTCTTTGAATGTGAGAGTCAAAATTATAAACAGCAAACCAGAAGTCCTGCTGTGTATAATGAGAAACATGCAAGGGATAAGGGAGACACAGACAACAAGAAGCATGAACTTTCAGAAACAGAAAAACACCACATGAAGGTGAGTTGGAAGTTCAAATGGAAAGAAAAAAATCCCTTAGCCTCAGGCTTCCTCTAATCTAATAAATAATTGGTTCTTGGCAATTTTTGACATTGACTTTCTCATTATTTTTCAAAGTCAGAAATCATGTCCTGTCTCTCTTTGTCCTCCCTCTTCTGTTGGGTCTGATTGAAGACGTCTGGGAAAGGAGGAGCAATGCTTGCCTTTCTATATGACTTTTCAGGACTTGTCCAAAATACTCTGCGTTCTTTTCTGAGTAACATTAGAGCACCCAAATCGAAAATAAAGTTTTTGTCTGGTGGGTTGGAGAAGTATCCCAGCACTCTCATCTCTCACCCTCCAAGGAAAAGTTCTACTAAATGATGACAAGCTTTGGTTATGATCAACCAAGTCATGGTTACATTCAAGATAATTACAGGCAAAATGTCGATCTTCCAGGACACACACAGGAGAAGAGAGATTAAGAAATGTTTCTATCGAGCAGATGCAGTGGGTCAAGCTGTCACTTGGTACACTTGGCTGGAGTCCTGGCTGCTCTACTTCCCATCCAGTTTCCTGCTAACGTTCCTGGGCAGCAGGAGGCAACGGCCCAGTCTGGGTTCCTGCGACCCACAAGGGAGATCAAGATGGAGCTCTGGGTTCCTGATTTCAGCCTGGCTGTTGTGGCTATTTAGGGAGTGAATCAGCAAATGGCAGATCTCTGTCTCTCTCTCTCTCTCTCTCTCTCTCTCTCTCCTTTTCAAACAAATAAACTCAAGAAATGAAAAACATCCTTGCAGACTGTAGAAATTAGTTGACTCAAGTCCAAACACTTATCTCTGAAACAATAACATGGAGGTAATGTCAGATTTGACTACTAGGACTTGCATACAAGGAAAGAAGCCTGGTTGTCTGGTTTCCCCAACCAGGAGAAAACTGGTCTGTTCAAAAATTATGTATGAAGAAGGGGTAGTTGACAATGAGTGACGGGGCAGCAGAATCAACTTAGTCTAAGAGCCTGTAATACTCAGACAGGGGAAACCACATCACATATTTCAATAGGACTCTGGGACATTAATATTTTCTGTCTCCTAGAATCTGCTCACAAAGGAATGGATATGCGCAGTGTATTTTAGAGAATTTTTACCAAAATCTGTTCATATCAAACTAAGAGCTTACCACAGTATTTCATATGCAGAAAGTGATCAATAAATTGTCAACATTATTGATTAGGTATGCATCAGAAAATTAAATGAATTTACATGGAACACCATAGTTCAATGGGAGACCAAAATGGGAAGCATCACTTTTATGATTAAATTAAATGCTTGTAATGGAGGATTTGACCAAAGCATCACCTATGGAAATCATTGTAACACAAACAAGAAAAGCCTATAAAATATCTTTCCAGCATTGGCAAATGTTAACTCTTGATTATTTTTCCTCCAGAGCATTATTTCACACAATCTGAAGAACGCTGCTGCTTTGGGCAAGTTTGGGCCAAGACTGTGACAAGTGTGGGAATCTAGGTTCTCTGCAGGGTCTACTGCAGCAGCGAGTGACGGCTGCTACGATCCAGATCCGTCCTTCAGTTCCCTGTGGTTCTAGGGGGCAAGGTTGAAGACAGCAGGGTCACTCAGTCCTGCTCCTATACCTCCAAGTCCAGGCTGGGTGGACATCAAAGCCCCAAACATTAAAAACCACAATGGCAGCGTTGGAGAGGGTGCTGCATCTGTGCGTGATAGCCCAGTCGTCAAGGGACTCCAGTGCAAAGGAGACCCACTCCACACGTCCCAACTAAGGGTCCACCCCCAATTCACTCCAGCCTAATTCAAGCCCAGAAACTAAAACATGAGACTTCAGCTTAAATATTCCAAAACTTCTTCCCATTACAAGTGGTCAGGTGTGTTTTTGAAGTGCTAACCTTAAGGTTTCTCAGCAAATCATACTGTCCTAATGACTAAGATTCGTGTCACACACGGTCTGGTCTCACTGCACCTCATCTTCACTGGCCTTCAGGGCTTTAAATTTGTTGCTCTCACTGAACACACAGCAATGAATTATCTTTAATAAGCCATTAAATCAACTGAAAAAAGAACTAGTTAATGGAACCTTTTGCAGAAAGTGGGAAAATTTTTTCTCTTTATTCCAATAACATACCTTTCCAACTGTGAGGTTTGCAAGTCTACACTTTATTATCTTTCTTGAACATAGAGTAAGCTTGTAATGGGGCACTCCCCATAAGGAAAAGTCACCTTAATCAAACCCCTAAGAAAAATCACCTGTGAACAAGTTAAAATGTTCCTTATTGACAGAAACAGAACTACTGCTTTAATTTTCTCTAAAAGGTATGAAATTTCCATTTTAAAACTAACAGTATTTTCTGTAAGGTATGATGATTAAAACATTGTGGTTTGGAATTCTAGCCTAGGAAATTCCGGTAGCTGTCTTAACCATAGAGATTGAACACATTAAAAGAGCTTGGTTTTATTATTTCTACAAAGAAAAATGTCTGCATCATTATAACCACGGAAGCAGAGCTCCTCCTCCTCTAACCTGTAACAGGGACTGAGTCCAGCACACTCTGCCCTCAGAGCTGAGTAACTGCTCAGAACTCCAGACCGAGAGACTGCGGTATCCTCGATGGTCTGACACCAGCAGGACCAGGATCTGCCTTTCCACCCTTCTCTTCACCACTCCACCCGGGAAGCTCCCGGAATCTCAGCGTGTAGCCAACATTTCCACACCCTTGCGGCTTCTCCTGGTGCTCTCTCCACCTTCCACGCTGGCCTTCCACCCCCTCTCCCAGTTTAATGCTTCAGACCTGGGCCCTGGAAGCCAGTCTGATTACATGCACCCACCCTCTGCTCAGCAATGGGACGTGATCCCTAAATTCTACGACTTTCCAAAGGCAAGAAGGGAGGAAAACAAGGAGGGAGAGGAATGCAGGAAGCTTTCCTTCAGCCCTTCCTGTCATGTGGCCACTCATCAGTGCATAAGGCGGAACTTTCTATTTATTCATTTGCTTTATTTCCCCAATAAGAACATAAGTTCATTGGAGGCAAGTGCTGTATCTGATTCATTGTTTTACATCCCTCATAGGATATGGGGCAGAGTCTGACATACGGTGGGTGCTTATTGTTCATAAATGTCCATTCCCATGTGCCAAAATCAAGAAAATATTTCAGATCTTGTCTCCCGTAGGAGAGAAAGCTTGATGGAGAAGGGAAACAGATCTGGTGTAAACTGACACCCTTATGTCAACCCAACAAGCGACAGGATAGAGGAGGAAGTAAGAAACCTTCCACAGGCTTATTTTGCACTGGTCTGGAGAAGTCAGTGATCAGAGCCACCGGTTACATTCTTTCAGTAGTTCCAACTACACTGCCTCACTGATCCTTAGCTCCTTAACTGGCAGCCTCACTCAGGACCGTCCCACTGAGTGCACACAGCCTCCAGGAGCTGGAAAAGCTGCGTCCTGAAGCTTCGTCTCCCCCTGAGGCCCCAGGGGGAGCCTGGGGCCGGCCTTTGCCCATTCCTCCCCACATCCTGCCCCTGCATCTTCAGTCTGTCCGCCCCATCAAGGCCTGGCTGAAAAGCCTCCCGCCCACACCACTCTCCCTGATGGTCCCAGCTGGTAGAAAGCTGTCACTGTCACTTCCTTGCTAGATGACAGCACGCTCACACTCCATCTCCCTTACTTGATCATAAGAATTTAACAGAATAAGATCCCTGATGTGTCTTTGTATTCTTTATGATTTTCTAGTATATCAGATATGCAATAAACATCTGTTAAATAAAAATGTCCATTTTCCAAAACTATAATTTTAAACAAGAGAACTCCAATAGAAATAACTGTACCTTTTATTGGATCTTAATGATCAATAGGCATTTTGCAAGCGACTGAAGTGAACTGTGAACTATCTATAGAAAGGAGAGAACCCAAAGAGAAGTTACTGGGAACTTCAGGCTGGGACACCAAGGAGGAGGTAGGGAAGGTCATACAAGGCAGCTTTACCAATGCTAACAACTAGCATTGGGCGTCTTCTTTTATGGATACAAATGCAGGCCAAGAGCTTCCCGGGTTTCCCTGTAGGCTGGAGCAGACCTGGGAGAGTGTGAGTCCCAGGGAATAACAGGATTGGAATAGCTCTGCGTCCTAACTGGGAAGGTCTGGACACTCATGTGTTTAAGCCACTCTGGTTGCAGTGCCAGGTGCCCAACTCCTTAACCAGCCTGGTGTCCTCAAATCCCTTTTATCAACACGGAGTTGTAAGAAAGCAAGTCAAATCTCTTGGATGCAAGTCAGTGCTGTCCCTAACCAGTTAGTCATAAAAGGCCTCACACCACTGGAGCAGAATTACCTAATCTCTCACTATGTCAGGATTTCTGCCTGTTTGCAGAGAGAAAAAAAAAATCACACTTTATTTATATTCAGAATTGTTGTGAGGTCAAATTAGTTGATTTGCATAAAAGCATTATTTATAGTAAGGAGGTACTGTATATGAAGAATTATTATTATTATTATATACCTGCTAACATCTAGTTACTCATTCCAGGGAATGAATAACAAAGTGAGCACACTGTGTTTGCAGGGATTGTCAGTGTTCATTCAGGATCGTGCTGACATACAAGGAGTCATCAAAGAGTTCATGGAAAATGCATATTTCAAGTTTTTGCACCAAATAAACTTACTTTTCATTCCATTTTTTCTACAAACTTTCTGAAGTACCCTTGTAATAAAACACAACTGCTGCTTTATATTTAATTAGCCTTCAAATATCCAGCCACCAGGATTCCTGGTTCTCAGAGCAAATTTAAGATAAGCACTTTAAAAGATTGCACACTTCATCAATTAGGACGAAATGAAGATCTGGACTTCCAGCTTTTACCATGTATGCTTTGCACGAGAGATGCCACCAACAAGCTGGTGACACGTGTTCCTGGTGGGGACCTCAGAGTCTTCTCTAAAGCGAGAGTGTCAGGGTGTCTCCAAGATTCAGCGGGGCCACTCTGCAATTTTTACTTAGATACCTTTGATTAGAGTCTTAAGAGTCACAGGGGAGTGCACCTCTTTTTAAGTCTTCTAGGGGCTGGTGCTGCAGTGTAGCGGGCAAAGCCGCTGCCTGCAGTGTCCCATATGAGACCCACTTCTGATCTGGTTCTCTGCTGTGGCCTAAGAAAGCAGCAGAAGATGGCCGAAGCCCTTGGGCCCCTGCACCCACGTGGGAGACCGGGAAGAAGCTCCTGGCTCCTGGCTTCAGATCGGCGCAGCTCTGGCTGTTCTGGCCAATTGGGGAGTGAACCAGCAGATGGAAGACCTCTCTCTCTTTCTCTTTCTCTCTCTCTCTCTGTCTCTGTCTCTCTCTCTCTCTCTCTGCCTCTCCTTCTCCCTCTGTGTAACTCTGATTTTCAAATAAATAAATAAATCTTAAAAAAAGAATATATCTTCTATAGAAAATAGAATATTTTATGCCACTTGCCGTGTGTACCCTGCAAAGGCTAAGACCAGAGAGTCATAAATTGTAAACCCAAACAAAAAGTTCAGCATAAATAGCAATTAACATTAAGTCTTGCTGCATAATTAAATAGCATCTGCTTTATTTCAGGCTTAATGAGTAAGAGGCCTGCACAGAGGGGCTCATTATTTGGACCAAACAAGAGTATGTTCATTAAGTAGCAAGTTCTTTAGCTTCCATTTAATCACTGTCTTAAACCATCCCACACAATCTTATGATTATCCTGGCAGTCTCTGCTTCTGAGTTAAAACATTCAGTGTCCAGAAAATAACGATGCAAAAATGGAACACTGGTTTGAAGCTGTCTTACAAGCTGAGCCAACTGTTTCCCAGCGTAAGCAAGTTTTGTTTATGATCGTGTTGTGTCGATGATCTTTTAGGAGTTTTGGCTTCATATTAGTTTGGCTGCCCTTTTTCCATCTGGTCATTTTTGGTGGGATAATTATAAGTCTGAAGGCTTTTCTTAATTTCAAGAAACATATGTACACATTTTCCCACAAAGATGTGAAGCAACTGTTTTGGTTGGATTATTAAAATGGCTACTAATAATTAAGCATCCTAATGAAATCTTAAAGGGATAAGCTGGGATAAAATGAAGATAATTTATGAAATTGCATAAGGACAGTTTCAGAAAGGCCTACCTGATGGGAACTTTACATTCTTTGCCTTCCTAAGGAAGTGCAGTACCAGCAGTTCCTGTTTTAATTCTTTTTAAATTACAGCACAGCAGGCACACAAGTGATATGTAAAATAAGGTAGAGAGACTCAAGTGCTTCTACTCCTCTTTTCTCACCAATTTGAAAGAGAAAATGTCTCTGAGGTTCTCTCTTCTCTGCCCCTCCAGTCTCCCACTCTTTCCAGAGCCTTTTTATAACACAAGGCACCCATCTTGATGTCTCCTCATTTCAAATTGACCTTCTAAGGGTATCAGGATCATTTTGTAAAGTCTATTTTAAAACTATCCTTGACTGAAAACCAAATGTTGCCTGTGGTGAAACAGGAGGAGGTTACCAAACAAGCAGTGCTCGGAACTTCACCATCTTCCCAGTGAGGGAAACACTGTCTGTGATCTCCTGGCCTGTGACCCTCCAACCTTGAGGACACTCCGTGATAAACTGTAATCTTTCATGGAAAATCAAATTATAGTGTACACCAGAGCATGCTGAATATGATTCTATGTTCCCCCAAACAATGGAAATCCTCCTTTCTCTGAGAAAAAGAAATGCATGTAGAGTCGCAAAAACTCAGGAATGGCCAAGGGGATGAGTGGATGATGGTGGCTCAAATGTTTAACTTTGTAAAATGTAAATGAAATGTATGTTTTTCCTATAGCAGATATATATGAACCAAATATTTCTATGTGTAAATACACATACAAATGGAAGTACTATTTTTGTATAATGCTAGTCATGTTGGCTCTCTGGTGCATACTCGGGTAAGGAGATGCTTCTTACTGGACCAGAAGTCATCAGATGACAGTACGACAGACTTGCCAAGTCAGGGACATCTCGGGTAAGACCCTCTGAGTTTGCAAATCCTAAGTATACCACTCTGGTCCAGTTAAAGACACCACTTTCTTTGCCCTGTCTGCCTGTGATAGATAATTGCACATGGCCCTTCAATGTCAGAAGTACCCACCTGGCGTCTGTTCAGGTGTCCCACCGAGAGCTGGAGCAGACTGCTCATGCCTGGTCAACCTCATAGCTTAAAAATCAACAACAACTCTATTTAAACAAGCATTACAGACAACTGGAGTCCAGCAAATACACTCAGTGCTAACTGCCTCGGACAGCAGGGCAGCCTTAGTCCTCACTGGTCATTAACACCACATGAAAGACGTTCATACAACAGAAGTTCTGTGGTTTTATTTGAATCTCAAGAACAACTTTCAGCGTTACTTCAATTCTTAATCTTCAAAATCCCATACGTATCAATTAACAATAATAATAAACTATATCTTAGGTTATAAAACAGCTGGAAACTCATAAAAAATTATAACTATTTAATCTAGACATTGGTTTCTAGGCTCTGAAACTGTTTTCCCTGGGGCTTAGCACCACTACAGGTTATTTTTAAATGGTCACCTGTGATTATCTTTGATCCCCAAAAAGCTGAATTACTGATTACTTAACAAGCTCTCATTGACTCTTCCAAAGTTCAAGATATCATATTTCCATAGCTTGTCACAAAATTAAGAAAAGTGTGTAATAAATCAAATAAAATAGTATTTATAATTTAAAATGTTTTACGTTACATAAGGCTGTCTTCCAATAAATGCTAATGAAAATACAAGACTTTCAGCTTTTAAGAGGATAAGAAATATGTTTGGAAGTGTTATTTTATTAACTTCATAGCAGTTCTTTAAAAATTAAATGATTTAATACATTTCACAAGTCAATAATATATGTAAATATACTCAGTAACAAGGTCATTTAGTTAGGAATTTTTAATTATTTGTTCTTCATGTGCTACTGCTAAAGATGAGAGTTTAGTCATTTGAAAATGTTTATTACCTTCAAAAGTGCAATACAAAGACTTTTCTAAAAAAACAAGTATATGCAGCCTTTTTTTAAAGTTGGCAATGAAGCGTGTTTTTATTTGTACCTTATCTCATGGAGTTGGGCATGAATTCAACGCCTCCGCCTCCTGGCTCTCATTTTTCAACAGCACCCATGACTAACGGTGAGTCAGGGGCCAGCCTGGCTGCTTCCATCACTCATGGGAAGAAGGCGAATTCTGAAGTTCAAGTCTGCCTCCTTAACTGCCATGCGTTTGTTGTCTGAGCCTCACCCAGAAGGCACTCAGGCTACGAGGCTCGCGGTATAAACTCAAATCCTAGGACTTAGGGGCAATGGCTTCTTCTAAGTCTCAGTGCCAAGCAGCAGTGGATTTGCTGCCTTCTGCATTGCAAAGCCATCTGCTTTGGGCCAGGGCTTTGCTACACAGGGTAACTGGTATCTACAGGCCTGGGGTGATTCTCCAGGGAATCTGAGAGCCAAACAGTGATGGCACTCAGCAGGCTCAGCCTGCTGCCCACTGGGAACACTGCACAGACAAGTCAGCCTCAGAAAGACAGTGAACAGACCACGCAAGGATGGGAGGTGATACTCAACGGATTTTGGAGGTCAGGGTCTCGGGGAGGGAGAGTGCCCTCTTGGACTCGGCAGGCCCCTTCACGCTGTCCCTCAGGGACCGCACGCTCTTCTGACGGTTCCGGGCAAAGCGGGCCCTCTTAATCTTCCACAAGGCGGCGTCGCTGAGGTTGGCCACGTTGGTCCTCACTGCGGTGATGGCTGTGCGGAAGAAAGCGAGGAAAGAGGGAGTCACGCTCCTTGCCCGCCTAGGTAACACAGCAGGTCTGAAACAATCCATCTGGGCAGACTTTCAGAATTAAGATACTGGGATGCTTAAAATCTTTTGTGGATGCCCAAGTCACCCAGCTCCTTCTGCGATGAGTCCGATGTGTGAAAAAAAAAACAAACAAGACACACAATCATGACCACTGTCTATCGTGAGTAGGGCCTGTCCTTTCTCTGTTCAGACCATAAGAGTCGGTTGTCTGCTTTTGCTATCACTGGATGGTTGAGTGGCATCTAGTTAGAGCCGTCGGTAATGAGTTCACAGGGATGCAGGAGCAAGTCTGCAAGGCGTGACTCTATCTCATGCAAACGGCCCACGAACAGTAAAAACATAATGGCTGAGCAACACTTAAAGAATACATAGTCACAGGCGGTTTTCATAGGCCCTCAAGGGAATGAGAAGTCTGCTATGGAATGCCAGAATACACTGAAATCTAGAGACTCCTCTAGAGGACATTCAACAAGGATTTGACGAACTGAAGGCACACAGTCAAGGCATCCTCCCTGCGGGATGCCGAGCTACGTGCCACGCATCTTCTGTTTAACCCGGAAGCACAACAGAAACTGGGAATGCTCACAGGAAGTGCTTTGTGGTACTTACTTGTAGGAAAAGGAAATTCTTTGTTACAATCCAAATGCAACTGGGCTTCCAGAGAAAGTGTCTCAAATCTGTTGACAAAGAACTCCCAGCTCAAAGCAGGAATGTCTTGCTTCAGAAAATGCAAGAGCAAAAGCTTGCTAAGTATTGTGGGTCGGTCTTTAACCACAGTATCAAACTGGAAGTCAAGGCAGAGACACAGACCCTGCGGAAGAAGGGCAGAGGGGAAAGTCAGGCAGGCATCAGTTACTTCAACGGCAATATGCTGTGTAAAGCCAATGGAACAAGACACCCTCTGAATCCGTGGTTATGATGTAGAATGATCCAGCGGATGTATTTCTGACTGTAAATTTTGGTAGGCAAAAAAAAAAAAAAAAATGCAGAAGAGGAACTTTTCCTAATTGTAGAATGGCTCCAGTTTTGATTCAGAAATCTGAACTTGACATGTTATTGATTTTCTAATGTATCAAGTAATAAGTACTTAGCTCAAATACTCTCAAACCATTTCTTTCTTACTTTACAAATATTTATTTTATTGATTTGAAAGGTAGAGAAGGACAAAGAAACAGGGAGACAGAGATCTCTCATATGCTGGTTCACTCTCAAATCTCTACAACAGCCCTGGCTGGGCCTGCTGAAATCTAGGAGCCGGAAACTCAAAACAGGTTTCTCACATGGGTGGCAGGGACCCAGTCACCTGAGCCATCTCCCACTGCCTCCTAGGGCACACGTTAGCACCAAGCTGGAGTCAGGAACAGAGCTGGGACTCGAACCCACGCTCTGACATGGGTGACCCAAGCGGCATCTTAACCACTGTGCCAAATGCCTGTCCCATATCTTTTAACATATGTTGTTTCCATTGAGAAAAGCATACTTTCAAACCTACATTTTAGACCTCACAAGAAGATGGTCTTTAAATTCCCTTTCAGTCTTAAATTTCGTGATTCTAAAAGAAAGGTCACCTTGTCTTCTCAAAATGTGCCTGGACTACAGAATGTTAAAAAGTTGAAGTTGGAGTAGATTGCACATACATTTCTCTAGTCTAAGTCTATCATTCTACCTCATTTTAACTGAATGAAATCTAAAATTGTCTCTAGCAGTCATCTACTGAGTGTCTCTCACGTTCCAGGCCCTGAGCAGGAATCAGACACACAAGCTCCTGGTAAGGCTGACAAGAAAGACCGGTAGGAGACAACCAGGGATTTTACAGGGGTGGGGGAGGAGAGCAGCCTAACCGATTGCCAGATCCTGAAGTCTGCCCTTGCTTGTTGGCCTTGAAATTCAGGAGTCAGCGTGCACACAGACACACTCACATGGTTAAGAATGGGGGCTTTACTATGAGTCCGTCCTGTGTTTGCTCTTCCTCTTACTAGCTGTGTGATTCTGGAAAAGCTACTTAAGCTTTTTTTTTTTTTTTTTTTTTTTTTTTTTGACAGATAGAATTAGACAGTGAGAGAGACAGAGAGAAAGGTCTTCCTTCCATTGGTTCATCCCCAAAATGGCGGCTACGGCCAGAGCTACAACAATCCGAAGCCAGGAGCCAGGTGCTTCTCCTGGACTCCCATGCGGGTGCAGGGCCCAAGTATTTGGGCCATCCTCCACTGCACTCCCGGGCCACAGCAGAGAGCTGGACTGGAAGAGGAGCAGCCGGGACTAGAACCCGGCGCCCATATGGGATTCCAGCACTGCAGGCAGAGGATGAGCCAAGTGAACCATAGCGCCGGCCCGCTACTTAAGCTTTTTAACCCTCAGCTTCTCTATCTGTAAACTGAGAACACACACAAGATTACTGGGATGATTAAATGAGATAATTTGTGATGGGACACTTTTAACACACGGCCCCGCTAAAAAAGCACCCATCTGACAAATGTTATCTCTTGCAATTATTACAAGTTTAAAGAATGAAATTAAAAAATAGTGTATAAATATGGAAAACCAGTAACTCTGGACTTTGGAGGTTCTAGTCTTGGTTCTCTTACTAATTCCCTTTGCTTCCTGGGGCTGGCATTGTGGCGAAGTGGGTTAAGCCACTGTCTGCAATGCCAGCATCCTATGTTAGAGTGCCAGTTCCAGTCCCAGCTGCCCTGTTTCTGATCCAGCTCTCTGCTAATGCACCTGAGAAAGCAGCAGAAGAGGGCCCAAGTGCTTTGCTCCCTGTCACTCATGTGGGAGACCCAGATGGAGCACCAGGCTCCTGGCTTTGGCCTGGCTTAGCCCCAGCCACTGCGGCAATTTGGGAAGTGAACCCGTGGATTTAAAATCTCTGTCTCCCTCTGTGGCTCCCTCTCTCTATGTCACTCTGCTTTTCAAATAAACAAAATAAATCTTTAAAAGCGATTTACTTTGTATCTTTTGATAAGTCACATTAACAGTCCAAGACTTGGCTTCTCAATTATAAAATAAGAGTGCCAAATAAGGTATACAGAAAACTCTCCTGGTCTCAGAGTTCATGTTTCTTTGGTTTTAATGTCAGTAGAACATTTGATTTCTTAGAGTATTGCTTTTATTAACATTACATAATTAATAATTTTTTTTTTTTTTTTTTACAGGCAGAGTGGACAGTGAGAGAGAGAGACAGAGAGAAAGGTCTTCCTTTTGCCGTTGGCTCACCCTCCAATGGCCACCGCGGCCGGCGCACCACGCTGATCCGATGGCAGGAGCCAGGAGCCAGGTGCTTTTCCTGGTCTCCCATGGGGTGCAGGGCCCAAGCACCTGGGCCATCCTCCACTGCACTCCCTGGCCACAGCAGAGGGCTGGCCTGAAAGAGGGGCAACTGGGACAGAATCCGGCGCCCCCACCGGGACTAGAACCCGGTGTGCCAGCGCCGCTAGGCGGAGGATTAGCCTAGTGAGCCGCGGCGCCGGCGTAATAATTAATAAAATATTAACAAATCATCTTATTTCTCAGCATTTACTCCAGCCCAGGAACCAACCAAATGGTAGAAGATAAACCAGCCTAGTCTCAAAATCTGTTCCTCCGGGCCGGCGCCGCGGCTCAATAGGCTAATCCTCCACCTAGCTGCGCTGGCACACCGGGTTCTAGTCCCGGTCAGGGCACCGGATTCTGTCCCAGTTGCCCCCCTTCCAGGCCAGCTCTCTGCTGTGACCCGGGAGTGCAGTGGAGGATGGCCCAAGTACTTGGCCCCTGCACCCCATGGGAGACCAGGAGAAGCACCTGGCTCCTGCCTTCGGATCAGCGCGGTCTGGCCGCGGTGGCCATTGGAGGGTGAACCAACGGCAAAAGGAAGAACTTCTCTCTGTCTCTCTCTCTCTCACTGTCCACTCTGCCTGTAAAAAAAAAAAAAAAAAAAATCTGTTCCTCCAATACCCACAAGTTATATAATAACGACAACTGTACAAAACTGATACCAACCTAGAAACAAAGATGGAAAAGAAAGTACCAATAAAGAAGAAATCTTTTGCCATAGTTCTGGCAACATTTTTGCTAATTTGAAAATTTCCACTGTCATCTTCATCCATGTGTTTGTGTGATTGTGTGGTCAGAATGCGTGTGTGCCCCAAACGTCCTCCCCAGGGTGATGGTTCTAGGAGACAGAGGCCTTTGGGAGATGCTCGGGTCGTGAGAACAGAGCACTCAGGAGTGGCATTAGTGCCATTAGAAGAGGCCCCAGAGACGGCGACAGAGAGCACCTGGGCACAAGAACGCAGCCCTCACCAGACACTCAGCCTGCTGGAGCCGCGACCCTGGACTTTCTGCCTCCGGATGTGTGAGGAATGAGTGTCTGGTTTATAAGCGACCCAGTTCATGGGACCTTGCAGCAGCAGGCCAGACAGAGACATGACAGCGCCACGATTCAGTGGCGCTGACACAGACCACGTGCAGAGCCGATCCCACACCACATGTCACCTGCAATGCGGGCCTCTTGATGGTGTCAAGCAGGAGCCCGGCCCTGGTGGCCACCGCTGGGTTCACGTCCTCCACGGCCGTCAGGAAGCAGCAGAAGGCATGGGCCAGGGAGTACTTCAGCAGGTGATTTTTGGTCACTGAGTGAATGTCCAGAAATCTACAAATTACAGCTACTTTTTCCACTGCAATAGCAAATACAGAGGATAAGGGACATGAATATATGTATAGACATAGAAACAGACGAGAGAGAGAGTCTGAGAACTGAGCCCTCTCAGAACAAGTTAACTCTGCCCCCTTTATGGTGACTTCAATACAAAAGGAAATTGGCAAGGCACCTTCTCTAGCGTCCCGCTCCATCTGTGCAGCAGAGACCAGTTTCACTCAGCACAGTGCTTTCTGCCAGGCAGCCAGGATTTAGCTCTGGGTTTCCTGTTATAGTTTCTAATGGCCTCTCTCTTTATCTAACTTCTGCCACATTTCAAACCTTCAAAGTGCCTCTCTGGACAAGGCCATTCCATGGAAGCTGTGCTGAGTGCGGAGATGGGGGACGCCCACCTGGCTGGCCCGAGGCCCCGCCCTGCTGCGCTCTCAGTAGGTCTTCATGTGAAATGACAAAGCCAGGCAGGTACTTCCCAGGGCTATAGCAGCTGTGCATTTCTCCCACGCTAAAAATATACCCATGCTTGATAGGTTTCTAATTATTCTGCAAACCTTTCTTAAACTAGTCCAGCCATTCTTAAAGCAAGCCTTATAAACAGTTACAATAGCTAGCAAAGAAACATAGCATGAGGCCAGTCAGGGAATTTCAGTGTTTTGCTTAAGGTGCTCTGGCCGTCTACAATATTCCTGTCTTCTTTGCTGCTTACTGACGTAATACCACCACAGAAGAAACTACTGCCAAGTTCTGCTCACCCTGTAAAGGCCACTGATCTCTGGGAGTGACTTTTTCACCCCACAAACTGTTATAAAAATACCACTCATCTACACACAGCACTTGTGTGCTCACATATAGCTATGAGTATATGACATATCTTCATTTGTGGTCTCAAATTATATCTATGCCTTTTATAGTTTGTTAGCCTCTTACAGGTTTCTATTTGGTCTATCAATTTAAATTGGGGACCTCTTGAGAGCAGGAAAGTGCAGATTTCTTTTTTCACTCTCATAGTACCTGGAACAGATAGTATTTACTCTGTAAATTTACTGGCTTGCTTATCTTTAAAATATGTGCTAAGCAGGTATATATATGCATGTCGTATATGTAACATATATAACATATATAAGTATCAATATAATAGGTCACTAAGAAACTATCTGGAGTGCTTGGAAGGAGATGGGAGTAACGTGAAGATGATTCATTCACAACCCTTGGCTTCAAAGTCAAGTTGCCTAAAAGAGCATGGGCAGGTACAACTGTAGTGGAAATGTAATATAAAATCTGTAAATACCTCTAATGAGGCGCAGATACCTGTAACACACAATGGGAGGCCCAGGGACAAAGAAACCACTGCCCATCGTAGGGACTGAGAAGGTGGACCCCAAAGGAAGCATCCGGAGGTAAGTCAAGTGAACTGGCGTTCGGCTCGTCCTGCAAGGGGATCCCAGCGGAAAGCACAGAACGGCCGAGGCGTAGACAAAGGGGAGCAGGAAGCAGTAGGGAACAGCCAAGGTGAGCGTAGAGTGAAGAGCAGGAAATGAGGCTGCGAGGACTCGCAGTCAGACTGTGGGAGGCACTGAATGTCAGTCTAAGGAGCCTGAAATTCCTCTCTAGGCACTGAAAAAAATCCACGAGCATTTTTTTCCGTAGAAAAGTCATTTAATCAGAGCTGTGATTTAATAGATTAATCTGGCAAGAATCATATCCTTCAACTGGAAGGACTGAGCAAAGTTACAAATTTATCTGTATTACTTGTATTTCCTACCTGTAATATGCTGTTACTATCATGTAGACTTTTGTTACAAAATTTTTTCTCTACCTTAATTCTCTACATTATCATGTTCTACCATCCAAATAAACCAGCTCCTGGGATTCAGGTGGGCACGAAAAAGCAAGAACTTTTCAAAGTGGCAGATAATAGGGAGCTGATGGCACTTTCATCTCTGTGAAACACTTTTAAGACAACAAAATAAATGGAACTATGGCATTTTCCACATGACCTTGCTTGTCGCCCCGAGAATGGGAGTCCTATAAGACAGGGTGACAGCAAGCCAGGGGAGTCCTATAAGGCAGGGTGACAGCAAGCCAGGGGAGTCCTATAAGACAGGTGACAGCAAGCCAGGGGAGTCCTATAAGGCAGGGTGACAGCAAGCCAGGGGAGTCCTATAAGACAGGTGACAGCAAGCCAGGGGAGTCCTATAAGGCAGGGTGACAGCAAGCCAGGGGAGTCCTATAAGACAGGTGACAGCAAGCCAGGGGAGTCCTATAAGGCAGGGTGACAGCAAGCCAGGGGAGTCCTATAAGGCAGGGTAACAGCAAGCCAGGGGAGTCCTATAAGGCAGGGTGACAGCAAGCCAGGGGAGTCCTATAAGACAGGTGACAGCAAGCCAGGGGAGTCCTATAAGACAGGTGACAGCAAGCCAGGGGAGTCCTATAAGACAGGTGACAGCAAGCCAGGGGAGTCCTATAAGGCAGGGTGACAGCAAGCCAGGGGAGTCCTATAAGGCAGGGTGACAGCAAGCCAGCAGACACACGGCTCAGGGAGCGCATGCAGCTTCCCTGCTTCCCACGCTACTCTGAGGACTTGCCACTCTGCGCGCTATGAAATCAGCCCCATCCCTGCAGACTTGGCCCCTGATGCCTCGAAGGCAAGACAATGCAGCAGAGACTCTCAAACCTCATGAAATCACCTGAAGAATTTGTGAAAAGGCCAGATTCCCGGCCTCACCTCATGCCTGATTCAGTACGTTTAGGGTAGGAAAAGTGACTCTGAACTACTGACCTGGCTCGCTGGAACCATCTACCACCTGCAAGGGGTTCCTGGAGGTGATGATTCTTGGTTGCTTCTTACTGACTCTCCACTACTTTCCTCGTGTGTGCTGTTCCATGTACCTTTTTCCTGTGTTCCTCCAGCTCTCAAACCAATCTGCATCCTTCTCCCTCTCAAACTTCCCCAGTACCTGTGTTGCAAGAAACCTCATGGGATGACCACATTATGTACCCAAGCTGAAACCTATCTGGAAGTAAGTAAAGGCGCAGTTAATCTAACCTTACAGGCATCAACTGGGACTATGCTAGGCAAACCTGGACAGGACCACCCTACCTAAAGACCACTCTGCAAAAGAATGATATTTCACCAAAGACGCCCAGCTACATAGACCACAAAGAGCACCAGCCAGCAGAATGCCCTGTAAAAGGAGGGGAGGAGGAAGGCGGCCAGAGTCGATGCCATTACTGTGCACCTGGCTGACCTGGTGACTCAGAGAGATTATTTTAAGCTAATACAGAAGTACCTGCTTCAAACCTCATCTTCCAGTCTTTGCTGTTGAAATTGCCATTGATGATTGCCCAGAAGATGTCAGCACCATGAGGAAGTGACAGCGCATGGAGGAGGAGAGGAACGGCCAGCGAGGACAGCTGGGAGAATTCAGACTTGACGACTCTCCACAGGCTGGGGACAAGGAGTAGCACAGTGGTTACCGTCAGCGCAACCTTTCCAGGCAAGCAATCTTCTCTCCATTCATAGGTAGGTGGGAGGGATGCTCGTGGTGACATTACACTCATGCCCAGAACCGCAGTCCTCGGATAAACCTCCCCGGAGCTCTGCCCTGCTGAAGCGTTCCTCATAGAAGTCACTTTCATACACAATGCAGGAGAACACTGCTTACCATGACACGCTTAACAGAAAAAGTTTAACTCTCATAAATTCAGCTGTATAAATGAAAAATGACTTAAAAACACACCCACCTGCTGTTCCACAGGTTGGTGATTCTTTACATTGTCCCAACAGGGCATATCTGGGAAGCTTTGCTGGTTCTGTCTGCCCAGCAGACTTTTCCCCTTATTATGGCAAAGAAGAACTCCTTGTCTATTATTACCAGGCTCTTAGTAAATTGGCAGGACTGTCAGTCAAACTCCCCCACTGTCCCTCTCATGATGGGGAACAGAAAATACAGGCTGATCAAAGAACTTACACCCTAAATAGTGATCAGTCTGGGGCGGGCACGTCATGCCAGCATGGGGACGCCAGAAGCCCTTTGGGAGGGACTGATATGGACTCTGAGAGAAAGAGGGTCCCTCTCCTGCTATCTCAGGAACAAAGGGCGGTGTCAATTTAGGACCGCCAAGGGCCCTCTTGCCACCTCTCAGGAAAAAAGCCAACACTTAACCAAAAATCCAACACTTAACTCCCTCTAATAAGCCAAAAGGAACTGTACTAAGTAATGCGGAGGGAGGGAGAAGGGGTGGGAGAGAGAGAGAGATCGATGATTGATCCCTGGTAATACTTTATACCTTAGCAAGTTTAAATCTGTCTCAAGTTCTACTGGAATAATTCTGAATATATTTTTAGTGATACTGGTTTCAAAATCTGTGTTCATTGCTTTTACTTATTTTTGTTCTTGTTTATTATTGCTTTGTTTGTTTTCTATTTGCCTCCATGGTTAATATCAAAACTGTTGGTGACATTTAAAAGCTTATCATGCACAACTAAGATGGGAAGAGTGATGCACACTAGTCCCACCTTACAGAGAGCACGGAGGGGCACAAGCCACCAGGGGCTCAGAGCCAGACAACCAAGGGAACAACTTCCAAACACTGAATGCTTAATGTGAGTGAAGTCGGACAGTGTGTTTGAGATGATCCAAGTGCTTGGCACGTAGGAAGTGCTCAAAAACCTTGAGCTGCCACCTTCACCATGAAGACGAGGATGATGATCCATGCATAGCACAGCAGCAGGCCCAGGAGGAAAGCAGAGGAGAGAGGAGACGTGACCTGGTCCTGCCCAGAGCCTCACCTTGAGGTGAAGTAGCTAAACCACCTGCAGCGCTGAGAGAAAGCCCCTCGGTGACAAACAGCCCTGGAGCTGCCTGGTTCCTGTGGCTCTCCCAGCTGTCTTGGGTAAGCCTTGTTTGAAAGGAGGAAGAACGTCTTCTCGCCACATCCCTTCACAGTCTGTCACAGCTTCCGTGTTAGGTTTTCGGGTGAAGGGCAGTCCTTTGGCTTCCCCTGCAGGTCATGGCTGAGAGTCCTTCACCCTCTCCTTCACCCTCTTCTCCCAGATATCACTTGGTCTTCTGGTTTCATCCCCCGCCAGTCTTAGACTGGGTCCTGGAGGTCACCATTCCCTCGCCTGGCATTCCTTTGTCACTCTGCCTGGCACTGTCAGCAAATCACTAATCCCTGATCCTGAATAAACTCATTGCCCATTTCCTCTCATACACTCCCAGGCCCTGGGGCCCTGGAGGAAAAGTGACTCTGAACTACTGACCTGGCTCGCTGGAACCGTCTACCACCTGCGAGGGATTCCTGGAGGTGGTGATTCTTGGTTGCTTCTTACTGACTCTCCACTACTTTCCTCGTGTGTGCTGTTCCATGTACCTTTTTCCTGTGTTCCTCCAGCTCTCAAACCAATCTGCATCCTTCTCCCTCTCAAAAGACATCAATGCCTATGATTCTTAAGGCTCAAGTCACCAGTTATGAGCTCCCCTTAACACTTTCTGTTTCTTTTCCTGAAGATGTACCTCCTTGCCCCTCCTCCCCTCCACCCACCCTTTGTTCCTGATTCCGCACTCTCCTGCCTTCCAAAACTTGACTCCATCAACTATTCCTTTCTTCTGGCCTCTCCGTAGGCCCTTTCCCACTGTCCATAAGGATGTTCAGAGTCTCTTTATTCTTTTTTTTTCTTTTTTGACAGGCAGAGTGGACAGTGAGAGAGAGAGAGACAGAGAGAAAGGTCTTCCTTTGCCGTTGGTTCACCCTCCAATGGCCTCCGCGGCCAGCGTGCTGCGGCCGGCACACCGCACTGATCCGATGGCAGGAGCCAGGTACTTCTCCTGGTCTCCCATGGGGTGCAGGGCCCAAGCACTTGGGCCATCCTCCACTGCACTCCCTGGCCACAGCAGAGAGCTGGCCTGGAAGAGGGGCAACTGGGACAGAATCCGGCGCCCCGACCGCGACTAGAACCTGGTGTGCCGGCACCGCAAGGCGGAGAATTAGCTTAGTGAGCCGCGGCACCGGGCCAAAGAGTCTCTTTATTCTAAAAGTCCTTGAGGTTCACTCCTATTTCTAAGTTTCTGGTGTTTCCCCTTCCTGTCTAATGCAGAAAGCTCCGTGTCATGGGCTGACATTCCCGAAGCCCTTGCAATGTCTTCTTTGCAGGTCCTTGAATGTGGTAGTGCCCAAGGCGCTCTCTTGCCTCCAGCCTTGATCTGGCAAAACACAACTCTGACCCTGTCCATTGGGTTGAAATCTTCCATGCATCGCCACACATCATTAAATAAAGTCCTTATCTTCACGGCTCCTCACACTTAAATCCCAACCTACTTCTCCTGCATAATTTTCCATGACGTTCTCAAAACCATGCCCTGCAGCAAAAAAATAAGCCACGGTATCTCCTAAGTATGCCTTCTCCATTTTTGCCCCTTCTTTCCAATTCTGTCGTATGTTTGCTCCTGACATTCCTACTTTCCACAAAAGGCTCTGCAATTCACAAGCCTCTATCAGTCAAAATCTATCACTATTTTAATAGAATTAAAAAGGAGAGAATAATCCAACATGGGAAGCAGGCCACACAGCAGACTCATAGAATGGCAAATGCCCTAAACAGTACTCTGGCCTCAGAATCAGCCCTTAAGGCATTTGGACCTGGCTAAAAAGCCCATGAGAGCATTTCAGCCATGGAAAGCCAAGACACTGTGGCAAAAAAAAATGACCTGCATGAAAGATCTCTGTGAGTGAGATCCCAGTGGAAAGAATGGGCCATCAAAGAAGGAGGCACCTTTCCCTGAAGGGAGGAGAGAACTCTAAATAATGTCAGAGTTTCTGGACTCGTGAGGCTTCCATAGACTTGGCAGCTCCTAAAAAGAGCCTTGGGTGATCACTGACGTTATAAATAAGAGTGTCAACTGTTAAATCAACAACAGGAGTCACTGTGCACTTGCTCCCCATGTAGGATCTCTGTCCTTAATGTGTTGTACTATGAAAATTAATGGTAAAACTAGTCTTCAAATATTACTTTATACTTTGTGTGTCTGTGTGGGTGCAAACTGTTGAAATCTTTACTTAGTATAGAGTTGATATTCTATATATAAAGATAATTAAAAATGGATCTTAATGAAGAATGGGATGGGAGAGGAAGTAGGAGGTGGGATGGTTTGGGGTGGGAGGGTGAGTATGGGGGAAGAACTGCTATAATCCAAAAGTTGTACTTATGAAATTTATATTTATTAAATAAAAGCTTTCTAATAAAAAAATCCAGCATTATTTTAATGGAATGGTACCCTCCCCTGAGCTTTTTCCTACCAAGCATCCAGAAATGATTCTGTCACTTATCACATTCTCTGGAGGTTAACAGCAACTTACAAACACACGGGGTAACTATGCATCTTGGTTTGTCCCAGGTCTAATCCAGTTCATCCTAGTGGTCGGGGAATATTATGAAGGTCATACCCTATAACTCTTAAAAGTAGGCCAAATTTGAATAATAGAATATGTGGTCACCTTCTGTATGTATAATATTCATCCTCTTCCAAACTAGACAGCAAATTACCCAGGTTCCTTAAATAATATATATAGCAAGCCCTGATTACATTTGTTTAGTAAAATGAATAAATGAGCAAAAATAGTAAAGACAGACAGAGCCTCAACTTGGTTTTATCAGCAAGTTAACCTGAACCTACCTTTTCTTTTGTTTATCAACTCTGTTACAAATAAAGTGAGGATAATATTTTCCTAACTTACTTCCAGGAAGACTGTTAACAGTTGTTTTAATGTTCTCATGTAGAAAAGCACTGTAAATCTAGGGCAAAACGCTTCAGTAGTATCTAAGAAATAACTTCTAGAGAACATGTGGAGAGATTATAGATGTCTATTAGCAGTTCTTTTTTTTTTCTTTCTTTCTTTTTTTTTTTTTTTTTTTTTTTTTGACAGGCAGAGTGGACAGTGAGAGAGAGAGACAGAGAGAAAGGTCTTCCTTTGCCATTGGTTCACCCTCCAATGGCCACCACGGCCGGCGCGCTGCGGCCGACGCACCGCGCTGATCCGATGGTAGGAGCCAGGTACTTATCCTGGTCTCCCATGGGGTGCAGGGCCCAAGCACTTGGGCCATCCTCCACTGCACTCCTGGGCCACAGCAGAGAGCTGGCCTGGAAGAGGGGCAACTGGGACAGAATCCAGCGCCCCGACCGGGACTAGAACCCGGTGTGCCGGCGCCGCAAGGCGGAGGATTAGCCCAGTGAGCCGCGGCGCCGGCCAGCAGTTCTACTTCCAGTAAGAAAATGACTAAATAAGCCCTTATTCAATTATACTAAGTGATTATTAACTTATTATATGTTGACCCTTATCTAGGGTATACTACATTCTTAAGTCAACGTAACAACTGAAAGACATAAAAAAATCCTTATTTTACCTTTTTTAATTCTACAATTTTTAGAAAATGAACATTACTATCTTCCTATTATATATTTAAAAAATTGGACAAAACAAAAGAAAGGAAAGTATTCCCCATAGCTAATAAAGGTATCTTAGCTAAGAAAAAATAAGCAAAATGAGCAAATAAGACTTAATCTAACTTTAATTCTCACATCTATAGCCTAAAATATAAACAAAGTAAAACATAAAGGAAGACATACCTTGCAATCAACATGTGGTCCTGAATGTAGGCTAGAAATTGGGGGTGGTCTTTCCTAGCATTGTATAGACACTCTCCATGCAAACAGAGGATCTTCAGGCAATTGAGCATATTAAAGAGAATGTCTGGCTCTTCAAATTTAGCCATTTCCTATGCAAAGAACCACACAGTGAGTGATCCAAAACAGCAATGCTACCAAACCGAATATTCAAAGGTTTCAGAAACTATACCTGGAAAATGGTATATATTAGTCTCAATGTTACAGGAAGCTGTTGGTAACAAAATTTTCTTTCAGTGTCATTCTTTATTGCTGTGAAGAAATAATTGCACCAAGGTTAGCTGAACTCGTTTTCCCCACCATTCATCAATTGCTCAAGTGCATAAAACCAAGAACAGTGAAAAATGAAGGGTGTATTTAAAAGTGTATGATGTAGGCCAGCGCCACGGCTCACTAGGCTCATCCTCCGCCTGCAGCGCCGGCACCCCGGGTTCTAGTCCCGGTTGGGGCCCTGGATTCTGTCCCGGTTGCTCCTCTTCCAGTCCAGCTCTCTGCTGTGGCCTGGGAAGGCAATGGAGGATGGCCCAAGTGCTTGGGTCCCTGCACCCACATGGGAGACCAGGAGGAAGCACCTGGCCCCTGGCTTCGAATCAGTGCAGTGCGCCGGCTGTAGCGGCCATTTAGGGGGCGAACCAATGGAAGGAAGACCTTTCTCTCTGTCTCTCTCTCTCACTGTCTAACTCTCCCTGTCAAAATAAATTAATTAATTAATTTTTTAAAAAGTGTATGATGCTTGTGTTTGCCCTCCAAAGGTTAAAAAACCTTCCAAAGATAGGGTCTCGGGCTCTGTTTTCTATTGGACAACATTCAGATGTCTTCAGCCCCTGGAGCAGCCGGCCGGCCCCATGCTCCTGTGAGTTGCTAGTTCTGCTGCCTCCTGAGGGAGTCTGGAGTCCGGTTAGGCACGTTTTACCAAGGCAAAGGCAGAGAAATGGGTATTAAAGAGAAGTGTTCAGAGGCGGGCATTGTGGTGTCCTGGCTTCCTGCGAAAATGCCTGCGAAAGCATCGAAAAATGGCCCAAGTGCTTGGCCCCCTGCCACCTACATAGGAGACCTGGATGGAGTTCAGGTTCCCGGCAGCCTCAGCCCTTAAGGCCATTTGGGGAGTGAACCAGTGGATGACTGATCTCTCTCACTCTCTCTCTCTCTAACTCTGCCTTTCAAACAAAGAAGTCCTTAAAAAGAAAGAGTGGTGTTAGGTCACGTTAACATCTACGGAGGGGTTGATCCCACAGACTTACATACAAGGTCTGGGTGGCAAGCTGGGGGTGGGTTTTGAAGAAGCTGAGCATTTTCAGATGAGAACAGTGACTCCAGGCTTTCTCTTCCTATAAGGGACCCTAAAACCTCTGCCCTCGTGTTGGCAGCAGCAGTACATTGTCTGTACAAGAGGCTTGCTAGAGGAAATAACCCACCAGTGAACCCCATGTAGAACTGAGGGTAAAATGTGTTCATACAGCTGTTGTGTGTTTTGGGCACATCTAGGATCAGAACACAGTAGCCAAAGCCGCTCGGTCTGTGTACTCAACGGTTTATTGGGGATCTTCCGCTTGAATGTATTCTAAATGTGCACTAGCAGCACTGTTCCGTCTCAGGTGAGAGTTACATCGACGGCAGACATAGCTGACTGCTGTAAGAAACAGGTGCCAGACTGCTAGACGCAGAAAAGGGAACCCGTGTAGCAGGAAGGGGAGGTCGGTGAACACTGTCCGATGGACTACCCCTCCGTTCTCTGACAGCAGCTCAGGTTCACCACCTGAAGACCCAAGGTAGGATCCAGGCTCTGAGCAGCAGGGAACAGTGATTATGGATGAAAGTCGGTGGGGCTTCCCTGGGAGATAGCTTCGGTGCCCCAGGAAACAACAGAGAGCAAAGGAAGGCCAGAGCTGCGGCAGGGACTTGGTGTTGTATTGAGGAGGACAGAGCAAAGTGGGATTTATAACTGTTCAGCAAGAAAAAGACTGAGTAACAGAAAGAAATGGCTAGGGGTGGACATTGTGGGGCAGCAGATGAAGCCACTATTCAAATAAAATGTTTATGGAAATAAAAGAGGCAGTTAACTGATGTGCCTGCTGTCTTCAGTTTAAAACCCACGTCTGCCTAGAAAGAGTACAGGTTGTTGGTTCGTAAATGAAGTCCTTGTTCCCCTTGGTCACAATGTCTGATGGAAGAGCAGCCCGGGCCTGGACCTCAGCAGCTGCAACTCTGATGCAAGTTCACGAATTCTAAGCAAAGCACCTGGGTTCTAGTTTCAGATGCATCACTGACAACTTATTTGGACTTCTCCTTCCCAGGCCCCGCCCCAGGCATACCCAGAACGGAGAGTAAGAGGTCGTTCATTTTGTTTGTATTTTGCTACCTAGGTGATTCTGATGCTGCACTCCATTTTGGAAGCGCTTACACATGATGCGCAAACTGTGAAGGGTTAACACACACTCCCCCACCATGGGCAGGGCAGGCCAGTTAACCCTTCTGGGGTTTATCTTGCTCATCTGCCAAGTGAGGCTGAATTAGCTCAGCTTCTCTTCTGCAGAATCCTTTGTTTAAAGGGAATCTGACTTAGACCCAGCACGCAAGGAGGGTAGCTCGGAGCATGCTGGAGGAAGCAGGGTGGAGAGCCTGGGCCGTCGGCTTCCCTCCCACCAACTGCCACCCAGTAGAGGGAGTTCTGGAGGAAGTGACACAGATCCCTAACACCTCCAGGAAGCACTCACTGAAAACCAAGGCAAGGGATCATTGAGGGTGTTCCTGCACACTCTAAGTCCCAATGGTGTTAAGCAGCAAGAGCCAGGGCATTCGTGTCTACCTGACTGTTTAAATGAACCAACAGAAGCACTTCCTCCGTCTTAAACTGATTATAACCAAATAAGCATCAATTAATCAATCAATAATTGAAATTTGATTAATAATGACCAACTAATATTAATTGATATGTCATTTAAAGTACTTATTATTCCTATTAATTGATAATAAATGAACGACATTGATATAATGCTACTAAATATTAATCAATAAATGTTTAATAAATATTAATTAAATAAATTAAGTAATTGCTTATTTGAGGTGGAGGACCAGGGATGGGGAGAGAGAGAGAATGAACTCCCATGCACTGATTCATCTGCCAATAGGCCAGGGCCAAAGCCAGGAGCTGGAGACATCCAGGTCTTCGTGTGGGTGGCAGAAGCCCAGTCATTGGAGCCATCACCGCTGCCTCCCAGCACCTGCATTAGCAGAAACCTGGAGTCAGGAGCCGGAGCTGGGTGTCAAACCCAGGTATTCCAACATGCGCTGAAGGTATCTTCACCATGTGGCCAGGGGAAGCAGGAAGACAGAAAGGCTACTCCAATTTCCCCGGGTCCTGTGCACATTCTCAGAGTGCACCAGCAGATCCAGAGGCCAGGCCTTCCCAGAAGCACATGAGGTCACCTCCCCAGTTCCCTAAGCTTCTTCAGGGTACGAAGAGGCAGGGATGGTGCCCGGGCCTGCTGTCATCTACACCCAATTCACCCAATCAGAGTAACAGCAAATCAAGAGAGGCCATCCTTGCTCTCAGCCAGGAGGCGAGCCACAACTATGCACAGTGGCCCTGGGGCGCGGACACAGCGTGAGCACCAGTTGTGCTGCCGCTGTCCCCAAGCCCCCACTACTGTGCAATCCCAGGTGGCTGCTGAGACCCTCATCAGCCTCGCCCTCAGTCCCTGCAGCCGCAGTTCTCAGTCTCCTCTCCACAGGGAGCACGGCGCAGGGCAAGTGGGGCGGCGGTGCCCTCCACACTAATAGGATGGGTCTGCACCCGTAACAGGCCCCCGCTGCCAGAAAGACGCAGGGCGAGCTGCGCCTCCCACCCCCAGCCCCCACAGAGCCACGATGCATCTGTTCACGGCACAGCTTGGTGGGCAGCGGCTCCTCGGCACAAGAGGAAGCCATGTCTGAACTTGGCCGAGTCGCCACTAATCTAAGACGCTGAGGTTCCGAACATAAGGCCCTGCCCAAGGCGAGGGCTGCCCAGCAGGTTCCCGCGGGCTGCGACCACCTACCGGCATGCTCCGTGGGCGCGGCGCAGTTGCCTGGGTTCTCCCCGTGCTTGGCTGCCGGGTTCTCCTCCTCCTCTCCCTCGGGGCCTAGGAGGAACTCTGGTCTGGAAGAAAGGAGACTGTCTTCAAGGCTGTCTGTGGGCTCCTGGAACAAATGCAACAAGCAGCCAGATGAGCAGCCCTTGAGGGACACAACGGGCAGTCTGGCGTAGGTCACCAGAGCCTTCCTGTTGTGTCCCTGGCCCTGTGAGGGCCCCAGGAGGCAAAGGCGCAGCCTCTCGAGAGCCCTGACCCAATTTCCATCACGCCTGCTCTCAACTGAAGTCAATGTGGGAGGATAGGAAAACACTGTCAGATCTTCGCAGGCCTGCTTCCCCACCTCCGCTTTAATCCCCAAGACCAGTGTCCCCCTCACCAAGTGACTCCCACGCAGGCACGTTTTGTTCCGTAACAGCACTTGGTGAGGAGGGAGTAACAAGTTACAGAGATCCACTAAAATACAAATCCTGGTCCTCGAGGGAAGCTGAGTTTTCAGGAGCAAGACATTTCTATACCGTGTGAGTTAGACAGCAAGTGCCCATCGGCAGGTAGGTGGATGAACAGTGTCTGGTCTACATACACACAGGGGAATGTTATTCAGCCTTCCAAAGGAAGGAAATTCTGA
Source organism: Oryctolagus cuniculus (assembly GCF_051225735.1). Lineage (NCBI taxonomy): Eukaryota > Metazoa > Chordata > Mammalia > Lagomorpha > Leporidae > Oryctolagus > Oryctolagus cuniculus. Next base: position 43,102,343 of record NC_142886.1, on the reverse strand, counting down.
CTGGGGCTACAGTACGGATGAAACAAGCCAGTCACAGAAGGACCACAACTGCATAGTCCCACTACGTGCACATCTACGGTGTGACGGCTCACAGCAACAGCGTGAAACCGTGGCTGCCGGGGCTGGAGGGAGAAAGAACGGGAATTGCTGTTTAATGAGCATCAAGCATCAGTTTTGCAAGATGAAAAATTTGCAGACTGGTTGCACAGCAGTGTGAATCTTCCCAACATGATGTATTTATATACAATATATGCTTTATAATTACAGATATATAATAAGGGTAAAAATGGGAGAAAAGGAAGATTTTTCTTTAAGAAGAGAACATGGGGTTTGAGTCCCATGTAAAATATCTATTTCTAGTATTCTCTTATTCTACCTTTTATTATTCTCTCAGACTGCATCTTCAAATATCCTCTTTTGAAAGTATCCTCTTTTAACTAATACCATAAGCAGTAAACACTTTTTCAACGATGACTTGACAGTCAGTTCAAAGAAAGCAAGAGACAAAGACTGATGGGGTACAAGGAAGACACCAGGAATAAGGAAACTCATGCCAGCACAGCGCCAGGAGCTCGCTTTGAAGAACATTTTTGCCAGTCTCACAGGTCTGCTGAAGCCGGCTGGCCCTGTTCGGAGGTCACCCAGGAACAAGGCACTAAGTCAAATCAGATGCTGAGTTTCACAAGATTTGATACAATGAAAAGTTGCCTGTGGCATGTTGACTGCTCTGTATTCACCCACGTGACCCACATTTTGGTCACGCCCTCCAAGGTGGCAGGGACGGTGCTACCTTGTTGCAAGCCAGCTTAGGCCTCCTGCAAGCCCATTCGTCACGTTTTCACCCAGCCTCTTGTCCTCCACTTGTCCCAAGAGAAGAACAAAACAGCTCAGGCAGCCAGGACATGCAGCAGATACCAGGTGTCCTAAGGCACAGTCCCCCTTTATGGATGGACATCTCTTCCAGGAAAACGGAAGCTTTAACCTCATCTCCAAGCACGTACAAGACACGTGACAAACGGCAGCACCCTTGTGGGGAAGCCCCCGGCAGCACCCTTGTGGGGAAGCCCCCAGCAGAAGCTGAGCTGATGCTTGCGCCACGCTCTGGAGCTCCCCAGCCTCCAGAACTGGGGCTCCAGTAAGCTTCTATTCTTTGTAAGTACATTTTTAAACGGCACTGTGGGGTTTGTCTCAGTGGCTCAGTTTCTTTGCCTTCCGGCCTATTCCTGTCCCATTTCATGAGGTGGTGTCAGAGCTGGCACACTACAGAAAGCTCCTGGAGGCAGGGGAAGGAGGCCCAGGACACCCCCACCCAGCCTCTTCGCCCCCACCGCGTTCCTGAAGGGGAGGCTGGTGCACCTGCCACTTGCTCACTGAGTCTGTTCTCAAACCACTGGGGACTGCAACCTGCCTAAGGTCTGATTACCTCCAGCCCCAAGGCACCTGGGCTCCCTGACTCCAGAATCCCCAAGGTGCTTTTCTGTCTTGTCTTCCTCCTCTCTTCCGAATTCAGCATGCTTGACTACCCGGTTATTTCTAAATAACCTCCCACCTTGGCTTCTGAGCTAGTGCCCTCCCTGTTTTTCTCCTGTATCTCTGCGCTCTTCTCAGTTTAATTCTGGTATTCTCTTCCCCTTGCCCCCTATTAAGTGGGTACTTCCCAGAATTCCAGCCTTAGCTATCTTCCCTGTCCCCTGCACACAGTCTACCGTAATACACACATTGACTCCAAATGTTTGCCTCCTGACCTTTCTCGTAAGAAGCAGACATCTTACATGATGTCTCCACCTGAATGTCTACAAGGAACCTCAACTATGTCCAAACACGACCCCAGCACACCCCACTTCCAAAAAAAATTTACTTCTGCCATGACAGTCACGTCATCTGTAAATGACAACATTTTTAGCTCCCAAGCCAGAAAACATGGATCAGTCCTGACTTTTTCTGTGCCCACACTCCAACAAGACCGCAGGTGCTGTGGATTCCCCGTCCTAGCTATCTTGCAGGCCAACCCCCTCTCTACGTAGTCCTCCCTGGATGACTGCATTAGCCCTCAGACTTGACTCCCTAATATCCAAACCTGCCAGTCCCCTCCACTGGCACTGTATCTCTCCAAGTCAAAATCCAAAGTAACTCATTTGGAAGACAAAACTCACTGTTATGTAAGCTTTGTGATGTGACACTGTGATCAAAGTTCTTCAATACCAGGCATGCTTTGTAGTCATGAACACTATAGGAACAGAGGTGCTACAACCCTAACTCAAGCCACCTAAGAGAACTCTGTCTAGGACAACCTCATTTCATACATCTTCCCAGAAGCCTGAACTGGCGGAAACAACAGGAAAACTTTCTCTCCGCACAGTGTTAGGTGTGTAAGGTCATTCTGGAGCAAGACTCCATCACACCAGCTCCCACAGTCTTGCGGGAGTCTTGCGGCTACACAGGGCCACCTGAGGTCCTGCACTTACCACCAGCCGGCTCTCTTCTTTGGGGGCTAGTCTTTCCAGGAGCTCACAAGCGAGCTGATAGCAGAGAATACTCAGCTGACATAAGCTACACTCGACCGACTTCTCATCCTTCTGACAGGTGTGGGAGCCCCCCCAGGGGGCTTGGAAGACGTTGTTTATAATAGAAATGATGTCCTTTGACAAGTTGTGCTCTAAACCCATCGTGATTCCATCATCCTGTAACTCCATCTGGAAGACACAAAAAAAGGACAAAAAAAAAAAAAAAAAAAAAAGAGGAGTTTGGTACTTTTGTCCAATATTCCATTGGCATTTGCATTTGGCTTGGGAACAAGCATTATTAAACTGTTTTCAGACAATGTTGGCATTCAAGACCATCAATACACCCTGCTTTCCATAGATTCTTCTGAAAAGAATATAAACACAAGACAAACCAATAGCAATTATTTTAGGATGTTTTTAAAAAGTTATTTTTTAATCTCACTGAGAAATTTTACACATTTTAAAAAGATTGCTCCTCACCTAGTGTGCAGATCTTGGTTTCTAAATACCATTTCCCACTAAAAGGAACCATGGCTGATTCCAGGGATGGGGCCAGCAAAATATAAGATGAGCCTGGAACACTTTTTCGTGTTGGAAATGAAGGCGGTTCTCCAAGAATGATAAAGACATGTCTAGGAACACAGGAACCAGTCTGAAGGGACTACCATTGGCCACATATGAGAATAAAAGCACCAAAATAAACAGTAACAGATGATAACCCACTAAATAAAATGAGTCCATAGATACATGGGAGAACAAGCAGATAAATAAATACATCAGTGAAAGGGAAGGTAAAATTGTTCCCTCTAAAGGCTACCAGCTAATACAGCTAGAAGAAATGATGGAATTAGAAAATAATTATTCAGAAACTCAAATCAAGAGACATACTATAAAATAACTGGACTGTACCCTCCAAAAGTGTCAGGACATGAATGATGAACAAAGACTGAGAAATTTTCCTGGGCTGAAGATGATGCTGGATTATTCCTAGATATTGCTATAAAGGTGATATTATTATTACATCAATTTAAAAATTAATTTCTATAAGATAAATAGTGCTATTATAATGATATTAATTTCCTAATGTTGATAACTGTTCTGTGAATGTGTAAGCAAATGTCCTTATTTTTTAGAAAATACACGCTGCAGTGTTTAGGAATAAAGGGACATTGTGTTTGCAAGTTACTTTCAAATGATTCACTTAAAAATGTACGCATCAGAAAAAATGTCTGTATCAAGCCAGGTATTCAATACAGCAGTTAAGACGCCATTAGGGACACCTGCATCTAATACTGAAGTGACAGATTAGAGTGCAAGATCTGTTTCTGATTCCAGCTTCCTATTAATGCACACCCTGGGATGCAGCAGATGATGGCTCAAGCACTTAGGTCCCTGCTACCCACATGGGTGACCTGAATCAAATTCCAGGTTTTAGCTTTGGCCTGGCCCAAGCCCAGCAGTTGTGAGCACTGGGGAGTGAATCAGTAGGTGGAAGATCTCTCTGTCTATCTACCTCTGTCTCTCTGCCTTTCAAATAAAATGAAAATAAATAAAATTTTAAGTATTCATATACATATAGAGGAAGAGAGAGAACAAGAAATAAACATAGGAAGTTTGAATATCTGGAGATTTGGAGGATGGGTGTTTGGAAATTCACTGTACTATACTTGCAATTTCCTGCAAATCTGAAATTATTTCAAAATAAGTTAAAAAGAAATGTTCTCAGTTTGGCACATGCTCACTTGGACTTACCCTTAATGGTAGAGCTAGAAACTTGCCATGGGATCTCAAATCAATCCCATTAAGGTGGTATGTACCAATGCCATCTTACTAGTCAAAGTGATCAGTTTAAGTTCATAATTGATCATAAAGACAGAATTAAATGTCAAAGGAATCACATAAACAAGACCAGTGTCTGCTAATAATAACTGATAGAATTAAAAAGGAGAGAACAATCCAACATGGGAAGCGGGATACACAGCAGACTCATAGAATAGCAGATGTCCTAAACATCACTCTGGCCTCAGAATCAGCCCTTAAGGCATTCAGATCCAGCTAAGAAGCCCATGAGAGTTTCTCAGGCATGGAAAGCCAAGACACTGTGGCAAAAAATGACCTAAATGAAAGATCTCTGTGAGTGAGATCCCAGCAGAAAGAATGGGCCATCAAAGAAGGAGGTACTTTTCTCTGAAGGGAGGAGAGAACTTCCACTTTGATTATGGCCTTGTCTAAATAAGGTCGGAGTTTGTGAACTCAAGAGGTTTCCATAGCCTTGGCAGCTCATGACAAGAGCCTTGGGTGATCATTGACGTCATAAATAAGAGTGTCAACTGTTAAATCAACAACAGGAGTCACTGTGCATTTGCTCCCCATGTAGGACTTCTGTCCTTAATGTATTGTACTATGCAAATTAATGGTAAAACTAGTATTCGAACAGTACTTTATACTTTGTGTGTCTGTGTGGGTGCAAACTGTTGAAATCTTTACTTAGTATATATTAAGTTGATCTTCTGTATATAAAAATAGTTAAAAATGAATCTTAATGAGGGGTGGGATAGGAGTGGGAGTGGGAGATGGGATGGTTGCGGGTGGGAGGGAGGTTATGGGGGGAAAAACCACTATAATCCATAAGTTGTGCTTTTGAAATTTATATTTATTAAATAAAAGTTAAAAAAAGAAATGTATGTGTTCAAAATCTTCTAACTTCTTTCTTAAAATCAACTGATAAAATATAAAAAAATTAGACCCATCACTATAGAGTTGTACCTTGCCCTTCCCAACAATAGCACAGCCCAGTTTGTTCATCCAACTCGATCACCAGAATCAATTCTAGTGACACTAGAGTGTTTATAAAATTCAAATGCATGCTCATATGTCAGCATCATTGCAAATATTCACAAAAGTAAGTTTACAAGCCCTCCAGCAAACCCCCAAAGGAGTCTGCGACATGTGTTGCGCGGTACTGTATCACTTCAGGGAGTGTGAAGACGCCCAATACATGGCAAGGGTCACTGGACAGTTTCCCCTCTTCCATCCCCTTTGAACCAAAGTGAGCTCATGCTTCAGCTACCTGCTTCAGGAGAAGGTCAAACATGAGGATGAAACAATTTAGATTCATTTCATCATCTTCGCAATCAAAGTCGATAGTCCTTCCTGCTGGGTGTCCAAAATTCTTGAAAGGGCTGCGACGCGGACTGCGCGCAGGGCTGCGGAATGGACTCTGGAAGGGGCTGTGAAACGGGCTGAGCATGCTGTGCTGGACTCGGCGGCCAGGATCAGAGGCGACACTCACCTGCAGGAAGAATGTCAACACATGCATGAACCCCCAGCTGCTCAAAAAGGGCTCTGTGGACAGTGCTTCCAGCTGTCACACTGATTTCCTCCCTTGGCCAATGGCATTGCACCTGCAACTATTGCGGACTCTCTCAAAATATGAAAATAAGAAACGAAGCCATCCAAACTTCGACTATTTGTCAAGGAATAAGACACAGACACCTTGAAGAGTTGAAAGCATTTGCTTTTGTATTTTTCTATCCTATCAAACATTTCCAGTTAAACCTGATTGTCTAAACCTACTGAAAACCAAAACTTCAAATGTGAAATATTGAACGATAACTTTGAGAATAATAAGCACAGAATCTCAGATTGGCATGACTAGTTATAAAAAAGACCCTGGAGGCTACCAGGATTAAATTATCATGGGAAAATAAAATATAGCAAAGCTATTATGCAGGTTATTCCCTATTTGCCAACCAAAGCCCCACTCCCGGCCAGAACTGCCTTTCTCCGCCCTCCTGTATGTCCAGGGATGCTGTGGCCTGAGTCTCCCCTTTGTTGCACGGCTTCTGATAGGGTTCAGTCAATGAGAGGCACCAGCAGAAGAACTGAAGGTGGAGGACAGAGGTAAGAGTATTTCTCACCACCCCTTGTATGCTTTAGTGCACGCTGGGAGGAGCTTCTCTAGTCAGGATCTCTGCTTGTTCCTTTGCCCTAGGGGTATAATGGCTTCCCAGAGAACTGTCACTGGACTCGGGGTGCCTCAGCAACCATTATTGCTCCTTTAATTCTTTTCCATAACTCACTTTGTAGGCAGAATCTCATTAATGTCTTTTCTTCTTAATAGCCTGGGATAAATTATCTGTATATCTTTCTGAAACCATATATTCTCTCTTTGAGACATTTCTTGTAACCAGAAAGTGCCTTAAACACTGATTCTAGGTTAAAGAGAAAGAGTATCCCATCAAGAAAAATAATACTGGGCCCGGTCTTGTGGTGCAGTGGATTAAGCTGCCACTTTGGACAGCAGCATCCCGTACCAGAGTGCCAGGAATGCTCTGTTTCTGACCCAGCTCCCTGTAATGCACCTGAAAGGCAGCAGATAAAGGCCCAGGTACTTAGGCACCTGTCACCCCTGTAGGAGATCGCATGGAGTTCTAGGCCCCATGCTTCAGTCTGGCTCAGCCCCAGCCACTGTGGCCATTTGTGGAGTGATCCAGCAGATAGAAGATCTCTGTCTCCCCCTCTTTCTCTCTGTCACTCTGCCTTTGAAACAAATAAAAGAGATATTTTAAAAAGAATCATAATACTTTGATATTGATAGTATTATCAATGGGAAATCACTTTGCTGAATATCAGGTTAAGGTGTAACATGAGGACAATGTGTTATTCCCCGACTGCCTCACAAATTCTACAATATCATTCATTGTCAACACATTGCACAGAATAATGTGCCAAAGTAACACCATCTTAAAGGCTACAGAAAAAAAAGAAATATAAGTAGTTGGCAGATTGTTTTTAGCAGGTAGATGAAAAAAGAAGTAATGATATTTTAAAAAGAGAAAGAAAAGGCACTGAATACAAATTAGGACCACATAATCACATGACACTTTCTGGTTCCTAGATAGCAAGTGGACTAGTTGGGAGCTTGTGGTACACAGTGGGAAAACACGTGGAGAAGCTTGACAAAGATAGTTGAGAACAGTGCTTGTCAGCCTTCAAGTGACGGTCAGCCTCTCCAAAGCACAGCATGGTCTGGGCACACAGTCCAGCAACAGAAAAAGCATGAAACTTTTCCAAAAGGCTACATATACTGCAGACTATATTGACTTTTCTCATCTACAGAAGTATGAAAGGATGGATCAAAGGGGCTCAACTGGTTCACAGTGACAGATGCCATCCCCTGTGGGTCACCATCAGTTGTCCATGTCCTCCCCAACACAACAGTACAAACAACCCAAACTCCTCCTACTCAAGGGAAGCACCGATTGCCTAGCAGCTGGAATTCTTTTTCACCAGAAGCCAAAAAAAAGACTATTACCCCCAAAACTACTCTTTTTTTTTTTTTCATTTCATCAAGGTGAGAGAAAGCTAAAATTAAAAAAAAGTTAAAGCAAAATGAAAATTCAAAATTCACTGATTACAGACTATCTCAAACGTGTCTTAGACAAAGGTCTTATTTAATGTGATTTAAAGATTAACAGAGCGAAATGGGACGAGAAAACATTTCCAGAGAGGTTTCTTATGATGCTACGTTCAGGCCTGGTCTAAGTGACAAGATTTTTCAAAATCTGAACAAACATGGCAAGAATACTTGTGGCAATAATTACCCTTCGAGCTGCAAGGTTCCCTGCCAGTTCATTGGCTCTTGACTTTCTTTGATTGGCCAGTTCTTTGACAGAATTAACTCCATCAGAAAACATACTTATCAGTAGCTGAAGAGGAACCATGATATCTAACTCCGATAATACCTGGAGGGGAAAATGCACACATCCCCCCAAAAACATGAAAACTTCAAAACTTAAAAAAACACATTGAACATTGTTTTTCCAAAAGCAAACTACTGAACATTAAGACATTTAGCTTTACACACATTTTATCAGCGCAGTCATCTTCAAATTTTCACAGTAAGAAAAGTTATCATTGAACCTTCCTTGTTCCCCAACCCCAACATCCCCATCTTCCTTCTATGGAACTGTAAGTCTCTCCTAACACTGCCTCTCCTCCCCATACCCACCCTAGTGCCTCAGTGTCCCCCCTTTCTCCTGACTAGTAAGCACCTGGGCACATCTCGTCCAGCCCAGCCCCACTCGGGCCTACACACCCACCGAATCTCACCCTCTGGTACAAACTTTATGTCCTTCTGGGCCAAACTCAAGTCACCTTGTCTGAAATGAATTCTCTGGAAATCGTTGTCTTCTTCCTTCAGACAGAACGAATCCACCTGTCTTTCTTGGAACTTGATACGTACCTTTATTAGAGCCATTGTCCCGTGTGCCAGAGCTAAGGATCTAACGCTGTCCCTCCCACTGTGAGAAAGGAGGTATGAGGAAAAACCACTTCTTATCCTGCTTCTACTCCCAGCTTGTGCCCAGCACTTGACTGCTCTGTAAGTGTGTTCACAAATGAGACAACTCCAACCACTCAGTTATTCACTGTGTTCCCCAAACGGCCACAGCAAGGTTTTCAGATCTCCTTCAGCCGTAGCTCTCTGTCTTCAAACAAAAGGGCATCAAAATGCGTTCCAGAAAGCATATACACTGTGGCTGCTCCAGCAGTGGTAGCTGCAGAGGTAGTGGTGTTGGGCTTGCTCATACGAACAGCATAGTTTAAGGAGTGTGTAGCTAACTGAAGCAACACCCAGCCATCTGTGGAAAGACTGGCTTTCCTAAAATTAAAACAACCTTACAGGGATCTGTTTGGGGATAAAATTAAAATCCTGTGTGTTTTTTTAAATTGTCTTTTTACTCTTTGCCAATTGTGAAAAATGTTCCTGAGTTCAGAACCCCAACGGGCATCTTCAAAAGCTCTTGAAGAGCTCGTGGGATCGCAGTGGCAGGACACAGAATGTATCGGTGCCCAGTGTGAGTCTAAAACATTCATTCCGTCTTCCTTTCCTGGCACTGCCCAAACTCTACACCAGGTATTCAGCCCAGTTTAATCAACTTTTATTGAATGTCCACTAAATACAAAGCACTGTCAGGTCCTGGAAAGAAAGGATGAAGAGGGCTGCAAATTCCAAACCGTGTAAGACCCTGCCCTGCTCTGCCAGAGAGAGGCCAACAAAAAGCAGCCATGAGGCATAAAAGGCACAGAATGCCCACGGAGAACCTGTGAGGCCGCTGCGGGAGGAAGAGTGAATTCTGAGGGGAAGAACGGAACATTTCCTAGGAGAAGCTATTCCTGAGCTGGAATTTCAAGGATAAACTGAGATGGTTGGACGGGTGACAGGGAGACATTCCAGGCTGAAGGACAGCATGAACTATTCCCTGACCAGTCGTTCCCAGACTTTCCAAGTAAAGGATCTGTTTAATATCACAGATTTATCCGAATTCCACAAGGTATCCATTCTGCTTTTAAGATCTGATGAAGAAATACCCAGGACTAAAAGCCTTAGTCATGCAATTGCATAAACTGGAGCTTCCAAAAGTTTGTGGAAAATGGAACTAAAAGACGTTTATTTTGGTGCAAAAAAATTTTGAAATCCACGCATAGTTTTTTCATAGTACACCATTTCCCATGAACTTTTTGAAACTCAGTCATTCTGTCTATGCACGTGATGGGACAGTCTCACAGACAGTCCTCAGCAATCACACGGGTTGATGCACTCTTGGAAATAACTCCCTACCCTTCCACCCAGGCATCTAAATCTCACAGGCTAAGAGTGTTTGCCCAGACACCATCAGAAACATCAGTTACTTACATGAAGCCATAGCAAAGCTTGCTCCTGCACAGAGGAGGGGTATCCTGTAAATCGACAGCTAATAAAGCCAAACATCTCTTCCATTGAAAAAGGTAGAGGACAGAGCTCAATGTCAAACATTTTGCTGGAAAGCAGAGCAACAGAAGTAAATGACCAATGAGCATTTGTTAGGACCCATTGATGCCACCCAGGTATTCCTAACGACACCCCGACTAGGGAGCAAACCCTTTTAGCTTGTTTTCTGAATTATTCTTAGCATCTCTCATTTTACTATAACAGAAAGATTTCTATCACCAGGATAGAAATATCATAAATAATTCATAGGGCTATAAACAACAGTGTTCATATACTCCTGTTATGTTTACCTAAAGGAATCACATTCCTAAGGAGTTAGAGTTACTTCCCAACATCTAAAAACGTTTTCCTTTTGTATTTCCCCCCACAGGCCACCAATCATGATTACACTTGAAAATAAGCAACCAACATGGTATACATATATATTATTCCACAAGAATAAAATTTTTTCAGAACAAATTCTTATCATTTTAGCTCCATTTATAGCTGCTTCATTTGAAGACTTCAACTTTCTCCACAGGTTTGCTTAGGAAGTAAATGAAATTACGTAAGCTGGTGAGCAGAGTGCCCGTCACACAGTATGTGCTCAGTAAACACCTGGTGTCATTTATAACTACAGTGACTCCATCCAACTACTTACCCACCTTAATACTTCCCTGAATTCTTTTAACTGATTATCCGGGACTTCGGTTCTGATGGCTTCCAGCCACTCTGGCATGATGCACTCCCACACAGACTGACTGATTACATTGTAGGGGATCAGGCAGAGGATTCGGTTGAGACCCTCCTTCAGCTGAGTCACTGTGCTGCAGGACTTATCCCAGTAACCACCAACCTGATGGGTTTCCATCACCACAGGGGAAAGAGCCAAACGCACATGTTACAACTATGCTCCAAGACTTCCTAAGGAAATGCGTACAGAGACCACAGTCCATTAAATCTGAGCCCAGAGCCAAGAACCTCCCGAGCAGTATTTGTACAAACCAAGAAACCAAGGGGATCCACTTGTTGTAAAAGAAAACATAACTACAATAGACCAAAACAGTCACTGCAGATAGAATTTGAACTATTCCATCAGACTTTCCAAATTATGCAGGAATTCCATTAACTAGAATTCTAAAGATGTATTTCTAACAGGGTAAGTATAATATTGGAGCAACGTCATCTCTAAAGTTTGATTCAACCCATTACAATGTGTACACTTAGAACTGTGCTCCAGAGGAACATGGGCTCCTACCACAGTTCACTTCATATAACAGATGTTTCTATCACAGATAAACACAGTTTTAACACAGGGATGCAGAGTGCTGTTTTTCCCTAGGCTGCATATTCTGCCACAAGTTTTTCCCTAAAATGTTCTAAAGCTGATTGAATCCATGAATGAAAAAGGTTCATTGTTACTAATCAAGATGACACATTTCCTGGAAAAGCAAAAAGTTCAAATCATGAATTTATATATCTAGGTTGTTTATAATCCAGATATTAGATAAAGATCTAGGCCGGCGCCATGGCTCAATAGGCTAATACTCTGCCTGTGGCGCTGGTACCCAGGTTCTAGTCCCGGTCGGGGCACTGGATTCTGTCCCGGTTGCCCCTCTTCCAGGCCAGCTCTCTGCTGTGGCCCAGGAGTGCAGTGGAGGATGGCCCAAGTGCTTGGGCCCTGCACCCCATGGGAGACCAGGAGAAGCACCTAGCTCCTGGCTTCGGATCAGCACGATGCAATGCATCAGCCGCGGTGGCCATTGGAGGGTGAACCAACGGCAAAAGGAAGACCTTTCTCTCTGTCTCTGTCTCTGTCTCTCTCACTGTCCACTTTGCCTGTCAAAAAATTAAAAAATTTAAAAAATAGATAAAGATCTTATATTCTTATTATAAGCATCAAAGTTAACAAACGGTTACTGAAGTCTTTACCGTGCAACACAAAATTTGCAGAAATCTATCTTATTTTAAATGAATCTAATTTTTTTATTTTTTAGCATTTTATTTTATTTATTTATTTATTGACAGGCAGAGTGGATAGTGAGAGAGAGAGACAGAGAGAAAGGTCTTCCTTTGCCGTTGGTTCACCCTCCAATGGCCGCCGCAGCTGATGCGCTGCATCGCGCTGATCCAAAGCCAGGAGCCAGGTGCCTCCTCCTGGTCTCCCATGTGGGTGAAGTGCCCAAGCACTTGGGCCATCCTCCACTGCACTCCCTGGCCACAGCAGAGAGCTGGACTGGAAGAGGGGCAACCGGGACAGAACCCGGCGCCCCGACCGGGACTAGAACCCGGTGTGCCGGCACCACAGGCAGAGGATTAGCCTATTGAGCCACGGCGCCGGCCAAATGAATCTAATTTTAATGTTTAATTGTTGTATCCAAAATTCCAGATTGTTCCAAATTCAATCAATTCTATTCTAAAGCTCAAATATTGATTTTGTACCATATTGATCAAATTTCTAGATGACTAAATGTTTTTAAGAAATGACTAAATTTCTGGGATGTGTGGTGGTGGTGGTGGTGGTGGTGGTTACAGGCACAGAGTCAGGAGGGTGATGTTGATGGGGGTGCGATCTTGGGCTCTGTTGCGCTGAGATTTCTCTGGCTGTGTAGTTCATTGTTAAGCAACACGAGGCTTTACATGTTGAAACAAGTACATCTTTGGAGATCCCGAATACTCAGTGATCAAATGATGAATCTTTTGATTTGGAAAAGTTTTTATATTAGAAAGGCGTTTTAGAGGGCACTCCCCCTAAACAAATGTCCTCTTACCCACAGGAGAGGATCAAACTGAAAGAGGGACACACGAGACAGACAGGCATCACGGTGGTGGGCATGTGGTCTAGGGCTAAGATGCCAGGAGTACTGCATCCCACATGCCGCGGCTCCTATGGGGGTCTGCATCCCACATGCCATGGCTCCTATGGGGGTCTGCATCCCACATGCCACAGCTCCTATGGGGGTCTGCATCCCACATGCCGCGGCTCCTATGGGGGTCTGCATCCCACATGTTGTGGCTCCTATGGGGGTCCGCATCCCACATGTCATGGCTCCTATGGGGGTCTGCATCCCACATGCTGCAGCTCCTATGGGGGTCTGCATCCCACATGCCGTGGCTCCTATGGGGGTCTGCATCCCACATGCCGTGGCTCCTATGGGGGTCTGCATCGCACATGTCATGGCTCCTATGGGGGTCTGCATCCCACATGCTGTGGCTCCTATGGGGGTCTGCATCCCACATGTCATGGCTCCTATGGGGGTCTGCATCCCACATGCCACGGCTCCTATGGGGGTCTGCATCCCACATGCCACGGCTCCTATGGGGGTCTGCATCCCACATGCCTTGGTTTACATGCTCTGCTCCTGATACCAGCTTCCTGCCAGTGCATGCACCCTGGCAGGCAGCAGAAACGGTTCAGGTGGTTGAGTCCCTGTCACCCACGTGGGAGAACCAAACTGAGTTCCAGTTCCCAGGTTGGGGCAGGCCCAGTTATTTGGGGAGTGAACTAACAGATGAGAGAGCCCCTCCCCCGAACTCGAGTCAAATAAATATAATTAACTATTTTTAAAAGAACATCAACTTATTTTTTAAAAAGCATCACAGTCTACAAGACTCCTTTAATAAAATTAAAAAGCAGGAATCAATTTTAGAACAAAAAGTAAAATCTGTACCCATCATAAACTCCCCTCCACAATCTTCATTCTACAAACGACCCAAATGGGGGGATACTCAGAGCCTAGTAAGAACTTCTATGGAAGCCTTCCCTTCAAAGGTTAATTAGACAGCAGTGGAAAGACGTGCTCAGAAGGCAGGAATACATCCCAAAGGCACAAAGGCTTTGTTGGATGATTTATAAAAACATTCCAAAGCACACAGCTCCAAGTACAGAAGCCCCAGAACAGGGAACTGTCGGCTTCCACATCCGTGGAAGATCCTGAAACCAGACTGCCCATTAATAGAGTTCCCCTGATACCGAGGAACCCCAAAGCTTCCTGCTGTCTCTCCTAGACTTTTGCCCACTTTCTGCTTTAACAGGATCTGATCACATCTTTTAAAGTTCCTGGTTTCTCTCTCTCTCTCTCTCTCTCTCTCTCCCCTCCGTATCTATCTTTCTCTCAAAAATATTTATTTATTTATTTGAAAGGCAGAGTCAAAGAAAGAGAGAGAGAGTGAGATACAGAAGGAGAGATTTTCTATTTGCTGGTTCGTTCCCCAAACAGCCACAACCACAGGGACTGGGCCAAGCCAAAGCCAGGAGCTTCTTCCAGGTCTCCCAAGTGGGTGGCAAGGTCCTAAACTCTTGGGCCATACTCTGTTGCTTTTCCCAGGCCATTAGCAGGAAGCTGGATTGGCAGCGGAGCAGCCAGGACACGAACCAGTTCCCATATGGGATGTGCCACAGCTACTGGCCCCAGAGTCCCTGTTTTCTTAGCAGAGTTATTGAAGACTTAGCTGGCCAGATGCGGAGTGACCTGGACGTGCACCAGAGAAAAATCCAAGTTATGGAACCAAGGAGACCAAAGCACCCAGCAGCCCTTTCAGAAATGAGGGCTTCAGTGAACAGGAAACTCCGGGTTGCGGCTGATCTTACGAGGTTTATCCTAACGGCCCTGATTCCAAGATCTGCAATCAGAATTCGCCTTACCAGTGGTTCCCACACATGAGCTTCTCCTTCCAAAACCCTAAAACTTTCCCCAGACCCCCAGTCAACTGGGGAGGCAGATTCGAGTCCCACCCTCTGCCTTTGTCACTGTCACCCAGCAAATAAAACCTTTCTCTTCTCAAAAGATCAGAGTCACGGGCTGGTCTCCACACACGTTGGGCAGTGGACACAGCCCATTCGCAACAAACTCTCCGGTAGAAAAGAAGCAAATCCAGAGTGATGGAGCTGGAGGCACAGGCCGGCTCCTTCATGTCGTCCTCGAGGGCGCCACCCAGGTCCTTGAAGACATCAGAACAACGGTCCTCGCCTCTGCCACCAAGCCTGACAGAAACAGAGCCGTGGCTCCAGGAGTGACCCAAAGCCCACCCCCTCTTCTCACTGACCCCAGACCTTCCCTATCATCCCAGACGTCTGCAGACAGCGGGAAAGCTGAGACACTGGCCGAGGGACTGCCCAGCCTGAAGAGGAGGAAGAGCTTGGATGGCACTGCCCTTGGTCTCAGTCTCTGCTGCCATGCTCCTCGGGCTCCTCTGTCCACGAGGACTCGGCCAGGCCCCAGAAAGACTGCAGACTCTCAAAGCGACTGATCCCATCCCCCTCCAAACCCCCCGACACGTGCCTGCTCATGAAAGCTCGACACCGCCAGAGAGTTTACTGTTCGTCCCAGACAAAGTCGGATCACTGGCAATGCCCCTAAAACCCTCTTAGGGCCGGCGCCGCGGCTCACTAGGCTAATCCTCCGCCTTGCGGTGCCGGCACACCGGGTTCTAGTCCCAGTCGGGGCGCCGGATTCTGTCCCGGTTGCCCCTCTTCCAGGCCAGCTCTCTGCTGCGGTCTGGGAGTGCAGTGGAGGATGGCCCAAGTGCTTGGGCCCTGCACCCCATGGGAGACCAGGAGAAGCACCTGGCTCCTGCCTTCAGATCAGCGCGGTGCGCCGGCCGCAGCACGCTGGCCGCGGCGGCCATTGGAGGGTGAACCAACGGCAAAGGAAGACCTTTCTCTCTCTCTCTCTCTCTCACTGTCCACTCTGCCTGTCAAAATAAAAAAAAAAAAAAAACCCTCTTAAAGAACTTACCTTCACAGTCTGCATCTTTTCTCTGCCCCTTTGGTATAAACCTTCTACCAGAAGTATCTTCTCAAGGACCTGGAGGCGTCCCTTGAAAAGGCAAACCTCCAGGGAAACCTCCCTGGCTTCCAGCCCCAGAATTACTGTGCTGTCTCCTCCGGTCATAAAACAGGAGGAACTTATTTCTCCTCCTGATGAGCACCAACTAACACACACACACACACACTCACACACACTCACACATACACACACTCACTCACACGCACTCACAAACACACACACATACACACACTCTCCCACGTATACATACTCAGACACACATACTCACACACATACACACATACACACACATATGCACTCACTCACACACACATACACACACACATACACACACATTCACTCACACACACACATACACACACTCACACTCATACACACACATACACACACACTCACACACTCACACACACACTCACACACACACACCATTAAGTAAACCCCAGTGCCTTTTTCCTTGGCTCATCGCAGACTGCAGAGTAACTTCTCAGACAACTGAAACCTGAGGCTGAACCACAGCCAGCCTTTGGTCACCTAAAAGGGCAAACAAATCTTAAGGATTTCCCCCTACAAATTCTGATGAAAAGCTTTAACCTTGACATTGAACAGGTAATAACTTGGTCCATCTGTGAGAAACACAATTCAAATAAAAAAGGACGAAGGTGAAAACCAAGTCATATAAACAACTGAGTTCTGTTTGACTCTGAACGTGCTGAGGTCTCCTGTTGTGTTAATATGTGTGTGTCTGTGTATAGATGTGATCCACATGTAGAATCTTCACTTATTTTATGAAATCCTGATCCAGCCTGTGCCATTGTAGTCATTTGGGGGATGAAAAAGCAGATGGAAGAGCTCTCTCTCTCTCTCTTCTTCTCCCTCCCTCTCTTTGTCACTCTGCCTTTCAAGTAAATAAATCCTCCCCCCAAAACTAAGCAGTTATATATGTTAAATGTTCCTAAAACACTCAGGAGTATAGGGACTAACCCAGATACTTTTCAAGTTCACATGATATGAGTATAAGACTAATTAAAATTGTTAGTTTAATAAAAACAGCTGTGTTTTCAAAGTTAACAGCATTGAGTGTGATACAAACGCGCATTTTGATTCTACCTGGATTTACTAATCAAGTCATGTATTTACTAAATGTTTAAGATTATAAAACTTACAGATTCGATTTTAATCAAGTTGAATCATTATTTTGAAAAACTTTATTTCAACAATGTGTTTCACAATGGACACATCCCCTACTAAAAAAGAAATGACCCAACCATGTCTTTTTTTTTTTTTTTTTTTGAGATTTATTTACTTATTGGAAAGGCAGAGTTACACTGAGGCAGAGAGAGAGAGAGAGAGAGAGAGAGAGAGAGAGAGAGAGAGGTCTTCCATCCGCTGGTTCACTCCCAAGGTGGCTGCAATGGCCGGAGTTGTACTGATCCAAAGCCAGGAGCCAGGAGCTTCTTCTGGGTCTCCCACATGGGTGCAGGGGCCCAAGGACTTCGGCCGTCCTCTACTGCCATAGCAAAGAGCTGGATCAGAAGTGGAGCAGCTGGGACTCAAACTGGCGCCCATATGGGATGCTGGCACTACGGGTGGCAGGCGGCTTTACCTGCTTTGCCACAGTGCCGACACCAACCATGCCTTCATCCTAGTTAAAATCACCAGACGTCCCTGCTAATGGATGTGAGTCACCACTGACTGATGAAGGCACGTCCGCAGGTAAACTGCTCTTCAAAAGAAACACAGCTCTGGTGGGCATTTGGCGGTGGTTAGGATGACACTTTGGGGGAGGGGGCAGCGCCATGGCGCAGTAGGTTAATCCTCCGCCTGCGGCAGTGGCATCCCATATGGGCGCCGGTTCTAGTCCCAGCTGCTCCTCTTCCAATCCAGCTCTCTGCTGTGGCCTGGGAAGGCAGTGGAGGATGGCCCAAGTCCTTGGGCCCCTGCACCCACGTGGGAGACCGGGAAGAAGCTCCTGGCTCCTGGCTTCAGATCGGCGCAGCTCCGGCTGTTGCAGCCATTTGGGGAGTGAATCAACGAAAGGAAGACCTTTCTCTCTCTGTGTCTCCCTCTCCCTGCCTGTAACTCTACCTCTCAAATGAATAAATAAAATCTTTAAAAAAAAAAAAAGATGACACTTGGTACCAGTGTTGTGGCACAGTAGGTAAAGCTGCCTGTGATAACAGCCTCCCTTATGGGCACCAGTTCCAGTCCCAGCTGCTCCACTCCTGAGCCAGCTCTCTGCTATGGCCTGGGAAAACAATGGAAGATGGCTCAAGTGCTTGGGCCCCTGCCACCCGTGTGGGAGACCCCGATGGAGTTCCAGGCTCTTGGGCCAGGCTATTGAGACCACTTATGAAGTGAACCAGCAGATGGAATCAATCTCTCTCCCTCTCTCTGTCTCTGTCTCTGTCTCTCCCTCTCTTCTGTATAACTCTATGCTTCCAATAAATAAACAAGTCTTAAAAAAAAAAAAAGCACAATGCTTGAGATGCCTGCATCCCATATCAGAATGCCTGGGTTAAGTCCCAGAGCAGCTTCCAAATTCCAGCTCCCTGCTAATGTGCCCTAGGAAGTTCCAGGCGATGGCTCAAGTAGTTGGGTCCCTGCCACTCCTGTGGGAGACCTGAATTGAGTTCCCGGCTCCTGGCTTTGGCCTGGCCCAGCACGGGCTGTTACAGGCATTTGGAAAGTAAACCAGTGAATGGGAGCTCTCTTTCTCTGTGTCTATCTGTCTCTCTCTCCGCCTCTCAAATTACGGTTTTTTAAAAAACTACTTCATACATGAATAAGTTTATGTACTTTAATTTTTTATTTGTTATAATGGGACCAAAGATACTTGCATTTATTAATAAACATGTTCCTTTTAGCCACCTTGAGAAAAGGTACAACAATGCATATTCTTGCAGAGGTTGTGAGATGGTATATTCACCAAATTTGGTAATATGCTACAAAATGCTGATATATGACGGGCAATTCAGAGTTGTCGACTTCCTAGTTTCCTCTGGAAAATAGGGTTAATAAGGATTGGAAATTATAATCAATATGAAGAAAAATACTAGAAATAATCAAGGTGAAGGGAAACACCTCTATATGCAAAGTATTCATGGGATGTAGGATTTGGTGTTTTTTTTTTTTAAAAGAGTAATTCTGTCCTAAAGTAGCTACTTAGCTATTCCCGAAAGAAAAAGAGAAAAGTGATAGATGAACACTTGATGGACACACGACGTCATAAAGGGGCTGTGGGAGGCAATAGAAGGAGGGGATTTTATTTTGTGTGGTCACATTGGCTAAGACTGAATGGGTGTATTATAAGGCTTTTAAATGAGCTTTAGTAGTAATAGTGCACTAATACAAAGCTAGAGTTTGGCTGTCTCTTTGGAAAAAAAAATAATTTCTTGGATTATCTTTACAATTTGAAAAGTCTGCCCAGGAAACTGCTACAGTCTTGTAACCACCTGCTAGTCAGACACCGCACCGTCAGCTGAAAGGAGTGTGGCAAGTCCCATGGAGAGGACCTCGGCAGGTGCTCAGGACAGAGGCTTCTGGTGGCGTTGCCTCAGTAACTCCAGGGCCAGAGCGCTGCACTGGGGACTGCCAGAGCTGCTGGAGAAGCTAATGGGTTCATAAAACTGCTCAGTGCAGATCAAACGGAACAAGGACGCATCACATGCACCGAGCGAACCGCTGAAGAATGATCATGATTTTACAGCCTTTTTTTTTTTTTTTTTTTTTTTGCAGGAGGGGGACATCACTGGTTGTTTAATGTTTTATTTTCTGGATATAATAAATCCCTTTCTCTTTTTTTCTAAGCTATCTACAACTCACAACAGTTTGGTAGATCATACCCTAATAAACAAAAGTGAAATATTTATCACCCTACCTGATCCTCCTAGAAATTGGAAAATCTTACTGAATGTATTTACTTTCATGGCATTACAGTTATTTGAAGAAGTCAGGTAAGAATCTGTTCTTACCATCACAAGACATAACTGAGGAAACTGGTTGTAGTACCACGGCTTTGTGGAATGTCATATTTGAGAATGGGCACAGAATCAGGCATAGCCCGACAGCTTTAAGGAATGAAGGCTAACTTCAGAGAGCCACTGCTCACAGAACCGTCCTGGCATCTTCTCCCAGCATTCTCAGTCTCACAGGTAAGTACGGAAGTCACTTCCTGGCACGCCTGGGACTCTCAGACTATTTGGGGCCCTTAAGAAGCAAGGAATTCTCCTCGCACACTTCAGATGAGATGCGATCGTGATTCTTGGCTTGGATGCTACTATCAAGACTTTATAAAGCCCTTATAAACATTCTGACAAAGCAACCCCTAAAAAGCCCTATGTGGGAGCAGGCATTTAACCTAGTTGTTAGTGGCTAGGACGCCCACATCCCACACCAGGGTGCCTGGGCTCAACTCCCAGCCGCAGCTCCTGAATCCAGCTCCTGCCAGAGCAGGTCCTGGTAGGTCGTGGTCATGACGCAAGTAATTGGGTTCCTGCCACTGGATTGAGTTTCTGGCCTTGGCTCCAGCCCTAGCCTAAACCCGGCTGTTACAAGTATTTGGGAAATGAACCACTAGATGGAAATGCCTGCTTGCACTCTCTCGCTCGCTCTCTCTCAATCTCTCTGTTTTTCAAATAAATAAACAAAAAAATTAAAAATCTTGCTGTGGTCAATTATTCTTGCTACATTTACGTAAATAATCAGACCAAATTTAATGAGACTAGATTTATTTTGCAAACAAGAGTAATTTTACCTTTCATCAAAATGAGAGTGATTATAGACAGAAATTTTATTTTTCAATGGAAAACTGTAACTCTAGCAGATTCTAGTCCTGCTAATCATCTTTGAGCTATTTTTCGCCTTTTTGTAAACTGAATCCTGCCATTTTGCACATTTCATCAGCAATTCGTGATTCCAATTTTTCCGCCCCCCTTCCTGACACAGCAGCACTGAGAACTAACTTAACCACCCAGACTCCAGGTATCTGGTTTCAAAGCCCTAGAAGCAAATGCTGGATGACTTGATACAAACTTCAAAGGACTGATTACTGTGGTGGTTCGGACCACTCAGGAAGTTCATCAAACACCCATTTCTTGGGGCCGGCACAGTGGCGTAGGCAATGCCGCTGCCTGCAGGGCCGGCATCCCATATGGGTGCTGCTTCAAGTCCCAGCTGCTCCATTTCCGATCCAGCCCTCTGCTGTGGCCTGAGAAAGCAGCAGAAGATGGCCCAAGTCACTGGGCCCCTGCACCTGCATGGGAAACCCAGAAGAAGCTCCTGTCTCCTGGCTTCGAATCAGCACAGCTCTGGCTATTGTGGCCAACTGGGGAGTGAACCAGCAGGTAGATTTCTCTCTCTCTCTCTCTCTCTCTCTCTTTCTCTCTCTCTCTGCCTCTCCTTCTCTCTGTGTGTAACTCAGACTTTCAAATAAATAAATAAATCTTTAAAAAAAAAAACCCACATCTTCCATGTTCTGCTCTGAGAGATAATCATAACATGACAGCAATGTTCCCCCTCTGCCAACTAACTATTTACTGACTTGAAATGCTGAATGACAGAGAGAGGAGAGAGAGAAAGAAATACCATTCATCTGCTGGTTCACACATCCCAGTGGCTGCAATGGCTGGGGTTTGTCCAGACAGAAGCTAGGAGTCTGGAACTCCATCTGGGTCTCTCACGTGGGTGCCAGGGGTCAAGGCACTTGGGCCATCTTCCACTGTTTTTCCCGGAGCATTAGCAGGCTACTGAGTCAGAAGTACCCAAGTATCAAGTATTCAAGTATCAAGTACTCAAGTAGCAAGTACTCAAGTAGCAAGTACTCAAGGTGGTGCTCCAATACAGGATGCTGACCTCATGAGTGGGGGCCTCACCCGCTGTGCCACGATGCTGCCTGCCCCTTCTCTACCGTGTAAAGATGCTTCGAGCCTGGCATCTAGCAGTTTCCTCAAGCAGCTGCCCTCTGGACTCAGAACCCAGGTCCGTCACCTACTGAGCCACCCATCTTTGTTTCTGTTTGCTTTCTCGTGCTGACGTCTGCGCTCTCCTCCTTTGAGGACTCTTTACCTCGCAGTTTCTAACCTGGGCCCTGACTCCACAGCCATCAACCTGCTCCCCTGTGTGTGTCACTTCAAAGGGAGGTTCAGAGGGGCGGGACGTGGAGATCCACTCAGATCCCCTGCATTAGTTCGTTTTCGGTTTCTACAACACACCTGAAACCGGGCACTTCATAAGGAAAAGAGGTTTACTGAGCTCACAGTTTTGGAGGCTGACGGTAGCCGCGTTGTTCACCCACTGCTGAGGGAGGGGGCACGCGATGGCGCAGGCAGCCAGAGAGCAGAGGGCCAGGCTCACCATCCTGCAGCTCACTCGGGGAAGCACAAGTGGAGGCCCCTGAGAGCTTCCTGAATCTCTTCCCAAAGCAGTGCCCAGTGGCCCAGCCACCTCCCACTAGGGCCTCCCCTACATCTCCCCACAGTGTCACTCTGAGAACAATGCCTCCAGGTCTCCCCTACATCTCCCCACGGTGTCACTCTGGGAACCATGCCTCCAGGTCTCCCCTACATCTCCCCACAGTGTCACTCTGGGAACCATGCCTCCAGGTCTCCCCTACATCTCCCCACAGTGTCACTCTGAGAACCATGCCTCCAGGTCTCCCCTACATCTCCCCACGGTGTCACTCTGGGAACCATGCCTCCAGGTCTCCCCTACATCTCCCCACGGTGTCACTCTGGGAACCATGCCTCCAGGTCTCCCCTACATCTCCCCACGGTGTCACTCGGGGAACCATGCCTCCAGGTCTCCCCTACATCTCCCCACAGTGTCACTCTGGGAACCATGCCTCCAGGTCTCCCCTACATCTCCCCACGGTGTCACTCTGGGAACCATGCCTCCAGGTCTCCCCTACATCTCCCCACAGTGTCACTCTGGGAACCATGCCTCCAGGTCTCCCCTACATCTCCCCACAGTGTCACTCTGGGAACCATGCCTCCAGGTCTCCCCTACATCTCCCCACAGTGTCACTTGGGGAACCACGCCTCCAGGTCTCCCCTACATCTCCCCACAGTGTCACTCTGGGAACCATGCCTCCAGGTCTCCCCTACATCTCCCCACGGTGTCACTCTGGGAACCATGCCTCCAGGTCTCCCCTACATCTCCCCACAGTGTCACTCGGGGAACCATGCCTCCAGGTCTCCCCTACATCTCCCCACAGTGTCACTCTGGGAACCATGCCTCCAGGCCTCCGCTACATCTCCCCACAGTGTCACTCTGGGAACCATGCCTCCAGGTCTCCCCTACATCTCCCCACAGTGTCACTCGGGGAACCACGCCTCCAGGTCTCCCCTTTATCTCCCCACAGTGTCACTCTGGGAACCATGCCTCCAGGTCTCCCCTACATCTCCCCACAGTGTCACTCGGGGAACCATGCCTCCAACACATAAAAGCTCAGGGAATAAACCACATCCAAACCCCAGCACCCCAGAGTTGGGATAACAACCATTGCAGTGTTAAACTACGTGAGCTCAAGAAGCAGCAGAAACAAACGTCCCTGAACCTCCTCTGTCTGACTGAGCACAGCCTGCAGAGAACCCGCCGCCACCAACCCCTCCCGAGGGAGCTGCGGGGACGTCAGCTCCCATTAAGACTGTCCAGTGCCTGCCCAGCTTCCTTGGCATCAAAAAGTCTGAAAGAACCTTCCATGCCTTGTCACAGAAGCCCAATAAAAACCATTTTGTGAGTTTGGCCTATAAATCTTGTACCTCTGGTGATTAAGGGAGTATTTCATCCCTGATTGTTCCCACGTGTGCTTGTAAATAAGCTTGTCTTCCTTTCTGTTAATCTGTCTTTTGACAGTTAATCTGTGGCCTGGACACACTGGACTTTAGTTGGAAGAGGAAGGTTTCCTCTTCACACTATCCTTTCTTATCTTCCAGAATCAGATCAGAACACTCTTTCACTATTCTAAGAGCAAAAATAATAGAAAACATAAGCCAAAGAATACCAGGAAATGGGAAATTTCCATTATGCACAGATTCAGTTTTAAAATGAGTCAGTAGGTGACACCAAAGAAGAAAGAAGTATCTCTGACGAATGCAAAGCTCTCTTGGAGTTCTGGAAGTCAAATAAAAGCCCCTGCTTTGGATGGTCTGCTCTGTTTGACCCCTAAATGCCCTACTTTAGCACAGTTTGAAACTGAAAACGGCCTCAAGACCACTATGAAAGGAAATAAAAAATCACAAATAAAAATAAAACTTGGGGGTTCAGCCTAGTGGTTAAGATGCCCACACCCCACACTGTAACTCCTGGGTTCAAGTCCCAGCTCCACCTCCTAACTCCAGCCTCCTGCTAATGCAGCCCCTGGAGGCAGCAGCAATGGCCCAAGTAATTGGCTCCCTGTGTGGTGTTCTTGGCTCACATGTTTGTCTTTTTAAGATTTATTTATTTATTTTAAAACTCAGAGTAACAAAGAGAGACAGAGAGAGGGATCTTCCATCAGCTGGTTCACTCCCCAGATGGCTACAATGGCCAGCCCTGGGCCAGGTCAAAGCCAGGAGCCAGGAGCTTCATCCAGGTCTCTTGTGTGGGTGGCAGGGGCCCAAACACTTGGGCCGTCCTCTACTGCTTTCGCAGGTGCATTAGTCGGGAGCTGGATCAGAAGTGGAACAGACAGGACTCATACCAATGTCCACGTGGGATGCCCTCATCGCAGCCCGTGGCTTTATCTGCCACACCACAGTGCTTGCCCCAGCTCCCAGTTTCAGTCCAGGCCCAGTCCAAGCCCAGTCCAGGCTGTTGTGGGCATCTGGGGAATCAACCAAAGAGTGGGTGCTCCCTCTGTCTGCCTGTTTATCTCTTTTTCTAACTCTCAAACAAATTTTAAAAACGCTTTAAAATTTGGAAAATATTTTGAAAAAATTTCATGTATTGCTGCTAAAAACAGATTCTGGGAATGTGGCTTTCTGAGTTAGACACAAAGTATATTGCCTTTAAGGAATCTGGGGGCTCCCCAGAGGTACACCTGCAGGCTGAAATCCACTGAAACAGAGCAAGGGTAATACGGAGAAAGCTCTCCTAGAGTAGAGGCATAGGAGCATTTGGACAGAACCCAACCCTGTGTGTGGCATTTCCAGCAGCTGGGCAGGGACTCCTGCCATTTAGCCAGAAAAATAGAGAGCTCTCGCAATCTCTTAGAAAGGTTTGTTGCTGCTGTTTCTTCATAAAGATATTCAGCAACGTTAAGAACATTCTCTTACATTCCTAAGAATATCTCCCAAATTCATCTTGCCATTTCTGTCCATCCCAAACCAACAGCAAAAGCACACTGTCACCCACGATGCCACCAGCAAGCTGAACTCCCTCCTGATGAAGCCTCGGAGAGATGTCCCTCTCGAAAGACAGGTCCCCTCCAATGGCTAAGCCACCACTGACCCCCAAGTCCCCTTCTCCAGCAAGACTCGAGGCTTCCACTTACCCTGGCAAATTCCATGGGTTTGGGAAGAAGGCACATGACCATGACATCGAAGCGAACGTCGCACACAGTCTTCAACCACTTGGTGACAAACTGAGGCTTCAGTTTCTCCACCAGACTTCCAACTTCATCATCCATCATGTACGCCGTGGAGTGAAACCACTGGAACACCATGGCCACCAGCCGGGCCAAGCTTTCCGTGGGCGTATTCTCACTGGGCGTGCAGAGGCTCACCTGGAGGCGGCAGACCAGACCCCTGTTCAGCCCTCGTCCAGCTTTGCAACACTCTCACATGCACACTGAAAGGCAGGAGACGTTCCAGATAACCTGCTGCAGACAGGCAGATTTCAAAATGATGTTCACTCATCCACAAACTGGGTTCCTCTCTACCAGGATAGATGGATTGAGGCAATAATTTCCCCTCAAGATTTCACCTTCCAATATGCATTTTTCCCCGATAAGAAATATCTTACATAAGCTGTACTAATTAACCATTTAAAGAGTGAAGTCTATGAAGTCGGATTTCATCAATATCTGCAGTGAAAATAATCCATATGTGTATTTTATATATATATTCCAGTCCTAAAATGATCAAGTAAAGGTAATAATTTTTCATTCCAAACTTTGAAACTCTGGAACCCCACAGACTTTTTAAGATGTCACTCCCTCTGAAGCCATCTTTTCTTGACCACTGAGGCAGGGCCCAGGAATACAAAAAATAAATCAAACACTGTCCCTGACTTCAAAGGGTTCACAGCAGTAGCCTTGGTGTCATTAGATAATAAATTTGAGAAAGCAAGACATGTGAAATCAACAATTATCTCAATCTGGTAAAGACATTTTCTGGAAACTATGTGCAACCATGAAAGACATCTATCACCATGGAGACCTACTGCACGCCCAACAGAGGCAGAACTGGCCGGTTGGCTTGCCTGGGACTTTGGGTCTATGTTTGAGCCCAGCTGAATCAATGCTGCAACTAAATCAGGCAGGAGCAGTCACAGCCCTGGCCTAGGCTGGGCTACCACTTCTTGGGGTACGCAGATTTGTCACAAATACACAGAAACCTCTACAGAATTTTCTAGAACTGTTTCATGGGTGGAGATGGTGAGACATAAACCGCGTGGAACCCAGTGTTGGCCAACACACACCAGCTACTTCTCCACTTGTTTCTTGTTGAAAAGGTACATTTTAATTCATTTAGGCCCTGGCATTGCAGGTTTCAACATCCGCCTGTTCAGCAAAATCAACCAGGGATCTTTGTAAAATTCTCAAGATTCTGGGGAGGGGCTGGCGCTGTGGCAAAGCAAGTAAAGCCGTCGCCTGCAGCAGTGCCAGCATCCCATGTGGGCGCCAGTTCGAGTACCGGCAGCTCCACTTCTGATCTGGTTCTCTGCTGTGGCCTGGGAAAGCAGTAGAAGATGGCCCAAGTCTTTGGGCCCCTGCACCCGAGTGGAAGACCTGGAAGAAGCTCCTGGCTCCTGGCTTCTGATCGGTACAGTTCTGGCCGTTGCAGCCATCTGGGGAGTGAACCACAGATGGAAGACCTCT
Organism: Oryctolagus cuniculus; assembly: GCF_051225735.1. Taxonomy (NCBI): domain Eukaryota; kingdom Metazoa; phylum Chordata; class Mammalia; order Lagomorpha; family Leporidae; genus Oryctolagus; species Oryctolagus cuniculus. The sequence continues at coordinate 43,075,280 of NC_142886.1, read as the reverse complement.
CTCTCTCTCTGTCTCTGCCTCTGCCTCTCTTTAACTCTGCCTTTCAAATAAATAAATAAAATCTTTTTTTTTTTTTTTTTTTGACAGGCAGAGTTAGACAGTGAGAGAGAGAGAGAGAAAGGTCTTCCTTTTTCCTTTGGTTCATTCCCAAGTGGCCGCTACGGCAGGCACACTGCACTGATCCGAAGCCAGGAGCCAGGTGCTTCCTCCTGGTCTCTCATGCGGGTGCAGGGCCCAAGCACTTGGGCCATCCTCCACTGCACTCCAGGGCCACAGCAGAGAGCTGGACAGGAAGAGGAGCAACCGGGACAGAATCCAATGCCCCAGCTGGGACTAGAACCCGGGGTGCCAGTGCCGCAGGCGGAGGATTAGCCTAGTGAGCCGCGGCGCCGGCCAATAAATAAAATCTTTAAAAAAATTGTGGGGAAGGATCTGGGCCTTGTTATTTTTTAAAAGCTTTTCTAGATAAATCTAATGTGCACCCCAGGGCTGAGAACTGCCCCATTGCAAAGGTCAACTTTTCACTAATTATGATGCCCTCCTTTCAAAAGCACAGGAGAATGTCCTATGCGTGCAGTGTTGTTATGGGAAATAAGAAAGCAGAGAACGGTTCATTTATTTCACTTACTAAGAACCATATTCCAAATTGACTGAGCAGCCGCTGGTCATGTTTATCGTCGTCCTTGTTATCAAAGTCAGCATTATCCAGGGAGTGGTGGGATGAGGAGAGGCCCAGCTGCCGCCGCCGGTTCAGCTCGTACTCCCGCTGCTCCGCGTGGAACTCGGCTTCTTTCAGCAAGCTGCCGAGGCAGGGGGATTTCGAGTCAGAGGACTGAGAGACAGGTTCTAGATCATGACCTATTTATAACCATGACTTCATTACTCAAGCACCAGACTGCTCTCCTTTAAATTGGCAGGAGTTATTCCCTGAGGCCTTGTTTCATTTCCTTACTATTTTGTACTCCATTTCCACTTCTAAGATGAACAAACTGAGGCACAAAGCGGCTACTTCCTCCAATTAATTAGAATCCAATGTCTGGCCCGCCACCTCCCACCGTAAGTCACTGCTTCCCTTTATATCTGGCTTGAAGCTTCGGGGAAGACAAAGTGCATGATACAAGGAGAGACTGGGGAACTTGCACGCAGATGGAAACATTCAATGTCTACTATTTGAGACCTGAAAGGAAAGCAATGAAGAGGCCTCTTTCAATCTACTTTACAAGCATCAATGTCGGCAAGAATACAGCAAAAACTAGTAACTTCACATGCACTGTTGCCATCGTTCATCCGGATCAAGCTTTGGGAAGCAGCTTGGTAATACATCGAGAGCCATTCACACACGCATATCCTTCGATTCATCAACCTGCATCTGGTAATCTGCCCCAAGAAGACACAAAATGCAGGCAGGGCACTACCTACAAAAATACTCATAAGCGTAAAAAAAATGGAAGCAATCTAAATATCTAATAGTGGAGAAAAGTGAGTTATGTCTAGAAAAATATTATCATACACCCACCAAAAATGACACATAGAAAATGCACAACATGTAAAAGAGCTAAGTGTATAATATCAGAAAGAACTGCGGATGCACTGTGGTCAGAGTTACACGAATGAAACACGGATTGGGATAAAATGGGAACATGTTTTAAAACTGACAGAGACAGCCGGCGCCACGGCTCACTAGGCTAATCCTCCGCCTTGCGGCGCTGGCACATGGGGTTCTAGTCTCGGTAGGGGCGCCGGATTCTGTCCCGGTTGCCCCTCTGCCAGGCCAGCTCTCTGCTGTGGCCAGGGAGTGCAGTGGAGGATGGCCCAGGTGCTTGGGCCCTGCACCCCATGGGAGACCAGGATAAGTACCTGGCTCCTGCCATCGGATCAGCGCAGTGCACCGGCTGCAGCCCACCAGCCGTGGTGGCCATTGGAGGGTGAACCAACGGCAAAAGGAAGACCTTTCTCTCTGTCTCTCTCTCTCACTGTCCACTCTGCCTGTCAAAAAAAAAAAAAAAAAACTGACAGAGACAGTGATGTGGCTGGTATTTTTTTCTCTCTTCCCAAACTTCCCATCATGTATGCAGGCTTTACTCAGGCTACACTTGTCGCAGTCCTACCATGTGTCAGCCACTCAGATAAGACAAACAGAAAAGAGTCCTTGTCTTTAAAATCTTGTATTCCGGGGACTAGGGCTGTGGCGTAGCAGGTAAAGCCGCCACCTGCGATGCTGGCATCCCATATGGGTGCTGGTCCAAGTCCCGGCTGCTCCACTTCTGATCCAGTTCCCTGCTAATGGACCTGGGAAAGCAACAGGGGATGGCCCAAGTCCTTGGACCCGTGCACCCATGTGGGAGACCCAGAGGAAGTTCCTGGCTCCTGGCTTCGGCCTGATCCAGCCCGGGCGGTTACAACAGTTTGGCAAATGAACCAGCAGATGGAAGATTCATATTCTCTCTCTCTCTCACTCTGTCTCTCTTTCCCTCACTCCCTCCCTCTAACTCTGCCTTTGGAATAAATCGAATAAATATTTTTAAAATAAACAAAAATAAAATTTTACATTCTAATATTATCTAATTTCAGAAAAAGAAAGTCTTGCTTCCTTGAATATTCTACAAAAAGAGAACCAGTCTAAGGCTGCCAGCTCCCACGCTGCTTTCCATGTCATGTGGTGGAAGGAAGACACCCTGGAGCCTGTGGGGTCAGGCCCTGACTGGCTTCCAGGACTCAGAGACCAACCCAGAACCGCCTGGAGTTGCCCTCCATGGTCTCTCTTCTAAGTGGGTGGCGTGTTCCTGCAGACCTCCACCCCTCCTGAGTGGCTAATGCTGCTGTCAGTCAAGCCAGGCGTCCTAAGCCCCACCTCTCACTCTGACTGGCACCCCCACTGCTTTACTTACTAGTGGGTCACGTGCCTCAGCATTGCTAGTCCTTCCCTGAATACCTGAAGGACAGGCTGCATTTCTCCTCTTCTGTCTTTCCAGTGCCAAGCACTGCCTGACATTCATAGAAATATCTGCGGAATCCATGAATTTAAAAATCCCCAGGGCCACTGCGGGAAGGGGCGAGCATTGAAAGCTGGGCTCAGGGTGCACGTGGGGTGCGGGGAGGGTGGCCCAGCTCCCCGCGTGTCACCTGATCACGGCCTCCACGGCGCAGACCAGCTCCTCGGCGCCGCACTCGCGCGTGTTGATGGGCGGCGGGGAGGTCTGATAGAGGTGGGTCTCGGCCGCGGCCCCCACTTCGCTACTGTGATGGTTCGAGTGGCACCTCTTGCAGTACCGCACAGGCCTGTTTCCGTGACGACCGCAGCACCCTGCTGAAAAGCAGGTGACAACTGCCCTTCTGACATGGGAACTGCAATTCTAGAAGGACAAAAAAAAGGCAGTCAGTTAACACCGGCCACTGAGGGAAACGTGGCTACGAACTGGAACACTTACGGGGCCACCAGAAGTGACAGCACACTTCTGAAGCGCCACTGATGTCCAAAATGCAGGTCAGTCTCTAGCCAGGTACATGTTGGTCATGGTTAGAAATAAAAGCAAGAAGAGAGCGCAGCAGGAAGTTTGTAGCTGCCCTGCGACTGCACTGGGAAAGCCCTCTCTAGAGTCACCTCCACCCTGCGCAGGGGTGGGGGACATGCAGTCACCTCCACCCTGGGCGGGGGTGGGGGACATGCAGTCACCTCCACCCTGGGCGGGGGTGGGGGACATGCTTCCACAGTTCCAGCAGAAAGGAGAAGAAAGCACTAAGAAAGCGAGGTTTGGAGACAGCGCGTGGCCGCACGTCAGAGCAGAGGGCATGTTAGCTCCCAGAATGTCCTCTTTCAGAATAATTTCTTCCACCGCTCAAACAACAGGCTTCCAGAGCAGCTCATCTCCCTGACCTTGACTCAAGGACAGACAGAGATCGTGTTGTGCTGAGCGGAAGGCCCCACAACAGGCCGTTCCACTCCCACCAACACTGTCGTCTCTTCATGAAGGTCGATGAATCTGATCATCGACTCCCCACGGATAAAAGCAAAAGCACCCAGCATCAGAGAATCAGCTGCTGATATCAGCCCCAGAGAGGAACCCACGAGTGATGGACGTGAGAAGAGTGGCACAGGGTAAGACAGAGTCCAAGGCTGAGAGAGACCATTGTCAGAGCCACTCAGAGCTCAGACACGAGAGGGGAAGGGAGGTGGTGCTGGCCAGGAGCAGCACGAGGAGCCGTCAGGAACGTGCTGGGTCCGTGAAGAAAGACGTGCCCCAAGCCTACCAGAGATGCTAGCCCCACGCACTCCACGCCTTTTTGAGCTCTCAGTCCTTCAACTGTGCTTGTAACGATATGAACACCTCCAAGGGGATGTGGCACCCACAGCCTTTATGAACTCAGAACTTGGTGAACCTTTGGAGACAGAAGGAAGAAGACATGCACAAAACCTACATCCCAGCGTCGACAGAGGACTGGATTGTCTATGGGAACGACTGTTTCAAAGCGAGGCTTGTTCCACTTTGATGTTAGCACCAGGCTGCTGACCCTGGAAATCAGTGCTGGAATATCTCATTTGCTCAACAGGACTCAAGGCCATCAACTCATAAAAGCAAGATAGGAAGTCACAAGCCACTGTGTTTTCCAAATTCTCCAGATGGCTTTATATTCGTGGTCTTAAGACTCTAAAATGTTCACAATCTGCTTTTTAAATTTGTATTAATAATCCTGAAAAGCAAACTGACATGAAAATGCTGTGTCTTTCCAGCAGCTGAAGCCCTGTCTTCCTTGACACCCAAATCAGACCCGAGTTCTCTAACTGGGTTATTTTGCCCTGATTTGGGGCCTTTCTCTTTCCCGGACTCAGTCTCTTCCAGAAGTGCACAAACCCTTAGTATAGGGGGCTTCTCCTGCTGCGACACCACACCAGCAGGGTCTGTTCTTAGGGTTTCCTTCGTCCTCCTGACTTCAGTGTGTTATGTCTCCCCCCAAAAAATATTCAGAGGTTGAAATCCGATCCTCCAAGGAGGCAGAACCTTTGGGAGGTGATGAGATCATCAGGCTGAGGGCCCTTAGAAACAGGAGGATGCTGCAAGAAGGTGCACGGACCAGAAAGACGCCCTCGTAGACCTTGCAGCTGTCAGTGCCTTGATCTTGGATCCGCAGCCTCCAAACCTGCGAGAAATCACGCTTGCTGCGTACAGGCCCTGGGCCTGTGGCACTGTGCTATGGCTGCCTACAATTAGTCTTTGCTCCTTTGGGATTCCCTCTATTACACAAACAAATGTGGCTATGGCTTAGTGGGCAGCTATTAGTGGGAATAGCTATTAGTCTTGAAATTTAAGATCTGCTATTTCCTACCCTATTTTTTACTACCTCCAAAACAACCAATTCCTAGTATCATTTTCAAATTTTCTGTCCTTCTATTGTAGACTTCCTGGCTGATTATATACAAGAAAGGGAACTTCTTTTACCATAATTATCTACAGAGGAATAGTGTAATGTTTCTCTATGGCTTATATAGAATATAACAAATATAGTTAGATACACAAAGGTCACAAAACAGGGGAGAATAACCCAGTTAGAGAACTTAGGTCTAATCTGGGTGTCAAAGAAGACAAGGGCTTCAACTGCTGAAGAAACACACTAGATTTTAATGTCAGTTTGCTTTTCAAAATTATTAATAAAAATTTAAAAAGCAGATTGTCTTAAGGCCATAAACATAAAGTTAGCTGATGGGCCGGCGCCGCGGCTCACTAGGCTAATCCTCCGCCTGCGGCACCGGCACACCGGGTTCTAGTCCCGGTTAGGGAGCTGGATTCTGTCCTGGTTGTTCCTCTTCCAGTCCAGCTCTCTGCTGTGGCCCGGGAAGGCAATGGAGGATGGCCCAAGTGCTTGGGCCCTGCACCCAGATGGGAGACCAGGAGGAAGCACCTGGCTCCTGGCTTTTGATTGGCGCAGGGCGCCGGCCGCAGCGACCATTTGGGGGGCGGACCAATGGAAGGAAGACCTCTCTCTCTCACTGTCTAACTCTGCCTGTCAAAAAAAAAAAAAGTTAGCTGGTGAAAAGCTGGAGATTTTGGGAAACAAGGTGGCCTATGCCTCCCCATCTTGCCTACAACCTTTCCCAAGGATTTAGTTATATGAATAGTAGACACCAATTGTATCAGAAAGAAATGCAACAGGTTCATAGCTATCTTATGAAAGCAACAACAATAATGGTTTCTAAAATGTGCACTACACACCCAGTCCAATACCAAGTCCTCCACCAAGTGCCTATTTGTGTGGGGTCACTGTCACATTGCCTGTCTGCACGCTCCAGTTTCGTGCTGCTGAACATACACACATGAATTCAAACCTGGACAAACAGTGACACATGTTCCTGGCTCTAGTTCTGTTCTTTAGAGGCCCATCTAGAATTTTCTATCAACAGGTGGACACTGTTTCTCCTCTACTTGAATCTGAAATGGCCTTGAGACTTGCTTTTGACCAACTGAACACAGCAGTGTGATGCTGCGTGACTGCCTTGCTTCCATCACGACTCTTGCCTTCTTGGAACACTGCTGTGGGGTAAGCCTCACACATGCTACCGTCCTTCTCGCTGCTCCAGACATCTCAGCTGAGGCCCTAGACATGGGACTAAGGATGTCTGTGGCCAGCCAGTCTCCAGCCTACCACCAGCTAACTAACTATACTTCCCATGTGTGAGTCCAGACAAGACAGGAAGAATTTTCTAATTAACCTCAAATGAAATTGCTCTTCTACTGGCTAGTGAACAGGTAAGTGGCTATTGCAATAAGCTAGTATGTTTTGCTACAGCTTAACTTTAACAGAAACTGGCTCCAGAACCAAGGTGCTGCTGTAACAAAATCTGAAAACGTGTGGCACTGGTGTTGGGGCCGGGCACCCAGTGGGATCTAGAGAAGCGGTGAAGAATGAAATGGTGGAAACCATAGCAAGGCTGGAAAAGGCAGTGAGGAAACTGTCTCTGGAAACTAAAAAAAAAAAAAGAGAGAGAGAGAGAGAGAGAGAGAGAGAGAGAGAGACCGCTCTTTCATAGGAGTGAAACAACTGGCAAAACTGGTGCCTGCCCAAGTTTGGAAGATAGAAAAGACATATAATAAATTTGGGAAAGTGACTAAGAAGACCTCTAGGCAGAATGTGGAAAGGGTGAATTAGTTTGTGATAAGTGCATTTGACCGGGAATGGAAGCAGAGAGAGAAGCTAAAGAGAGAATTATTTAATTGGAAAGCAGAAGATAGAAGAAATACAGAGGAACCAAGAGCAAATTCAAGGACAGGTGGAAGAAGCCATCCAAACCAGATGAAGGCAATGAAGATGTACATTACCTTTAGAGAACTTTAATAACAAAGCGTTCAGTTATTATTGCTGCATAACAAATCATTCTAAAACTGAGAGGTAAAACAGAGCCATGTTACATGCATGGAGCCTGTGAATCAGGACACAGCAGAATCACTTTTCTCTGCTCCACGATAGCTGGGACCCCAACTGGGATGACGGGTGTGGGTGAGGATGACCCCAACTGCTGGGGGCTGGAGGAGCAGGTGCTGCAAATCCACTTCACACATCTGTCTGGGGCCCCACCTGGCAGAGTGAAGGATGGGCTCAGCCAGGCCCACTGGGGGGCCCTCTACACTTGGCCCCTTCGCATAGTTCAGGGTCCTTGTGGCATGCCAGCTGTGCTCTGCAAGGAGCATCCCAAAAGCACGTGTTTCAGGAGGGCCAGGAGGGAGGCATGTGGCCTTTCATGACCCGGTCTAAGCTACAGAGCCACCTCTGTCATCGTCTGTTGGTTAGGGCAGTCACACATGTATCCAAATTCAAGATGAGACCCAGAATCTACCTCTCAACAGGAAGAGAATCATAGAACTTGGGGCTGCCAGAGTCAGCCCTCTGGCCACAACTAACTCACATCCTGCCCCATGTGAAATGCACTCTCTCCCCACCCAAAGACCCCCGAAGTTTCATTGAGGGACAAAGATGAGTCATCCCTGCCAGGCTGTTTGAATGCTGACCCTCAGAACCCATGGGCGTAGTAAAATGGTGCTCCCTACCACACACTCGGGAGTGGATTGTTATGGAGAATTTGGAAGAGAACTGAGTACCGGGAAGTGAAGTGTTCCTATAATAAAAAGCTAAAACATGAGTCATCAGCTGCAGGCATTTGGCCTAGTGGTTAAGACATGGTTAGGACAACCACAGGCATGTTGGAGTGAAGGGGTTGAAGTCCCAGCTCCAGCTCCTGACCCAGTTTCCTGCAAATGTAGACCATAGGAGGTAGCAGGTGACGGCTCAGAAATCTGGGTTCCTGCCACCCACATGGGAGACCTGGATTGAGATCTCAGGTCCCAGCTTCTGACAGTTACAGACATTTGGGGAGTGAAGCAGCAGAGGGGAACTCGCTCTCTCCCCTCGCCTCTCTCTCACGTCCCTCGTCTCCCATCTTCCCTCTTCCCCCTCTCTCTGCCTCTCAAGTAAATAAGCAAAAATGGTTTAAAATAGGAGCCAGTTCTGTGGCATAGCAGGTAAAGCCACTGCCTGCATACCTGCATCCTATATGGGCACTGGCTTGAGTCCCAGCTGCTCCTCTTCTGCTCCAGCTCCCCGCACATGCGCCTGGGAAAGCAGTGGAGGATGGCCCAAGTGCCTGGGCCCCTGCACCCGCGTGGGAGACCTGGAAGAAGCTCTTAACTCCTGGTTTTGGCCTGGCCCAGTCCCAGCAGTAGCAGCCATTTGGGGAGTGAACCAGCAGATGGAAGACGTCTCTTTCTTTGTCTCTTTCTCTCTAACTCTGACTTTCAAACAAACAAATCATTTTTAAAAATGCTTTACAATAAATGAAATACAACATGAATCATTTGCTTTACGACCAGGCAGAGGCAGAAGCTTGAAAGGCCGTGAGAAGAAGATCGTGGACGTCGGAACGGGCCTTTGAGGAGGTGAGAGAAAGTGAGGAAACGCCACGATTGCTGGAAGAAAGGATGCTGGCGCTGCAGGGCAGCAGGTTGCCCAGGAGGTGGAGCAATGAACTCAGGTCTTGCTCAGAACCTTTCAGGAGTGCTGAAGGCCCCAGCTGGCTGCTTCCAGCTGCCCACAGAAAAGTGTGAAAGGAGGCAGATAAACCAAAGAACAAATTGAACTACTGTGCTTTCACCTAGAATTTAAAGGCAAAATATTGAGCACAGGACAGCCTTCCCAGCCAGCACAGGGAGAAAAAGGGAAGAAAAAGTTTCAGGGAAAACATTAAATCCAGGGCCTTAGTAGGAAAACGTGGTGTCCTGGAGGAAATGATGAACAAGGCTTGCACGTTTATAAAGAACTGGGGCTTTAATATGGTGCTTCATAGGCCCGCTGAGACAGACAAAAAGTCTGAAGTCTCTTACGGGCATCCGTCACCATCCTCTCTGTGAGCAAAAAGGCTCCAAACACCTCCAAGGCATCGCCCCCGCAGCCCTGCAGAGGACTGAACGGTAGGAGGACATACCTCAAAGAGGTCTGTGCACTGATGTCGGTGTAATGAAGCAGGTTTAGATATTGATACTTAGAAGTGCACAATGTTTTGAGGGAATTGTACCAGTGCAGACTGAAAGGAAACTGCCCCAAAGTAAGATGATTTGGGGGCAAGAGCTGTGGCACAGTGGGTTAAGCCACCACTCAGGACAACCCATATTATATTGCTGACTTCAGTCCAGGCTACCCTGCTTCTGATCCAGCTGCCTGCTAATGTGCCTGGTCAAGTGGGTCCTTGTCACCCACTTGGGAGACCTGGCATGAGTTCCGGGTTCCTGGCTTCTGCCTGGCCCAGTTCCAGCTGTTGCAGGCATTTGTGTGTGTGTCTCTCTCTGGGTCACTCTGCCTTTCAAATAAATACATAATTTTTTAAAAGATGCTCGGTGATAAAACTACTTAGCTGCAAACAACAGTCACTTTTTATGGAAAAGAAAAAATGGGCAGCTCCCAGAAGGGTGGAACCAAGAACCAAAGAGATCACCCCACCCCGTAGGAAACTGGGCTGATTCCTACGGAACTGGTGGCATGCACCCTGCTGCATTTCAGAATTGCTATGGACCACACATTGTGTGCCTCCTCCTCTCTCCTTTTTCACATTAGAATGTCCACAGCAGAGAGCCTGTCCCTGAATCAGCCTTGTGTTCTGTCTCTTTCAGTTTTTCACAGCAAGAGAAAGCATTCCCAAGGGACCAAATGCAAAGAGCTTCATCCACCCCTGAATCCCATTTAGATGAGAAGACCTAGACTATTTGGGAAGAATGTAAACAACTGTAACCAGAGCCGTGTCCTCAATACCTCTCTCATCAAGAAATGGGGTTCACTACCTTCACCCTGGATTTGAATAGACTGTGGCTGCTTCGACCAAAGGAGTTTGGCAGCACTGATTCTGACACAACTCCCGAGAGCAGGTTGTAAAGGGACGTGAGCTTCCACCTGGCTGTCCTGGAAAGTTCTCTCTTTGGAAGCTTCTTCATCTGGATGCTCTGCCTGGAACTCTGCCCCGAAGCCACGAGAAAGGTCATGTTACAGAGACAGCCTCCAATAAACAGCACTGGCTCACTGTATCTCCAAGTCACCCCGATCCAGAGCCCAAACACATGACCTAGAAGCCTCTAGATAATTCTGGCCCCAAGCTATTCAAATCTTCCCAAATGAGGTCCCAAACATCAAGCAAAGACAAGTCATCTCCACTGTGCCCTGTCCAGTCTCTGACCCATAGACTCTGTAAACACAATTAAATGGTGTTGTTTGATGCCTGTACATTTTGAGTAATTTCTAATGTTGCATCTGGCTATACTGCATATGATGGTACCTGGAATATCCACCTGCTTTATTATCATGAGCCATTGATTCTAAACAATATCAGCAATAAAATACTTCTCCCCAAAATAATATTTGGTTGATCAAAGTTCTGGACAACTGCTGCAACTCCAACTAAGTTTTAAGAAGATATTTGAAGTCTTCAACCCATGTGGGCTCAGCATTCATTTGCATAGTAAACTTGGGAGCTTTCTCTTAGACTTAGGTCCAGCTAGCACTGGATTTTCAAATGTTCACACCAGCCACTCTATTTCACTGCTTTGAATCTTAAACACAAATAAATACAGATGGTCCTTGACTTACTATGTTTTTTTAATCTACTACAGTGCAGAAATGTACCCATACAACCATTCTGTTTTTCACTTTCAGGACAGTATTCAACATTATGAGATACTCATCACATTATTACAAAGTAGGCTTTGTGTTAGAAGAGTTTGAGACTGTAGGCTAATAAAGGTGTTCCTAGCATGTGGAAGGCAGATGAGGTTAAGCTATGCTGTTTGGTACATTAGGTATATTAAATGGATTTTTAATTGATGATATTTTCAACTTGGAATGGACTCCAGGTTGAGGAATATCTATAACTCCAAATATTCTCACAGAGTGACAGAAATTCAATAAATCAAAGTCTGTCTGCTTATCATTCAATCATGATTCTATCATTGCTTATTTCAAGTCTACCATTCAAGTGTAGAAACATGCAGTTCCGAAAGAGGTTTAAACAAACTGTGCCTAGAGCAAGATCAAACAGTTCTGCACTAATATGAACTTAATAAAGGTTCTCCTAATTGGTTTTCATATAAAATATAGTGTTTATTACATGATAAGCAATAAAAACATTGAACTGGCATTGTGGCATAGCAGGTAAAGCTACCTCCTGAGATGCCAGCCACCCGCATGCCAGTTCAAGACCCGGCTGCTCCACTTCTGATCCAGCTCATTGCTAATGCACTCCAGAAAGCAGCAGAAGATGGCCCAAGTGCTTGGGCTCCTGAACCCACTTGGGAGATCTGGAAGAATCTCCTATCTCCTGGCTTTGGCTTGGCCTAGCCCTAGCCATTGCAGCCATTTGGGGACTGAACCAGAGGATGGAAAATTCTCTTTCTCTTTCTCTCTCTCTCTCTCTCTCTCTCCCCCCCTCTTCCCATCCTCCCACCTTTCCTCCCTCCCTGTCTTTGTAGAACTCTTTCAAATAAATAAATAAATCTTTAAAAAAAATTAAAATGTGCTAAGTTGAGGCTTATTAGTAAAAATAACTTTGTCAAATGAAGCAGAAAAGTATTTAAAAACAAACTAGTTAGGGCTGGCACCGTGGCATTGGGGGTAAAGCCAATGTCTGCAGTGCTGGCATCCCACATGGGTGCCAGTTCAAGTCCTGGCTGCTCTTCTTCCAATCCAGCTCTCTGCTGTGGCCTGGGAAAGCAGTAGAAGATGGCCCAAGCCCTTGGGCCCCTGCACCTGTGTGGAAGACCCGGAAGAAGCTCCTGGCTCCTGGCTTCAGATCGGCACAGCTCCAGCCATTGCAGCCATCTGGGGAGTGAACCAGCGGATGGAAGACCTCTCTCTCTGTTTCTCTTTCTCTGCCTCTCTGTAACTCTGCCTTTTAAACAAATAAATAAATCTTTTTTAAAAAAGCTACTCTGGGTCTCAAATATGTTAGGAAACACTTGAATGCCACTAAAGCCAGGACATGCTGATTTAGGAAATAAAATGGCTTCACATCCCAGCTGCTCAAGCTTTGAAAAAGTTCTCAAAGTAAGAATGGCCTCAGAATAAGGATGAGGCCGGCGCCGCGGCTCACTAGGCTAATCCTCCACCTTGCGGCACCGGCACACTGGGTTCTAGTCCCGGTCGGGGCGCCGGATTCTGTCCCAGTTGCCCCTCTTCCAGGCCAGCTCTCTGCTGTGGCCCGGGAGTGCAGTGGAGGATGGCCCAAGTACTTGGGCCCTGCACCCCATGGGAGACCAGGAGAAGCACCTGGCTCCTGCCATCGGATCAGCGCGGTGCACCGGCCGCAGCGGCCATTGGAGGGTGAACCAACGGCAAAGGAAGACCTTTCTCTCTGTCTCTCTCTCTCTCTCACTGTCCACTCTGCCTGTCAAAAAAAAAAAAAAAAAAAAAAGAATAAGGATGAGCTCAAGAGCATGCCGCATGACTGCAAGATCCCTTGGTAAGACTTCAGAAAGACACAGGGCAGTGCCTCTCTGCTGAGCCTCGCAGCTGGAACAGTGCTTCTCATGCTTTTAGAGCAGACACAGCAATGATTGTCCCAAAAATGACAGCTATGACTCTGGGAACACAGAACCCCAACAAGATTCACCAGATTTCCATGAAGTTTTTAGGAAAGACATACCAGGCACTGCCAACTGAAAGCAAAGTGAAGGGACACCACTCAAAATGAAAAGTTCTGTGGGACCCTCAACTTCTGCGTGGAGGACACAGACTGGGAGAGTCACTCGGCTGCAACATGGGCCATTTCTTATTGAAGATGAAGGTATCTTAAAGTGCAGAGCCAAGAGCCCAGGAAGGCAAGAATGAATTAGGGAGCTAGAGCAAAACCAGATCTCACTGAAAACACACTTGCCGGAGACAGAGGAACTGTTGGCATGTTCACGGCTGCAGCTGCTTATAGACCAGTGGCTATCCTCTACTTCCTCTTCCTCTTTGAACACAGCTTTATTGCTGTTACCCTGTCCCTGTTTCAGCACTGTGTCTATGTATGTAGAGAGCAGGCAACTCTCCCTGTTAGTTCCCTAAGTTAACAGACTTAATAACCAAAGAGTCCCATCAGTGACCATACCGGATTCAAATCATGAGACACTGAACTTTAAGTCTGAAGCCAAAAATCAATAATATTTGGGGGGGCGGTTTATAAGGTGCTGAACATATTTTGCATATGATAAGAATATAAATAACTTGGGCCCGTGTTGTGGCTTAGAGGGTTGGGCTGCTGCCTGCAATGCTGGCATCCCACATGGGTGCCCGTTCAAGTCCCAGCTGTTCCACTTCTGTTCCAGCTCCCTGCTAATGCACCCGGGAAAGCAACAGAGGATGGTCCAAGTGCTTGGGCTCCTGCACCCGTGTGGGAGACCTGGATGAAGCTCCTGGCTCCTGGCTGTGGCCTGGTCCAGGCCTGACCGTTGTGGACATCTGAGGAATGAACCAGTGGATGCATCTCTCTCTCCCTCTCTCCCTCTCTCCCTTTCTCTCTCTCTCTCTCTCTCTGTAACTATGCCTTTTAAATAAGTAAAATATTTTTTAAAAAAAAAGAATATAAATAATTATGTCTGGGGTTATATTGTGGTAGACTAAATGTAACCACAACGTTCTTGCCACTCCTTGTATAATCTGAAGGATCCCATTTCCCCCTCTTTGAATCCGGGTTGGCTTTGGGACTTGCTTTAACCAATGCAATGCCACGGAAATGTCATTGTGTGGCTTCTGAGCCTCTGTTTCAAGGGATCTTGCGATTTCCTCTCCCACCATGCCAACCACGGCTGCTTGTGAACTTGAACTTGCTGCCTCGTGAAGAAGCCCAGCCTAGCCTCCAGGATAAGACACTTCCTGGAAAGAGGGAGGCCCAGACATCCCAGTCATCCCAACAATTCCAAGGAAACGAGGCCAGCCAGAGCCAGCCAGTCCGCAGCCTGATTACCCACTGACTGTCATACGTGAGTGAGCCTAGAGGGGCTTATCAGAGTAACTGGTCATTATTAGTCACTACAGTTTAGGACAGTTTGTTATGCAGCAATAAGTGAGACAGCCCTCCAAATGTACCTACTCATGATCAATCTGCCAAGAAGCTTAGGGGACTTGCACAAAGTCCACATGGTTAGGAGGGAACAGAGCTACCCAGAATCCAAGCATCTCAACCAACTAGTCAAAGCTTTTTATATAACACCCCAGCACCTTTCTTTATGTTCCAACTGCTGAAACAGTAAGAGCTGATGTAAGTGGCTTAGAGAAACTGTTATGAAGTATGGGTAAGGGAAATTTTAGAGGAGGAACCTTTAGCTGGATATATTGTTCAACATAATTGAATGTTTACCATAAAGAGTCATGTTATATGACACATATAAATTGGACTATTTGCATTCTTCTTCAAAACAATAAATATTTCCAGCACACAAAATAAATCCTTTACTAAAACTAAGTCCTAGGACTTGCAGTATCATTCAAAGCTTTTTTTAATTAGACACCTGTCCCAGAATTACACATATGCTTTTATTTCAAATTACTTAACAAAAACACTGTGCACAGGATGGGTGAGCAAAAGCAGAGATGGAAATAGAACTATCTGGACATAGCAACCTTGCATGCTAAATTATGTCCTTTCCCCCTTCACAAACAGGGTGACATGTACACACTGGGAAACCAGGGTGCAGAAATGAGGCAGATGTCAACGAGTGGATTTACACACAAACACAGCAAATCATGCCCCACCATACAGATGGCCAGCTCTTACCTTTTTCTGACATATAGCCGATATTTCAGCTGTAAGGGGAAGGTACATAAAATATCAACAGAGAAAGAGAGCCCGTTTTAAATTAGGGCATCCAGGAAGGAGAATACAAAAGCAATCTTAGTAGCACAACCTCTAGACTTGGCCAAAACAGCTTTTGACTTATCTCATAAATTGCCATCTATTTTTGTTGGCTTCTGCTTCCTCCAGAAAGCATGAAATATATCTTTTTTTCTATCTGGGCATCAGTGTGGTTTACCTTTAATGGGGTTAAAAACACCGGCACGCTGCATCTACATCACCTATTCTCAAAAGTAATTCAACCTTCTCACCTATGCCTTAGAAATCAGATTATGCTGAAGCTAAACAATTTTAATCTGATCTCCCCATTTTACAGATGGAAAAATTGAGGGCCAGTGTGGTTGGATGAGCTCCTCAGAAACCACACAGGCTATCACTGGTAGAGGCAAACAGAGAGCTGCGTCCTAAGAGTCGCCATTTGCTGTCTTCCCCATTGTTCTGTGGCACTGGGCTGACAGGGTAGACCCAGAGTGTCACCAGGCTCTGACTTACCAATCAACACTAAAGAAAACCTGACTCACTTGGACTATGTAAACCAGAACCATCAATGTATTTATGTCTTCACTGGTGGGATTCACTGTTAGTTAAGTAAAAGCAGTTTTCAAACCTACAGGTAGACCAGTTGGAGCAAGGCTGTCACACTACCACCTACATGTGGAGTTGACTCTAATGAATAGATAAGAATTCTGTTTACTGGGCACATCAATTATTTCTATAAAAATTGATGCTTGAGAATACTTGAAAATAATTTTTCTAAGAATCTAGTAATGTTCCCCTGAAATAGTTAATTGTGCAAAAAAGTGGACTGACATTTTATTTATAGAATAAATAAAGAATATGGAATAAATTGTTACCATCTGTGTGAAAGACCAAAAGTAAAGCTGTCACAAATCCTTCTAGAAAGTATGAATCAGTAGTACGAAGTTAATGAAATTTACAACTCAGTTTTAAAACTGGTTTTGTACAATTAATGGTTACTTAACAGTTTTGTGTTCTAGAGTTTTTCTTCAAAAACCTGAACTTAGTGTCACATTCACAGGTGAGTAATGAAAAGTTATTATCAATTTTCTTCCAAAGATGATTATCACCTGAAGATGATGACCAGAATTCAACAATACATCTGATATTTAAAATGCATTTTAGATCATGACTATGAGTTTTACCATAGAGCACTGGCAGTTCAATGACAAAGTGGCCTAATTTAAAGAAAAAAGTTATCTTTACCCATACAAATATTTCCAGATGTTCTTATATAAATTTTCAAAATGCCCATTTGAAGGACATAGAGGCTGATGCTATTGCTCCATTTCACAGCCTGCAAGCACTCACTAAATTAACATTTCTGTTAAGGTTGGGATGACCTCATATTCAAAGTTATACATACTACAAAAAAATGATGTACTTTTCATAAAACAAAAGGCTCAAGTTAAAAATATTCACACAGTTTAATTAATATAAGATTCTTGCATTTCCTTTTAGATGGACTTTTCAGATGGATCTTTCTCTTCAGCTGAGTCAGTTTCCCTCTGTCGCCGCTGTGGATTCAGTACACCTTCAGCTTTTTTTCGCCTTTCAACTTTCCCTGCTCCCCTGAGTACTCTTCCTTGTCACTCAGCCCCCTTCCAGTTAGGTGTTTGGAATACCCACTTCTCCTGTGTGCACTGGGATGCTGTCTGCGCCCACCAACTTTTAGGGGTGGCTTCTAGAACTCTAACAAGCATAAGAATCATCACAGATCTTGTCTCCCCATTCAGATGGGTTACTTTTAATTTAACCCCACTTTACTGATGCGAAGACTGACTCTCAGAGCAATTAAATTATTTTCCCCCAAAATCCAGAGCCACAATAATGTTGGCAGGGACAGGCCCTTCATCCAGTTCTCTTCCTACTGACGCTGATGCCCCTCATTCCCTGTCTGATCTGGCCGGGCACATAACATCGGCAACATCTGTGACGTGTACAGAAAATCCCTTTCCACGTAATTCAGCCGGGCTTCCGTCAGCGGGAATTCTAATCGCAATATCTAACCTTAGCTTTGACAGAGTTCATCTTCTTCCCTCATTAGTAAGTGTATGTGTGTATTACACACAAGACAATGATATAATGCTTCATATCAATGAAGAGTCAGGGAATATAATGCTTTGATTACCGTCTTTGTAAAATAAAGTAGTACAAAAGGAGATGAATTAACCATGTCATTAGTCATGATTACTCATTATTCAGCCTTTCTGAAGTAAACCGTACCTTGTGGCAGAAGAACATCAATCAACCACTCGCTGTGGTCCCTACAAAGAAAAACAAAACTCGTTTTTGAGCTGCACTGAAATGTAATCCTTCCACATGAATGTTTTTAAGTCCCACACTATTGCTGAAAAGCCTTCAAGAGAAAGGACGTATAATTAAGAGCACAATCACAATAAGCTTTTAAAATGTGTAATGCATTCCAGCTAAATTATAAATTATAGGCATTTCATCATATTCAGTTATCTTTAAATGATACTTTCCAGATGCTAATTATGCCAACCAAAATACTGCATGATCTGTACGAAGCTGAGCATGACTGTGAAAGCAGCAGGCAAAGAGAACCCACTTGAGCTGCATGTCATGTTTGGAAACCACAGTTTTCCCTTACATCTATTTTTCTTTGTGGGGTTTCTAATGGGGTTGTTTTAAAATTGGAGCTGCTTTACTAAGTGAAGTCATTTTCTCTTGTCACACGGAGAGAAATACTGCAGAGCCAAAGATTTCAAAACTGAAATTTTCCAAATAAAAGTTTGCTATTCTTTAAATATCAGACACATTAATCTGTAAAGTTAAATGTTAGACACATTAATCTTTTAAAAAACAAAGACTAGGGGGAAACTTGGGCAATGTAACCATTACGTCCAGGTGATTCTCTCACCCTCGCACTGTTGCCCTACTTCCTTTCTTTCAAGGACCTGATACCTACCCCGCAATCCTCTCGCTGCACTCTTCACAGAGATATAACGGAGGTGGTTTATCACCCAAAGCTACCGACAGGGAAGGATCTATACACATCTGAAACACATAAAAACACAGAATGAACCCTCCTGCGCCTCAGCGATCATATTCCCTGTACCACAAACACAAACGCATAAATGGAAATCCACTGTCAAAAGCAAAGTGGAATAAAGATTTTTGGCAGAACTCATTCAACATATAACTGTTTTTCCTTCACTGGCTGATAAGTCCACTGTCGTTTTTTCATTTCTCCTGTTATTTACAATTTAAGTAGCAGCTGGTGTCAAGAAATCTACCCTCATTTCACAAAGACAAAACATTATATTGGCTTAAGCATTTGGCCTAGCAGTTGGATTGGAATGTCCCTGTCCCATATCACAGTACCCGGGTTCAAGTCTCAGCTCTGCTTCCAATTCCAGCTTCCTGCCAATGAGCACCCTGGCAGGCAGCAGTGATGGCTCAAGTAGTTGGGTCCCTGCCTCTCATGTAGGAGAGACTCAGATTCAGCGCCTGACTCCCTGCTTCAGCCTGGCCAAGCCCTAACCATTGCAGGCATTTGAGGGGTGAACCAGTAGATGGGAGATCCTCTCTCACTCCCTCTCTCTCCATCCCCCACCCCCTGCCTTTCAAATAAATAAAATTTTTTAAAAGAGAGAAAAAAAATCATTTTGTCCAGTGGCTACTCAATTTGCTATATGGATAATAAACATAGAAATCCCCTTAGGAAAAGGAAAATACATCATTGAGATCTCAAACCCCTACCTGATAACAACATGCTCGTCTTAAGACACACATCAAAGCTGGCATTAACTCTAACACGGAGGGTTTCGCTTCTCCTGCTCTGCTCTCACCTCTTTGAATCAACCATCCAAAGTTTCATGCTCACGTGTTTTTTATTTCTACATGTGACCTGTAATTTGTTGGCCCCTGCTGTTCCTTGTTGTGTATTACTGTTTTCAGTAGTCTAAGCCACAGAGATGAAAAGTGTTAATTTTACAGCTGATCATCAGGATCTTTCAAATAAATCAAGCGAAGAAAACACCCACATGACGAGTTTCATTCTGGGCTTTGTGTCAGTTTAAATTTCTATGATTTATCAAAGTCACTCTGGATTCTGTTCCTGTCACTCCAAAGAAATAATCCACGCAGGCTGTAAGAGATTATTTCATCACACGCCTAAAGCTTCTACACGAACTTCTGGGACTTCACCCTCTCTGCTGCCTTCACTGATGTGAAAGGGGGAAATGACCCAAATTTACAACGCAGCCAGCCTGTAATTCAAAGTTAAAACCAGAAGGAGTTTCAACAACTGGGGAAACAAGAGATAGAATTGCTACAATTTTAAAAATTATACCACCAAATTTATAGATTATAGATCGTCTGATGCTGAGGGCCCTGCAGGCCTTATGTGCCTTCCTTCGTTCCTCGCAGTGGTGTGCTAGATCAGGGACTGACACACTTTTTCCTGTGAGTGTCCAGAGAGCAGACAGTTCGGGTTTGTGGGGCACACCGTCTGCGTGTATAGCATGAACACCGCCATAGGTAATACGTAAGCAGACGAGCGTAGCTGGGTTCCAGTAAAATTTTATTCACCAAAGCAAGCAGCAGGCTAGACCTGGCTGTGGGCCACTGTTTGCCAACCCCAGTCTTCTCAGGTAATGATCAGGACTCCAAAGTATTTCATAAAGTGAATCTCAAATCGAACTAAGCCAAACCAAAAGAAGAGTATGATATCATAAACTATAAGCTCCAATGTAGTTACCCCTTTAATCCTATCGCAACTCTCGGCTCTTGCCCCAAAACCACTTCCTTTGCAGCCTATTGCAACAAAAGCCTCATAACTTTTATACTTGGCAAGTCATAAGTGCCTAGTGGTATAGTGCACTGCTACAAAAATATCAGATTTCTGCTGATGACTGACTCGTTACCCTGAGTGTTCCCCAAGTACATGATGCAGACCTCCTTCTAAGGGATCATTGTTTACTCTCTCTTTACCTATCTCTTCACTATCTTTATGTCTCCCTCTACCTCTGTCACTGACCTCAAAAGGAAAATCTCCTAGGATGTGGGAACTATAAAGAGCCATTGGGGATGAGCTAGCTGACCAGGGATCTGCTCCAGGACTTTGCTGATGTGACCTGCTAGATTTGTAGCTGTCGAGTTAGTCCTAGTCCACTCTAAAGAGATCAGTTTACACCCATGCTCACATTAACATGCTTATTTCTGGGTTTACATTAAAACTGTTTATTTTTCTGTTTATAAATACAACCTATGAAGGTACTTCCAAGAGCTCATAGAGAAATTGGAATTAACAGATGAGTTTATTTTGATGCAAAAAAATTCATGAGTAGTTCTTTCAGTATAAATATTTTTTCATAAAATTTTTTGAAGATCCCTCTATGTCCAATGTAGAGGCTTAGGAGAATGGAAAAAATCAATTCAAAAAGCTTACTAACTAGCCCTCCATCTCAATGCCATCCTGGGAATATTCTGATGAGTATTACTGGTGATTTTTTACTGTGTGTATAAATGTGAATATACATATATGTAATTTTTCAACTAAGTTTGTGTCCTATACAATTCCATAAATTTCCTTTTCCTTTCATGTTACTTAGTAAGTATCTGCATGTCTGATATCAGATGGTGATGGTGTAGGCCTGAAAGTACTCATTTTGTAAAGAAAAACAGCACTGAGCCAGACCTGTTGTAGTGTCAACACAGCCCCACTGCAGGCAGCATTAACAAGAGTGGTGCCTTTGGAGCAGCCATGTTCAGTGGGTTAAGCCATCACTCCAGATGCCTGTATCCCATATCAGATTGCCTGGGATAGAGTCCACCTCAGCTTCCAATCCAGACGCCTGCTAACGCACCTAGGAGTGCCACTAGGAGGCAATGGTACTTGGGTTCCTGCTATCCACACGGAAGACTCAGATGGAGCTCGTGGCTGCTGGCTTCAGCTTGGCCCAGCCCTGGCTATTGTGAGCATTTGGAAAGCAAACTAGTAGATGGAAGATCTCTGTGTGTGTGTGTGTGTGTGTGTGCACGTGCACACGTGTGTATCTCTGTTTCTGTCTCTCCCTTCTGTCACTCTTCCTTTCAAAGAAATAAGGATTTTTTAATCATTAAAGAATGGTGTCATTCTAGAAAGTGTAGAGTAAAAGTAAAAAGGAAGCTCTTTAGGCAAGCCAGAGCTCGGAAAGTGAAGTTTTAGGAGCAATAACAATGTCCTGGGACTGAACAGAGGCTGTGGCTGTCAATACTGTGAATGCACCAAATGCCACCGAATTGTTAGCTTGAAAATGGTTCATTTATGTTACATGAACTTCAACTCTATTTTTTAAATGACAGAAAATAAGATGGTTTGGTCTATCCTGGAGGACTGCCTATTAGGGAAAATGTGAGGACAACCCACAGGAGTGGTTAGCACTGTTTGCCTAGGAAGGATGGGGCCAATCTAATTCAGGATGATTTCTGTCGGGGGAAGCTGGAAAATGTGTCTAACCAAGATGTCAAGGGACTCCTGAGAATGCAGCCTCACACAAAATCAGGGAAAACTAACTGGAGGAGTCAAACAAGGAGAACCCCCGGCCTCTGGATGTCTGGGTGAGTGATAAGGGGAAGGAAAGACACAGAGACACAGGAAGAGGGAACAGTGAAAACCTCCTCGGTGTAAAGACTCAAGCAGAACTCCAGGAATAACACACAAACTCACTTGTGTTTAGCTCCGAACATCCTCACATCCAAGAAAGGTACCTTTGAAGCCCCAGTGCCTACTTCAGTAGTCTACAGAGTAGAACAGAAGAGGCCTACACTTGCATTGGAAGGCACCCTCATCTGAGCTTTCTCAATACGATGCATTCAGTTTTCCTCCATTAAAAGCAGATACTAAATACAATCATATAAAGATGCTCTTTACTCATATGACAGAGCTAGATGAAAATGTACTCCTCTGCCACTGTTGGTGTATGAAACATGCTTTTGTTTCCTTTTTATATTTGTAAGATCTAATTTTACCTCTTCTACACTGTTTCTATAAAGTGAAAGTATTTGTTTTCTATTATTCGGTAATCTGCACAGTCTGTGCAGAACAGAAGAATCCCTTCTCGGCCTTTTGGCTAAGATCAAGTGCAAAACAGAAGAAGCAAACTCCATGACAGTGGGTTCTCTAATAAATTCAGCCAACGCCCACACTTTAAGATACAAAAATTAGCTTTTGCAATCCAGACACATGTCTATACAGCCAAGTATGTTGTATCTAACAAATACACCATAAGCAATTTTGTTAAAAAGATGTAATTATTTTTCTTAACACTCAGCTTCCAAGCTTCAGGGTCATCCGAGGACATAGCCAAGTTGACAGAGAGGAAAGCAAATGAGGCTGAGAGCCAGGATGCCCGTTCTCCCTCCAGTTCTGCCACTAACTGTGATGTTAGGAAAGTGAATTTACCTCTCTAAACCACTATGCCTTTAACTCTACTGTAGCTTTCCTCATATATGCTATCTAACTGCTCAATCATTTCAGCTCTGTCACATGTGTGATTTGAGTTGACTGAATTTTATAAAAAAATGTTGCCTTATAACTCTTGAATTTGCATAGTCACACACTTGGCATTCTTATTTTCTAGCATATAAATGAAAACAGGGGAGAAATACATTTCCTTGCATTTACTGGCTCAGATAGAAGCCAGTTAAGGGCTATATAAGAGTTTCAGCAGGATTCCTTGGATAATTAGCTTAGTGCTACACAGCACTTGGCAATGAACTCATACCCAAAACCTACAGACAGAACAGTGATTCATTGTTCTGCCTTGACACAATCTGCCCAAGTACTGTCAAACTGAATGTGAGGTTCTTGAGATGACAGCAGAACACAGGCTTCAGTTTTAGGAGGCAACCCTACTCCATTCATTCAGCAATTTGCTGCTAATTATTTGACCACTAACAAAGCAACAAGGAGCTGGCTCTAATGACACAGTACCTTCACAGCTGGCTTGTTAATTGCATTGTGGCATTCAATGTGCTGGCAGTGGATGGGATTCCAAGCTGCAAAGCAAAGCAAAGCTGGTGAATATTTCTCATTGAAAACATTCATGCTCCCAGTACACACACAGTCGATGCTTCACTAGGTTTCTTTTTTTCCTAAATAGCTCACCAGAAGTCTTCCTATCATAATGTTTTTTTACAAGTTTACGACAAATTTAAAAATTAGGCAAACATATCACAACTCTATCCATTTTCCCAGGGAGAGGGACAAGCCATTGTAAGATGACATATACAGTATAAAATGGTATATAAACAATAGCATGACATTAATAAGTGCTCAAAGGTTTCTACAACTGTGGTTTCACTTTCTTCCCGCAACAACTCTGGGGTGAGAAATTGGTACAGAAGACTACTCATCTAATTTCACATAACAGTAAGTTAAAGTTTAAAAGGTTAAATAGTTGGGTGTGGTCTCAGAGTTAGTAAGTGGCAGTCTGGGACCAGAAGCTCTAAC
Organism: Oryctolagus cuniculus; assembly: GCF_051225735.1. Classification (NCBI taxonomy): domain Eukaryota; kingdom Metazoa; phylum Chordata; class Mammalia; order Lagomorpha; family Leporidae; genus Oryctolagus; species Oryctolagus cuniculus. Next base: position 43,051,446 of record NC_142886.1, on the reverse strand, counting down.
TCTCGGGTCTCAGCACTGTGCTTTTCACTATAATATACTATGTTAAATATCATTATTTTTGGCAACAGGAAGCATTTCAAGTTCATAACAACTGAAACGAATGGGAATGAATCCTCCAACCTTCCATTCCCCACCCCACCCTATCGCATGTGAAGGCAACAAAGATGCGGCCTTTGGCCCAGATGAAGCATCCTCTCTCACACACGCGACTCACACACTGAACCTCTGCTGCTGTGCTGTCACCTGTACCCAATACCTTAATTCAGCAAACATACAGAATGAGCGAAAGGACCAAGTTACCCAGAATATGCCAGTGAAAATAACAACCAGTAATTAGCACCATCTAGATGAATCTATAGACTGGAGCACTTAGCTAACAATATCCCATCATTAAAAAACAAAAAAAGAAACAGGAATGGGTTTCTATGCTTGAAAGTAGGACAACTAATCTTGTAGGACAATGATTGGACTAATATACAAGAATTCGCAGATGAGCGGACACTTCTCCTTAGTTAATATTCAATTATAATTCAAATAGATGTATTATTAATGATACAGATTATGCTTCAACTATATTAAAAATGTTCTATTCAATCTTCTCTCCTGTTGTTACATGCTGTATAAGACTCGTGTCTCATCTGGAATTCAGGGAAATATAGTTAACAGAGTCCCTGACTATCAAAAGTGCAAAATAGGCCGGCGCTGCGGCTCACTAGGCTAATCCTCTGCCTGCGGCGCCGGCACCCTGGGTTCTAGTCCCAGTCAGGGTGTCGGATTTTGTCCCAGTTGCTCCTCTTCCAGGCCAGCTCTCTGCTGTGGCCCAGGAGTGCAGTGGAGGATGGCCCAAGTGCTTGAGCCCTGCACGCACATGGGAGACCAGGAGAAGCACCTGGCTCCTGGCTTCGGATCAGCGCGGTGTGCCGGCCGCAGTGCACCAGCCGCAGCAGCCATTGGAGGGTGAACCAACGGTAAAGGAAGACCTTTTTCTCTGTCTCTCTCTCTCACTGTCCACTCTGCCTGTCAAAAAAAAAAAGAAGTATAAAATAACGAGCAAGGTTTTGGTGCAGTGGCTAAGATGCCTCTTGGGATGCCTGCGTCCCACATCAGAGTTCCTGGCTCAAGACCGGGGTCCTCTGTTCCTGAACCAGCTTCCTGATAATGTGCATCTTGGAAGGAAGCAGATAACGGCCGAAGTACTTGGGTCCCTGCTAACAACACGGGATAGCTGGGCTGAGTTCCAGGCTCCTGGCTTTCTCCTGGCCCAGTCACAGCTGTTGTGGGCATTTGGAGAGTGAACCAATAGATGGAAGATCTCTCTTTGTCTCTCTGTCTCTCTGCCTTTCAAATAAAGTGAAAATAAATAACTAAAATTTAAAAATAAAAAAATACAACAGGTCTATTTATTTTAAAATAAGGCAAGATGTACAAGTCAGAGACCACTTCTCTAATAACATGAGACTGATAATATTTTAGACAGACAAATGAACGAGTAAAGTAACAGATGAATGAAGACATAGTTTGTGTATAGTATTCCACATCCATAAGGTTTGTTTCCCACATGTGGTAAAGTCAACAGAATATAAAGAAAAGAAACATGTTCTGCAATTAGAGAAATGTAAAGAAAAAAGATTGCCTTGAGCCAGTACATGCATTGAAAATATGTGTGATCTGTGTTCCATTTCTTCAGTCTCAAGCTCACGACAGACATCACTAATTCACCACGGCATTCCTTCACGCTGAGTCCAGAACTGGCCTTGGAATACCACTATGATCCAAGCAGTCACCACCAGTCAAAACAGAGTTGGCACCAAAAATGAAATCTGCTATCCATTTCTGAATTAGCATAGTATGAGAGTGCTTGCAGTTTGCTTTATAAATAGTGAGAAGTTCTTGACACATATAGACAGAAGTTATATTCAAAATATGTAACAACCGCTAGCATAGGCGCAAACAAATTAGAATGTGCACCAGCCATAGCACTTGATCAAGACCATCAGAAAGCAATGCTTTTTACTGGGAGGAACAGATATCCAGTCCTGTTCCTCACATTTTCCACTACACTTTTACTAAATGGAAGAACTGGTTGTAGGATATGCCACTTAAGGTCATCAAAGCCATACTAGATTTAACCTACTAAACCAGTGAATTCTAGTTTTCACTGTGTATCAGAAATCAGATATCAAGGTTTTTAAAATACAATGTCTGAAATCCATGTTAAGTCTACTGAATCAAAATTGCTGAAGATAAAGCGCAATTATTTGTAATTAGGAAAAGCTCTATAATTGATTCTGATATAAGGTCAATCTACATATCTTATTTTGTGGTAAGTACAGTCATGATAGGTCTCTACTCAAAAATAACAAAAAATTAAAAACACAATAGACAAGAATGCTGCTTCCAACTATGATGAGGCAGTTGGCATTAGACTTGCCTTCCCAACATAACCAACTAGAAAATTGAGAAGTACATATGAAAAAACTATTTTCAAAAGTTAAGCTATGGCCGGTGCTGCAGATCAATAGGCTAATCCTCCCCCTGTGGTGCCAGCACCCCGGGTTCTAGTCCTGGTCGGAGCGCCAGATTCTGTCCCGGTTGCTCCTCTTCCAGTCCAGCTCCCTGCTGTGGCCTGGGAGTGCAGTGGAGGATGGCCCAAGTCACTGGGCCCTGCACCCACATGGGAGACCAGGAGAAGCACCTGGCTCCTGGCTTCGGATCAGCGCAGTGTACTGGCCGCAGTGCGCGGGCCGCGGTGGCCATTGGAGGGTGAACCAACGGAAAAGGAAGACCTTTCTCTCTGTCTCTCTCACTGTCCACTCTGCCTGTCAAAAAAATAAATAAAATAAATAAATAAATTAAAAAGTTAAGCTATGAGTAGGGTAGGCCTCTTGTGGTGAGTTCAGGGGACAGAAGCTGTAGTTTAGAGAGGCAATATAGTTAAAAATTTGCAGAGCAGAGTGTCAAAGAATAAAGAAAAAGCACCAGCAATCTGAGTAGGATCTCTTTTGAGTCTAATGTTATGGAAAAGGCTACTATAGGTTCACCCTAACAAAGAACAAACATCAAAAAGGTAGGGTTGATCCACAAGTAACTTGACTGTCAAAATAAACTTCAGCACACTTTAACGGAAGACAACAAAATCCAGACACTGGATAATATAATATTCATGAAATCCAGCAACCCACAAAATATTACAAAAATATTATGTATGACTGGGGGGGGGGACTGATAAATAGAAACAAACTTAGAAGTTACAAGATAGTTAGCAAACTAAAAACGAGAGTTAGCAAACCGACATTAAAACAGCTATTATAAATACATTCAAAGGAAAGCGTAAGCGTGAACATAAGAGGACAGAGGTGGAAGATATAATAAAAGAGCCAAATGGAACTTCCATAAGTGAAAAATGCAATATCTGAAATAAAAAATTTGCTTACTGGGCTTAATAGCAGATTAGACAATGCATAAGAAAAGATCAGTGAATTAGAAGACATAACAACAGAAACTATCCAAACATAAACATTAGAAGAAAATAAACAACTCAAGTGGCCTATGGGAAAATTTCTAGCAGTATAAAATACATGTTATTAAAGGCACAAAAGAAGAATAAGGGGGAATATTTAATATTTGAAGAAACAATGTTCAGAATTTTAATTTTTTATGAAAACTATCAACCACAGAAGCTCAATGAATCCTGTGAGAGATAAAAAAAAAGACAAAAACAAAGAAAATCACAGCAAAACTTACATAACCAAATTAATAGAAACCAATGATAACAAGGAAACCTTAAAAGCAGTCCCGTGGGGGGGGGGGGGGGATAAAGGGAGAGGGGTGAAAGTGGCACATTACTTATAGAGGGACAACATGAGACTGATCACTGACTTGTTGTCAGAGACAATACAAGCCAGAAGACAGTGGAACAACATCTTTAATTGGCTGAAAGGAGAAAAAAAAAAAAAACCTGTCAACCTGGAATTTATTGCCAACTGAGCTCCAAATAAGAATATTAAAGGATATCCTTCAGGCTACAGAAAACGATACCAGATAAAAGCTCAGAGCCACACATTAAGGGTACTGAACATGGTAAATATGGAGCATAACTGCCAAAGACTTTATTCCTCTCATTAATGTGCTGTTAAAATGATTATTTAAAACATATGTAATAACAATGCACTATGAGGTTAAGTGTATGTGTGTAAAATGTTTCATAACAAGAACAAAAAGGATGTGGAAACAAATGAAAACATATAGGGCTCTTATATTACATGTAGACTGGTATTTTATTTGAAGGTAGATTGTTAAATTAAAGGTGCATATTGTAAACCGTAGAACAATTTTGTAAAAGAAGTAAAGCTAACAATCCAATATGGAGATAAAGTAAGATACCAAAAAAAATTAATCCAAAAGAAAACAAGTATCAAAAGAAAAGGAACAAAGAATATATGGGAAAAATATGAAAATTTCTAGCACTATAAAATACATGTTATTAAAGGCAAAAATGACAAACAAAGGGAAAGCATCTCAAATATTTGAAAATAAATACAAGATGATAGATTGAAGCCCAACCATATCAGTAATGACTTTAAATGAACTCTTAAATGGTCTAAATAATTATAATACATGTAAATGGTCTAAAAGTCAAATAAGAATTGTTTTTCAAAAGTATGGGTCAACTTTATGCTGTTTATAAGAACTACATTTGAAATAAAAAGAAATATATAAGTTAAAAGTTAACAGAAAAATTATAATATGCAAATACTAACCACAAAAAATAGGAGTTTCCATATAAATATTAGACAAGAAGATTCTAGGACAAAGATAACTATCAGAAAAAGAGGAGGATATTCCAAAAAGGTGAAAGGGTCAATTCACCAAGAAAGTATAACAATTACAAATGTGTGTGCTTCTATTAGACTGACTGAAATAAAGGAAAATAAGCATATGATCAATTGTAAACTTCAGCAATCCTCTCTTGGTAACTGATAAAACAAGAAGACAGAACAACCCTCTCAAACAAATTTACCTAGTTGATGATGATAGAACCCTCCATTCAACTACTGTATAATGCACATTATTTTCTTTTTTTAAAAAATATTTTATTTATTTATTTGAGAGGCAGAATTAGACAGTGAGAGAGAGAAACAGAGAGGAAGATCTTCCTTCCGTTGGTTCACTCCCCAGATGGTCACCATGGCCGGAACTACACCGATCCAAAGCCAGGAGGCAGGTGTTTCCTCCTAGTCTCCCATGCAGGTGCAGGGCCCAAGCACCTGGGCCATCCTCCACTGCCTTCCTGGGCCACAGCAGAGAGCTGGACTGGAAGAGGAGCAGCTGGGACTAGAACCCCGTGCCCATATGGGATGCCGGTGCCTCAGGCAGAGGATTAGCCAAGTGAGCCACGGCGACGGCCCCAGTGCACATTATTTTCAAATGCACCTATTAAATTTACTAAGGTAGAAAACATTCTAGTCCAAAAAAATAAGTTTCAAGAAAATTAGATGGAGTTACATCAAACAGTATATTCTCTGATGAAAATAGAATTAAACTAGAAATCAGATTGGTGCAGCTCTGGCTGTTGTGGCCAAAAGGGGAGTGAAGCAGGGATGGAAGACCTCTCTCTCTCTCTCTCTCTTTCTCTCTCTCTGCTTCTCCTTCTCTCTCTGTGTAACTCTCACTTTCAAATAAATAAATAAATAAATCTTTAAAAAAAGAGAAAATAATGAAGACAGAAGTAGAAATTAATGAAATTGAAAACAGAAAAATCAATAAAATAAAAAAAAGTTTTTTGGAAACATCAATAAAAATGATAAGACTTCTACTAGGCTGATTAAGTAGAAAATAGAGAATATGCAAATTACAAATGTCAGGAATGAAAGGTAGGATATTTACACAGACACTGCAGACATGCCAATAAATTTGACAACTTGTATAAAACATACATATTCATCTAAAAAACACAGATTACAAAGTTTGACTCAATAAAAACTCTAAAACTTAAGTGACCTCATAACTATTAAAGAAATTAAATTCATAATATCTAACCTTTCCACAAAGAAAACCCAGAGTCATGCGGTGGGCGTTTGGCCCAGCAGTTAAGCCATTGATTGGGATGCCTGCATCCCATATTGGAGGGCCTGGGTTTGAATCCCAAAACTGTTCCCAACATCAGCTTTCTGCTGATGCACACCCTGGGAAACACCAGATGATGTCTCAAGTAGTTCAGTTGCTACCACCATATGAGAGACCTGGATAACTGGCTTTGGTTTGAATCGGCCCGAGGTGTTGTGGGTATTTGGAGAATGAACCAGTGAATGATAGTGCACTCTGTCTTGCTCTAGCTCACTCTTTCGCTCTTGCTCTTTCTTTCTCTTACTCTCATTCTCTCACACAAACTAGAAAAATGTTCTAAGAAAGAAAGCCCCAAGTCCAGAAAGCTTTACCATTAAATTGTGTTAAACACTTAAGAAATAAATCCTACATAAACTGTTTCAGAAAACAGAAGAGGAAGAAACAGTTTCCAACTCATTTCATGAGGTCAGCGTTCTCTGTATACAAAGCCAGTTGAAGACACTGCAATCAAAACAAAACCTAGATCAACATGCTTCATAAATATAGGAGCAAGAAATCTTAACAATATCTTAGAAAAGTAAATCTTCCCATATAATACAGCATGACAACATGGAGTTTATGCCAGGAATGCAAGGTTGGCTAAACACACATCATATTTATAGAAGAAGAAAGTGCATTTGCCCAAAGTTAACAGTCATTCATGATTAAAATTCTCAGCAAATTAAGAATTGACAGGACCTTCCTCAATCTGACCCATAAAAAGCATTTATGAAAAACTTATAGCTAATATAATATTTAATGGTGAAACACTGAATATTTTATCCCACAAACTGGGAAAAGCCTTTTTCTTTTGCACATCTACTCAACACTGAACTGGAGATATGAGGCAGTGCAACGAAAAAAGAAGGTGGGAAAGGGAGGAGAGATGAAGAGAGGAGGAGGGAGAAGGAAGAGAGAGAGGAAAGCAGACAAATTAGAAAGCAGGAAGAAATGCTTAAATAATCTGTATGTGCAGAGAGCATAATCATGTACACAGAAATATTCAAAAACTTACATAAAACTAATAAATGGATACATGAAGCTTGCAAGATATAAAATCAACATACAATTAATTAAAGTCAACATCAATCAATATTTCTATATTATAAGGCATCAATAAAAATAGAGTAGTAGTTATTTTTAAAATAGAATATAAAATATTTAGGAATACCTTTAACAAAGTATCTACGAGATGTGTACACTGACAACTAGCAAACATTGCAAAGAGAAATTAAAGAAGACCTAAATAGATAGATAGATACATCATGCTGATGGATCACAAATCTTAATATTGTTAATATGTCAGTTCTTCTCAAATTAAACTACTTATTCAATGCAATTCCATTCCAAGTCCCACTCATGTGTCTGGTTTCCTAATGGGAAAGCTTATATTACTGAACTTTAGATCTTCCTTCTTTCTAATCTTTAGTGTTACAAATCTCCACTATGTACTGATTTCACTATGGATCACAACTTTTGAATATAGGAATGATAGTTATATACTAGGATTAAAATCAAAACAGAAATATACCTGGCTTCACAAATTGTAAAACTAAGCCTTGACAGAAGGTGATCCCTAAGTAACTTCATCCCAACTAATAAAAGTTATAAAATTCAATATTTTTCAGAGAAATAATGCCAATAACCAATAAAAACTACAGGTTTTTTGAAAATAAAATGCAGCTATAGTCTAATTAAGGAGAAAACAGGAGCAGACATACAGATGATTAAGATTCATTTGGGATTAGGAATTAACATTCAAAAATAAATACATTGAGTGTGTTAAAGAATATAGGGAAATAATGATGGCAAATGAAAACTCTACTAAAGAACTATAAGAAAATTCTACAGTAGAATTATGAAAATAACTCACTGGATGGACTTTTTTAAAATACTGGACATCACAGGAAAAGGGGGTCAAGTGAACTTGAAAAAATTACTATAAATCCAAACTACAGCATAGATGAATAATTTTAAATGAATTATCTGACACCTCATGAGAATATCAAAATTTTTGAGAAGAAAAAGAAGGAGATAAAATAAATATATGGAAAGGGTTACAACCAGAGTTTTCCAAAACTGATGAAAAATATGAGAACACAGATTCAGGAAGCTCAGTAAACCCAAAGCAGAATAAACACAATGACCACTACTCTTGAGCAGATCATACAGCAACTGCTATTATAAAAAATAAGGAGAAAACTTTTAAAGGGTGGAGAGAAAAGTATCACCCTACATTCAGAGATACAACAATAACAATCATGGGGCCAAGGTTGTGGTATAGTAGGTAAAGCTGCCACCTACAATGCCAGCATCTCATTTGGGAACCAGTTCCAGTCCTGGCTGCTCCACTTCTGATCCAAGTCCCTGCTAATGGCCTGGGAAAAGCAGCAGAAGTGGGAGGCCTGGATAAAGCTCGTGGGGCCTGGCTTAGCCCTGGCAGTTGTCACGATGTGGGAAATGAATTAGCAGATGGAAGACCTCACTCTCTCCTCTCTCTCTCTCTAATACTGACTTCCAAATAAATACATAAAGAATTAGAATGACATATAATTTCTAATCAGATACAATGGAATAACATCTCTAATGTGTTAAAGGAGAAAAGCAATACATATATTAGTCACAATAGAATTACAAAAGAAATCAAAACAAAAAGATAATTAGTAATCAAATATTTGGAAACCAAACAACACTCTCCAAAATAACATAGGCAAAAGAAGATACAGCAATGAAAATTCTTAAATATTTTAAAATTAATACTAGTAAAAGCAAGGCATATCAAAATTTGTGGTATGCAGCTAATGTAGATCTTAGAGATAAATTAGTAATCTTAAACAGATAAATATTAAATGTTTAATGTTGAAAATCAATAATCTAAACTTTCACCCAAGTAACTAAGAGAAATAAGATAAAATTAAACTCAAAGTAAAAGGCAGAAAATAGCAAAGACAAAGGCAGAAAGCAATAAAATATATAAAGAACATAATTTAATCATTTGTCTTTTTTTACTTTTAGTTTATCACAGCATTTCACAACATTTAATACTTTCTCAGTATAAAAGCTCCAAGACAATTGGAAATAAAATGAAACTTTCTGAAAATCATATAAAGGATAATCGAAAACTTCTACAGCAAACATTACACTTCATGGTGAAATATTCCCTGAAGGTAGGAATAAAGCAATGATGTCCCTTCATTGCAAAACACTCAACAGCCCTGTTCTGAAGGGGTTGGACTGTGAAACGAAAAAAGAAAACAATAAATAAAGAGTGGAGATGTAGCACAGATGACACTATTGCCCATGTAGAAAACAAAACTAAACATCAAACTAGTAGACTTACTCACTGGATTTAGCAAATCATGAAATAAAAGATCAAGATGTCGTTGGATTTCTTTATGCTACCTATAAACAATTAGAAAATGGAATTTAAAATAATACCATTTACAAAAACATGAAAAAAATCCATCACCTACAAATTAATTAAGAGAAATGAAAGAATTCTGCACTGAAAAGTAAAGAGCATTCCTGGGAGAAAGTTTAAAAGGCATAAATCACGGAGAGATATACCAAATTCATAAATTGAAAAATGGAGTATTATTAACATGTTTATTCTTTAAAATAGGAACTAAGATTTAACACAATACAGATAAAAATCCCAGCAGGATTGTTTTCAGCAAAAATTGAAAATTGATGCTAAAATTTATATGGAAATGCAAAGAACCTAAAATAGCCCAGATTATCAAAGAAAAAGGCCAAAGTTAAGATATTTAAACTGCCTGAGTTCAAAACAATAAAAAGAAAGTATCTAATACAATTTTGTTGTCACACAGATTTACAGATCGATGAAACAGAAGACAGGCCAGAAATATACCCACACAAATAAATGATCCAAGGACCATAACAACACAAAGAGGGAAATGTAACCATTTCAACACAGGGCACAGCAACAATACACAGGAAATTAATGTATAACACCAACCATATAGAAAAACTAAGCTTATAAGATAGATCATTGACCTAAATGAGCAAGACAAAACTATAAATGTTCTAGAGGGATAACTTCTTCACAACCTTGGAAAAGGCAAATATTTCTTAGATGGGAAATGAATGTCACTAACCATAAAAGAAATAATAAATTTGCATTAAAATTTAAAAATTTATGCCATCAAAAGTCTCTGTTAAGAAAGTAAAACAGCAAGGCTCAATAGCAAGAAAATATTTGTAATACATAAATCTAATGGATAACATTCCAGACTACATGAAGAATGACTACTTATCAACAATAGAAAAAAACAAACAGCCCAACTAATAATGAACAAAAGAATTTAGTGGGTACTTTATAAAATCTGAATGGCAAAGATGTATATGGAAATGTGCTCAGTATCAGCCACCAGGGAAATTATAACTCAAAACCACAATGAGACACACACCCACCAGAATGACTAAAATTAAAAAAACAATGACAACTGCAAGTGCTAGTGAGAGTGCAAGGCAAATGAGTTCTCACACAATGTTGAATGAAATGCAAAATGGCACAAACAATATATAAAGAAGAATTTAGATATTTCTTATATAAACTCCATGGTTCACTAATTCCTCTCCTACTATACACTCAAGAGAAATAAACGTATATGTCTACAAAAGACTTGCATAAGATGTTTAGAACAGCTCTATGTATACTGATGCCAAACTGGAAGCTCAAATATATATATATATACATATATATATATATATATATATATATATGTCAATAGGAGGACATTAACTGTGACTCATGCAATAGAACACTTAACAATAAGAGGCAACATCCTAAACAACATAAAAAATTTCAGTAAAATGATATTGACTGAATGAAATCAGACATAGGGGCTGGCACTGTGGCACAGCAGGTAGAGCTGCTGCCTGCCATGCCAGCATCCCCTATGGGCACCAGTTTGGGTCCCAGTTGCATCACTTCCAATTCAGTTCTCTGCTATGGCCTGGGAAAGCAAGAGAAAATGGCCCAGGTCCTTGGGCCCCTGCACCAACATGGGAGACCTGGAAGAAGCTCCTGGCTTCGGATCGGCCCAGTTCCAGCCATTGTGGCCAATGGGGGAGTGAACCAGCGGATGGAAGACCTCTCTCTCTCTCTCTCTCTCTCTCTGCGCTTCTCCTTCTCTCTGTGTGTAACTCTGACTTTCAAATAAATAAATAAATCTTAAAAAAAAAGAAAGCAGACACAAAATACATTATATTCTATCTATGCTTATATAAATAACTGAATTAAATGAATATATGAGTTATATGAAATCAGGTCATGATTAAATTGAGGTAAAAGCAGAGGAGCTGATCAGAAGAGGCAGACCTCTGGGTTTTCTTGGTTGCTGAAAATATTCTATCATCTTATCTGGGTGGTGAATACATAAGCATTAACTATTACACTTCAAAATTTATCCAGCCATATACTTGATACATGTGCTTCTTTCTATATACAACATATATCTTAATACAGTCCTATTATCACTAACAAAAGAGATATAACCCCAGATACTTTTCCAATCTGATAAAAGGTATCAGGTCATAGATCAGGAAGCCCCCCAACAACATCCCTCAAAAGACAGAAATAACATCAAAAGTAGATAGATCACAGAAAAGCTGCCAGAAATAAAAAGGGATATGTCTAAATAAAAATTTTAAAAAGGTAATTAGCCTTCAAAAGATCAACAACTGACAGCTGAATTCTCAATAGAAACAAAAAAAAAATGAAAAGATCAAGAAATACCTTCAAAGTATAGAAATAAAATGACTGCGAATCTAGGATTGTGTACACTTAGAAAATATCCTTAAGAAATAGAGGCAGGGGGCAATGTTGTGGTGTAGCGGGTTAAACCATATGGGCACCAGTTCAAGTCCTGGCTGCTCCACTTCTGATCCAGCTCCCTGCTAATGCGTCTGGGAAAGCAGTGGAGGGTAGCCCACATGCTCAGGCCCCTGTCACCCACGCAGGAGATCGGAAAAAGCTCCTGGCTCCAGGCTTTGGACTGGCCTGGCTCTGGCCATTGCAGCTGTTTGGGGAGCAAACTAGCAGATGGAAGATCTCCCTCTCTGTCTAACTCTGCCTTTTAAATAATAAAGCAGATCTTAAGGAAGGAAGGAAGGAAGGAAGGAAGGAAGGAAGGCAGGCAGGCAATGCAAAAACATTTCAGACCAATCCTGAGAACATTTATCTGCAGTAGAATGGCAACAAAGGAAATGTAAGAGGATATTTTTAAACAAAAAAATTCAATCTTACATAGGAATGTAGAGACAAAAATGGAATAAGAGCAAAAAATAAAAAATCTGATGAATACTAATCTCTAGAAAAAGAATTATGTTTTGCAGAATTGCAAATATATATGTATATATTATAAATGTGTGTGTATATATACATGTATATATAGAAAAACATAGCATAGGAATCAGGAAATAACAAAAGGAGTTAAAATCTGTCATTTTACAGGAAAAGGGAAAAATACTATTTTCTCCTGGACATGATAAGTCAAGGGTGCATGCCATAACTATAAGGTCATGATTTAAAGGACAATAAAAGACTGAATAACTCACTAAGACAAAGATAGGGTGATATGATGTTTAAATACGTTTAATTAGTGCCAAACAGGCAAAAGGGAGAGAAAAAAGGAAGAAAAAGCAAGAGACACAGAAAATAGAAAAAGTGTGGATTAAAACCAAATATATGGGGTGGGAGTTTAGCATAACAATTAAGATGCCTGCTAACATGCCTGAATCCCATATAAAAGTACCTGAGTTCAATGCACAATACTAGCTCTTGCCTCCACTTTTCTGCTATTGTAGACCCTGGGAGGGAGTAGCAATGGCTCTAGCAATTGAGTTCCTTCCACCTACATAGGAGAACTGGATTGAGTTTGGGGCTCTCAGTCCAGATCCAACTGTTGCAGGTATTTGGAGAGCAAACCAGCATATTGAAGTACTCTCTCTCTCTCATTCTCTCAAATAAACGTTTTAAATATTTAAATCCAAATATATATTACATATGTGAGGACTAAAAGTTCTAAATCAAAAGGCAAAGATTATGAAAATTTATCTTAAAAAAGAAACTAAATTTATATGCTTCTTATAAGACAAACATGAAATATAGTAACACAGAAAAGTTAAAAATAAAAGGATGGAAAATGTTATGCAAACATCCATAAAAACTAATGTAATTATATTAATTCAAGACAAAATAGATTTCTTTAAAAAGATGTATTTATTTATTTGAAAGGCAAAGTTACAGAGACATAGAGGCAGAGAGAGAGAGAGGTCCTCCATCTGCCGGTTCACTCCCCAGATGGCCACAATGGCCAGAACTATGCCAATGCAAAGCCAGGAGCCAGGAGCCTCCTCTAGGTCTCCCACACAGGTGCAGGGGCCCAAGGAGTTGGGTCATCTTCTACTGCTTTCCCAGGCCATAGCAGAGAGCTATGGAAGTAGAGCAGCTGGAACTTGAACCAGCACCTACATGAGATGCTGGCACTGCTGCAGGCAGCAGTTTTACCTGCTATGCCACAGCACCGTCCCTAAGACAAAGTAGATTTTAAGAAATAAAGGCAAAACAAAGCATTATGAGACAAAAACATGCATTTAATAATAGCCAAAGTTTCAGTTAACCAGGAAGACTGTATTTTAAATGTGCATACACCTAATAATGCACCCTCACATATGTACAGTTAATATTGACAACTAAAAAGAGTAATAGACAAATTCACAGTCATAACCAGAGATTTTAACACTCATATCCTTGCTACTGATAGGACACACAAAAGTGCAATTGCAATGATTTACATTACATAATAAACAAATGTGATTGACATATATAGAACACTGTAAAAATAACTGCCAATACAAGTTATTTTTAGTATGCAAAAAAATGTACAAGTGTTCATATGTTCACCCTAAAGAAACTGTAAAAATATCAATGGAATAAAATAAAGAATTTCATCTGGTCACAGAAGAATCAAGCTTTCAATCATTTTTCTAAATGGCCCTTGAGTCAAAGAAGAAATTATGAAGGAACTTAGGAATAAGAATTGCACAGGAAGTTTTAGCCAGTATGGTAAGTCAAGAAGACACAAAAGGCTTGCAGGTTAAAAGACTGAAAAAGAGGCATTGAATTTTTATTATCTCACAATAAAACAGTTGTGCATATTTTTTAAAATTTCAACAGTTATCACAACAAATTATCACAATTTAAAAAGTGACTTAACAAGGTTGCTAGATACAAGATCATTATACTAAAGTTAAATGCATGTCTACATATAAGCAAGAAAGAGTTATAGAAAGGTATTATATGACATGTACATAGAAAACTATAAAAGAGCATTGAGGGAAACTAAAGAAAGAGTAAACAAATGAGGAGATATACCATGTTCATGGATTGGAAGATTCAAAATCATAAAAATAATACTTTCCCAGACTGATCATGATGATCCCAACATAGATTCAAGGCAGTCTCAACCAAAATCATAGCAGGTTGAGTTTTTGTGTACATCTAACTTGACAAATTTAAGTAACAAAGAGCTAGGAATAGGCAAGACACTCTTGAAAAGGAAAAAGAAAAAAAAAAACAGGAGAGGAGAAAGAACAAAGAAGAAGAGAGTGAGGAAAAGAACAATGAAAGATAGAAGGTTGTGCACTGCTAGGTATCAAATTTTATTATTTAGCTACAGTAATTAAGACAGTGTGATATTGGTAGAAGGAAAAATACACCAGTTGAACTAAATACAAAAGCCAGAAGCAGAACTATCCTTGATTTGACCTTTGACTTACAACAAAAAAAAAATGGTATTAGAGAGCATTAAGGAAAGTACAATATTTACTGTAAATGCTGTTGAGCCAACTGGCTACCCATTAAGAAAAAAACTGAATGTTACCTCATTCCACAGAGGAAAATTAATTCCAGAGAAATCCAAAAGTTAAATGAAAACTTATAAAAGACAAAAAAATATCATCACACTTTTGAGGTAAGAAAAGATTTTCTTAGATAAGATTATTAAAACAAGGACTAAATATAACAGAAAAAGATTGTTAATTTGATCATAGTAAGAACTTCAGTTTATTGAAACACATCCTTAAGAGAGTAAACATAAGAAAAGATATTTGCAATACATACAACTGAAACACATTACATAAAGGAACTATCCAAATGCCAATAAACATGAAAAACTGTTACACTTCATTAATAATCAGAGACAGGCAAATTATAAACACAATAATATACTTCTACATACCCTAGAAAATAGCTAAAAGTTTTTAAACTAACAAAACAAAGTATTGCCAAAAATATGGAACATAAAACAAAAGAACTCTCATATACTGCCAATTGATATAGTAATTAGTAAACTGTCAAAAGCTGTTTGTAGTTTTTCATTAAAACTGGATATATGCACACCCTCACCTCCAGCAATTCCACCTTAGGCATATACCTAACAGAAATATATGTATGTTTGCAGCAAAAATATATAGAAGGATGTTCATGGTAGCATTACTCATAATAGCCAAAAAGTAGGAACAACTCAAATATCCATTAATAGAATAATGCATATATAAACTATGGTACATTCCTTTGTCAGACCACACACAGCAATAAAAATTAATGAAGTACAGTTATCCTCAATAACATAGTCAACACACACACACACAAATAAATAATGGATGATTCCATTTCTATAAAATTCAAAAACTTTCAAAACTAATCCTGATGTTGAAAAGTGAGAGCAAAAGGGCTCTCACTGGCTCACAGCTAGTAGAATACTAAAATATGAGGTCCTCGTTCTGGAATACCCTCAGGTGAAAATAATGCATTGCTCCACTTTAAATCCAGCTACCTTAATGCCATTCCAGGGGCAAGTGGTCCCCTCCACTCCTGTACTGAGACTACAGACTTGATCTATGCCAGCAGAAGGGACCCAAAGACAGCCTCCTGACTAACGCAGATGAAGTTTGGCTCGCAGATGGAAGCAGCTTTGTCAGGGATGGCACCTGCTTCTCAGGTATTAATGGTCACGGCCTGGCACGTTACTGAAGCTCGTGTTCTGCCCCCAGGAACTTCTGCTCAGTTAGCAGAACTGATCGCTTACCCAGAGCTCTAGAACCAGGTAACAACAAGAGAAAATAACTCCCAGGGGTCTCGACCTCCACCTTTAATTAAACCTATGCAGCGACAGGGAACTTACCCCGGGGAAGGCTGGCAAATAGATTTTACACAGATGCCACTCTGTCAAGGCTATAGGTACCTGCTTGTACTTACAGACACCTTTACTGGATGGGCAGAAGCCTTCCCAACCAGAAGTGAAAGACCTCAGGAAGTGGCCAAAATTCTCCAGAAGGAAGTTATTCCACATTTTGGTCTCCCAAAATCTATACAAAGTGACAATGGGCCTTCCTTCATTTCCCAGATTACACAAGGGATTTGTAAGGCCCTAGGAATAACCCGGCCCCTTCACTCTGCATGGAGACCTCAGTCTTCCAGTAAGGTAGAAAGAGCCAACCAGGCTCTATGGAAAACATCACAAGTATAGAAATGTGCGCTTGGTAAGAAAGGTTAAGAAGGAAAGAGTTCTTTAGAATAAAGAAAGGACATGGCTTGTAAGAATGACTTCATCCTGATGGCTAGTTTACTCTAGACTGGAATGGAAATGATGGAATGTTTCAAGTAAGTTGAAGAAGGTGTGTGGAAGTCACAAAAGGTTATGAAAGAAAGAAATATTGGACATGCTGACTGCTGCTCCGAGAGGTGTCTGTGCCATGCTCCAGGAAGAATGCTGCTTCTGGGTCAGTCAGACTGGACAGGTACAAACCCAAATTCGCACTTTCCTGGACAAAGCCAAGCAGCTCCAGGACCAGGCCAAGCAGGGCTGGGACTTCTGGCCCGACATCTGGTCATGGAGATCCTAGATATTTCTCTCCTTGGCCCTATAATTTCTGTCATCTTTCTGCTTCTCTTTGGACCGTGTGTGTTTTTTGTTTTGTTTTGTTTTTTCTTTGACAGGCAGAATGGACAGTGAGAGAGTGACAGAGAGAAAGGTCTTCCTTTACCGTTGGTTCACCCTCCAATGGCCGCTGCAGCCAGCATGCTGCAGCTGGCGGACCGCACGGATCCGAAGCCAGGAGCCAGGTGCTTCTTCCTGGTCTCCCATGCAGGCGCAGGGCTCCAGGACTTGGGCCATCCTCCACTGCACTCCCAGGCCACAGCAGAGAGCTGGACTGGAAGAGGGGCAACTGGGACAGAATCCAGCGCCCTGACGGGGACTAGAACCTGCTGTGCCGGCACCGCAGGCAAAAGATTAGCCTAGTGAGCCATGGCGCTGGCCTTGGACTGTGTGTTTTTAATGCCCTTATTCATTCTGTCTCTAACAGAATAAAAGCTGTCGAACTCCAAATGGTCGTCAGGCAAGGCTTCCAGCCCATTCCATTGGACGACCTGAGCAGCTCTCTGGACTCAGCAGGACAGTCTTTCCAAGGCCACTGTTGCACACCACAGGACAGGCTGAAAGAGGAAATACCCATATCCATCTTGACACCCATATGTCAGCTTTGAAGTAGCCTCAGAAGACAGAACTCCATCCATTTATCCCAAAAAGAATTATGGGTATTTCTCCCTTGAGGGGGGAATGTTAGGTAGGAAGTCAGAAATTAGCTTATGTGTGACAAAGGCATAAGGAATTGACATTTAGGTCTAGCACCTGCATCTCAAAGTCATCCTGATAACCTTCCAGGTGCAGCCCAGTATCTGCACTTCAAATGGCCTGCCCCTTCTACCCGATAACCATCCTTCCCCTAAGGTGTGGCGACACCAGCCAGGCTTCCCCTGTCTGATAACTTGGGGTGGGGGGTGGGGGGGCTCAGAAAGGAATTTTATGTATTTACATTCAATAAGTCCTTTGTTCCAGAAGGAGAAGAGGCTGGCCAGAAGGCAAGACTGATCCCCTTAAACCCCCACCCCCCACCCCCACCCGGGCCTCAACCGGACTTCGTGCTCAGCCCTCTGCCTCTCTGCTGAATTGCCCACCTGGCCTGCCAGGTGTACTCTCGGCACTCAACCATGTAACCTCACTCTCTCCCAGTCTGAGCAACTGGGCACTCTCTCAGGGTCAGTCTGGAAAGGTGCCCATCCGTTCTTATGGATGTCCCTACCCTTATAAACCTTGCTATTTTGCTTTCCACAAAAAAAAAAAAAAAAAAAAAAAAAAAAAAAAAAAAAAAAAAGCACTCAAAAGTTTAAAGCATTTTAATGATGTAAAGTCAAAATAATAAAAAGTTTACTATGAACTCAATTCTTGGGAGGTTATGACGGGTAGACCTTCTTGTGCTTTACTTTATACAAATCAAGAACTCAGTTGTGCCAGTGGGGGGTTAGATATTTAGTAGCCTAGATGGAAGCTTAACCTGGTACTGCTATTTTTGGTTTTTCTCTATCTACCCTTGCAACAGTCTCTGGCTTAGAAATGAGTATCTGTGCCACCTACTTTGTCCCATAGTTTATACAGAAACTACACAACTAGAAGTGTTCTTTGCTAACAAAAGCTACGTTATTTACTGGATAAGGCATTGTAACAAGAAAATTGCTAAATAAGTTCTTTTAGCAACACAGAGGCAAAGCCACATAGGACAACTTAATGGTTATTTTTATTGCCAAGAAATGTAAGTTATAGTTTTTCATTTTAACATGAGAAAAAATAATTTTAATTACATATATACTCATTAGACTCCCACAAAAATAGGAGACTCCAATTTTTATCATATTTCAGACCAATACTTAATGGCAAAAGTAATTGAGGTAGTTGTTGATATTATATTAATAAGCCAAAACGAGGTAAACAGTGTAGATCACCCAAGCCTCATTATTCAATCTTTGTATGAGCAGTAACTATTCCTATGGTAAGTATGTCTGAAAAGAAAAACACAACACATTTTTAATTATGGGGAATTACTAAGAATTATTACATATATGTGTTCATAATGTGATTCTTTAAACATCTATGCATTTGTAATTTGTTATAATAAAAGGATGGAGAAGAAATTTGTATAACCACATCTAATGTGTAATCCAAAAACTGCATAGAAATATACCAAAGTATTAAAAATCATCCTATCTAGGTGACAACATATTTTCCTTTTTACATATTGCTATAATTTTTCTATAGAAAAGTTTCCCTTTTATAAAAAAATAAAATTTACTTTTTAAAGAGGAAGTAAAACTGGGACAACATATAAAATTTTGCTAGTCCCTAGGAAAGAATTTCATCTTCGAACTTTCAAGCCCATAAAGTCCTACCTCCATGCCGTCTTTATTATTAAGAACATGCAGAGCTGTAGTACCACCTAAATGTTGACAATGCCCTTTGCTATGTTTCTTTTTTTTCTTTTTTTCTTTCTTTTTTTTTTTTTTCTTTTTTGACAGGCAGAGTGGACAGTGAGAGAGAGAGACAGAGAGAAAGGTCTTCCTTTACTGTTGGTTCACCCTCCAATGGCCGCCATGGCCAGCGCGCTGCAGCCGGTGCACCGCGCTGATCCGATGGCAGGAGCCAGGTACTTATCCTGGTCTCCCATGGGGTGCAGGGACCAAGCACTTGGGCCATCCTCCACTGCACTCCCGGGCCACAGCAGAGAGCTGGCCTGGAAGAGGGGCAACCGGGACAGAATCCGGCGCCCCGACCGGGACTAGAACCCGGTGTGCCATAGTAAGTAGCGGTGCTGGCCGGTATGTTTCTTGTTGCAACCGACATCTCAGAAAAAGTGTGATGCTCTAGCAAAAGTAGAAAGAACTGAATCAACACAGTGATGTCATAGTGTCAAGGCTAGAAAAATTTGGGGTTCAAATTCAAGTTGTATCCCTCATTATCTGTGTAAATTTAGGCATGTCACTTAAGCTCTGTTCCCATTCATCATCTGCGGAACTGCAATAAGAAAACCTACCCAAATTTTTGTGAGGATTAATGGAGAAAACACCTATAATACCTAATACAGTGCTTGGTCCATATACTGTGCTCCATTATGAGAAGGTAAAAAAAATTAGATGTAACAAGAAACAGCCAGAACAGTACCTGGCAAGCAGCCACTGCTGGACAAATAACAATATATAGACTAGAATGATTCATTTTTCCATGACATTTTGTTTCCTGCATATATTGCCATGGTCTACTAGAAAGGGAATTCCAAGAAAAGCTACTTCCCCCGTGCCCAGCGTGATGGCTGGTGGGTAGCAGGTACATCCCTGCTGAACAGATGGAAATATGATGCATGATTGCAAGGATGGGCTAAAGAATAAATGCCCTTAACACACCTTGGTCAGATAGCCCAGGGGAAGAAGAGAGAATCTCTCTGACCTTAGTGCATAGGCTGAGCTATGTGAGTGCAGACAGACTTGGCGGGCCTTTCCTGGAGGCCTTGGCCACTGGAGTAAATAGAAGTGTCTACCAGTGCACTGAGCTTCTGGGTTTCAAAGCTTATCACGTGGCTTCGCCATTTCAAACCTGATGCTGATTCCCCTTTGCCATTAAAATAAAATCAGAACTCCCTTATAGGCCCTGTGGGCCTTCCTGTTCACCTCTAGCTACCCTCTGGCTGCCTCTCACTCTGCTGTCTGGCTGTGTTTCACTTTGCACCATTTCCCGAGCACTCTCGTGCTGTATTTCACCCTCCAGGACTGACCCATGCAGCTCCTTCAGCCTCAAATTCACATTTTATCGACTCAGGGCTCACGCCTCCTCGGTCATCAAGTGTGCACACATCATGTAGGTATCGAGAACCTTCTACAGCAAGCACCCCTCCTCAAACTTGCCCACGGGGTGGGGTCAGGACCCTTCCCCTCCGTTCCCACAGTTCTGTATTTGCTTCGCTGCGGCACTTACGACACTGTAACAAGTACCTGGGTCCTTCCTGGACAACCGGAATGTAAACCCCAAGACAGCGACGACTGTAGTCTGTTTCATTCCTGCTTTACCACCTGTCCCTAGAATAATGCCTGGCTACCAGTAGGTACTCCCTACAAATTTGTTGAATAAAGTGAGTGAGTCTCTGTATCTACGCCATATGAAGCACCATAAGGTCTGGTTTTGTATGGGTTCCTGACTCATCAACAAAACATTCGGTACCTGGAACGTAGTAGTTACACATCCAGTGTTTATCAGATAGAAAATTTCATTCAATAATGATCAGCCATTCATATGACAAGTAAGTGCTTATTCAATGAGAAAAGTTTGGTGTTAAATATATCCGTCATTTCACCTTTTATTCCATTAACATTTCCTAATTTTTGCTGCTTTTATACTCAAATTGCTCATTTAGCAACCATCAAATGTTCTCTACTATCAATGATATAAAACAATTTCTAATTTTGAAATTTTCTTCTTACTATATGCCTTCACTCTTTTATTAATGTTATTGCTACCACTTGTTCTGTGTTTGAAATAAGCCCATCAAGGGCTGTCAAAGCCCAAACAACAGGTTATTGATATTATTAACATTTAGATTTAAATCTCTCATCAGGAATATAAATCAGACACCTGAATAAGTCAAATTCCCTCGCCATCACCTCAGATAACCTTTGTAAAGATGAGTAATGCCACCAGGCAAGGAGATTACAAGAAAACATACAATACGTACAACCCAACAATAACTGGAATAAGGGCTAACCTTGTAAAAATATCCACAACTCCCATTTTCAGAAAAATATACACACAGTTAAGTGCAGGGAGAAGGTGGGCAGGAACATGAGAAATCTCACCAGCCGCAAGCTTCTCTGTTGATTTTATAGAATATAGACATAAACAATAGCAAGGACTTGGAGTTTGTTTGTTTTGTGGGTTTTTTTTTCTTTTGGTAGATAATCTATCATTACATTTAATGTTAGTGCTTACTTCTCATGAGTAATTACATCAAGATTCTTCCTTTGTGAACTCTTGCTGATGAATGAAGAAATCAAGGGCATTTAATTTGGATTTACTGCATGAACTGATGATGTTGAGAGTGCTACATACTTTCTTATCAGAGCAGAGTTAGCCAACTGAGGTTTTTGCTAGTAATGAGTGGCACTCCTCTCACTGTTACTGTCTGTAGTGACTAATTGTAGCAACAGTTAAGAACAGACACAGGTGTCTAGCAAAGGGCACTAAGGCTTGGGCGATTCACTATGATGTCGTGAATGCTTCGGAAACTGATTTTATTTCATTTATTTTTAAACCACCAAGTTCAGACAGATTTTATAACAACTAAAGTTACATTAAATATACTCTCTCAAGATAAAAAAATAAGGTAGGTGGGACAAATGTAAGAATAAAGGAGGGGCATCCCAGGCTGCTCTGCTCCTCTTACCTGTGTACTGTAACCCCCTGTACTCGCTTATCGCCCCAGGAGGCTTTAAATTGGGCCAGTAGTGGAACAGCATTTGCACAGCTGGAGGCTTCACCTGGGAGGGCCCATAGGCTATCACATACAGAAGGTCCTGAAGGAGACAGCAAGCACAGCTGGACTTAGCATCTTGCAACAAACGTCAAGGTAACTCGTTTAGTACCAGTGACAACTACAAAGACGGGGCTGAAGTGGGTCATTCCCCTGTAACCTCCTCGTTCGGAGGTGATTCACAGATCCCTTAAAACATTATTTTATTTATTTATTTGCTTATTTATGGTCCTTCTGTAAGTAAGCCTGCCAAGTAGAGTTCAAAAGCATACTATCTTTTAACAAATTCTTCTCTAATCAGATCAATGTTAAAGAAAGATTTTAGGATAGCATACACTAGTTCTCCGAATAGCACATTTTAAAAAATATTTTATGATTACATTTCTTAATTCACATCTCCTCTGTGGAAGAAGACAAATTCTAAGGAAATCTTTCAAATTAAGTAAGATTACTTGTCATGCAATTATATTTGCTTAATTCCAAGAATAAGATATATTTTAATTATCTGTCTAGATACTGCTCTTAAAGTATCATTTCTGCTCTAAATGATAAGTAATTAATCAGCAAAGAAAGAATTATAGGTTCTGCCACATCAAAATGATGAGATTCCAATAAATTTGTCTGACATAATAATTTTAATATGCAAACAATTTTACAATATTATGTAAATTAATTTTGTGACTATAAAGGATTTTGAACGAAACTTACTTTCCAGACTTCCTGTTTATATTTCATGAGGCATTCCAATAATTGACAATGATATACTGTAAGAAAGAAAATGTAATTTGCACATGAAATGTAAACACCAGGCAAAACATTCTTTGAGATACATTAACCTACAGTTTTCCACACTGATCATTAAACTAAAATTACTTATCTCTATAAATCCATATTTTTCAAAAATCATAAAAATCCTGTATGTTATTCCAAAGTCATTGAGAAGTATTTCATGTATCATAAACAAAGGAAATATAATATAAACTTGTAGCTATGTAATCAAGAACTACAGAGTAGAAAAATTAGCCCAACAGGATTATAATAAAAGCTCACATTTACCGACCATTCATTATGTGCCAGAACTTTATACAATATTGTGCTAAGATATTGTGCTAAGAACTTTATACAAATTATCTCACAACCACCATGTTCTGTATCTAGTGACAGATGGGTTAGAATGGAACTGTTACCACTTGCTCATCAACTTCACCTTCTAGAGGACTTTTAAAACCACATAACAGCAAGCTTTCTTGATTTGCCCATCTTCACTTGGAGAACAAAGTGACATTTACCCTGCCTATTTGCCTTTGATCATCTCCACAATCTATCTTCCAACCCTATCATGACACCAAAGCAGTCTCAATGTAGTCACCAATGAAACCTGCGCCATTTAGGCCCATGAACCTTTTTCAGTCTGCATCCTACTCAACTTTCCAGCAGCATTTAAGATTGCTGACCACTGCACATTTTGAACTCCTTCTCTCCCTTGACTATGACATGGCAGGACACTCTCCTATCACCCGTGGTGGACGCTGTTGCTACAACTCAACTGCTCTCACCAACCTTTCTTTCCCTTGTACATCTGCCAACACACAGACTTTTCCAGACCCTCATCCAGCTGAGGATGCCACGTGATCCCATTCTGAACAGAAAGACCTGAAAGAGAATCTGATGGGAGCTTCTGAGACATATTTTTCTGTCTGATAAAAGGAAAGAGGCTTATGAAATGTTTTTTCTAATGCCCCTGATTGATCCTAATTCTAGATGAGTCTTTGAGAGCATATAGTATCATGTACTGTGGCAGCCATTTTGCAAATATGAGGTAAGTCCAATAGAAACACAAAATGCCACCTCAGCCAGTCGTAATTGTGGCGCTCTTAAACTTCCTGCTAAGTGAACAGCAAGCATGTACTAACAGCCTCTGTTATCAGCTTAAGGCCTCCTAACAAATAGGGCCACTTCTTGGCGAGTCCTTCCTCCTCCCTGGGTCATTCTCTGTGGATGGTTCAGGAGGCGTGTTGGTAGAATATTCAACCTTTCGTTGCCTCTCCTAAGCCGACTGAACACTCACATACAATTTAGTAACTACACACAACTTCAGTACTGGCCACTAGACACGAATGTGTAGGTTTACAGCTCATTACCCATGCTTCAGAGCTCTGTTCTTAGCTCCAGACCCGTAAGCAACTACCTAATCACCATTTCTTCTTAGATGCCTTCCAGGCCAGCACCGCAACTCACTAGGCTAATCCTCCGCCTTGTGGCGCCGGCACGCCGGGTTCTAGTCCCAGTCCGGGCGCCGGGTTCTGTCCCGGTTGCCCCTCTTCCAGGCCAGCTCTCTGCTGTGGCCAGGGAGTGCAGTGGAGGATGGCCCCAGTGCTTGGGCCCTGCACCCCATGGGAGACCAGGAGAAATACCTGGCTCCTGCCATCGGATCAGCGCGGTGTGCAGGCCGCAGCGTGCCGGCCGTGGCGGCCATTGGAGGGTGAACCAACGGCAAAAGGAAGACCTTTCTCTCTGTCTCTCTCTCTCACTGTCCACTCTGCCTGTCAAAATAAATAAATAAATAAAAATAAATAGATGTCTTCCAGACACTTTGAACACAACATACCTAAAACCAATCTTCCAATGTCTTCTTTATGGGTGAACAGAACTACAATGCAAATAGTTTAAGTCAGCCAGGAGAACATTACACCCAGTATGCCACCAAGTACTATCTATTTTATATCCTAAACAGCTCTCAGATGCACTTTTCTCAATTTCATTTTCCCTGCCTTTGACAGGCCCAGACAAATGCAGTGACCTCCTTATTGATCAATTTATATCTAATCTGTCTCCTATTCAATTTAATTCTAACTGCAACCAGGGTGGCATACACATATGCCCACTCAAAGCCCTTCAATGTCTTCTCATTATATTTGGGATAAGTACAGGACTCCCTAATACAGCACATGGCATCCTGCATCCTCTCACCCGTGGAACTCCTATCTTACCAGTCAGTCTCCTGTCATACCAGACAGATCTCCCTCTAAATTCCAGCAACAGTCATCCTTCAGTTCCATCTGCCGACCAGGCACCCTCCTGACACCTGGTCTGTCAGGTGTAACTCTTCGTTAGACTTGGCTAACATGCCTACTGCTACCCTCTATCTCACATTCTTCCTTGCACAAGGCAAGAACCTCTAAGCAGCCATCTCCCCTGACATATTCGGAAGAGCCAGCTGGGGGAGAATGAAGCAGCAGTAAGTTCTGAGCAACCTCACACTCGGGAATGCTCCATGTCTACCTTCTGTCCTTCTCCTGCCTTGTCTAGAGGCAATCAAACGCTCCTGCCAATATTTCATGGAGACAGAGTTTTGTCCACTTTCCTTTAAACTGGCCACCTTGGCCTTTCTCTTCTTTCAGCCAAGGTCCCTTTGCTGCACTCACACAGGAAGAGTATCCTACCAGAGACTAAGGCCCATTTATTCCCTTTTGAACTCTCGACCCAGGCCCTTTCTACCCTCCCTATCTTGCCTGACCTGTCCAGTATCTGTTCACTACCTCCTCTCCTGAGACTAACATGTCAGAAAGTGGGGGAGTGGCACCCCGTTCAGCCAAGCCCAGTGCTGATCTCAGTCAGCCCTCACTACAGAAGGATGCCACAGGCTTCATTTTCCCTACTTCTTTTGCCACCATTTGAAAAAACACTGGCAAGAACTGGTCTTAAGATGGTTTCTCTTAACCTGTTGTTTTTACCACTGACCAGACCCCCTGCAGAGCCATGTGTTCCTCTTAAATATTAGCAAGAGTAGGTCTCCTGGCCTCTCTGACCCAAATGGTTCCCATTTTCTCCCTTACTAAGTTTTGGAAGTTTCTCTGACCACCTATTTAAGACTCCTCTGATCTAGGAAGGGACTAATACATGCTTGGTAAGTGCATGGCATGCGCCACAATCACTACCGCCCATCACTACAGGTCTGTGAGGCTGCTGTACTTTCTAAAGTGTTGTAAACTGCTCAGTTGTTACTGTGGTCATGGATATTCTAAATTTATTTTTGTCATGCAGTTGTGATTTTCTGAAAATATTTGCAATTAGATTCCTAGAACTATGGCTTTTTATAAAATACTATTGGTTCTATACTTAAATGTTTTATATTCTAGGTTCAAAGATTTTCCCGAGACTTCTAGAGTTTGTAACACTTCGGTAAAGTATAATTTAATTCCTCCAAAATTCAAAAATTGTCTTAAAGTAAATGGGTTACAGAGTATAAAGTAAGGCTAATTTGGACAGTGTTGCCACAAGGATTTATAGACAACTCCCACCTATTGGTCAGTGTCTTGCAGAGGACCTGAAGGACCAAACTCTTGAGAGAGCACAGAGATGATCTGACATGTAAATGATTTATTATTCTGTTCCCCGACCCAAGACTCCAATTTTGGGCATTTGACTAACACCCTTAATTTCCAAATAGAATGTGGCTACTTGATATTCAAAGAAAAAGCACAACTGCTCTGTTAGGAAGTAAACTATTTAGGGCTCATCTTAACCTCTGGGGAACAGAAACTGGATACATACAGAGAGGATACATGCCATGTAACAGATTTGTATTCCTACAACCTTAAGATAGCTCCAGGCAGTTCTTGAACTAAGAGGTTATGGATCCCCAGGTACAGGGAAATAATGAAGCTCCTATATCAGGCTCTCAATAGCCAGAACAGGGCTCCCTCCCTTGGGAAAGAGAACAAAACCCAGCCTTTACTCAGTTAAAGTCTGTCATGACAAGGGACCCTGCGCTAGGGTTGCTAAATCCAGTCTTTCAAAACAGGCAGGCAGACAGACATGCTAACTACATCCATAATATGCTCCAAAAATGATGTTTTTGGGTCAACTGAACTAGACAGGTACCAAACCATATGCACTGTTTCTTGGATGAGGCCAGACAACTGCAGAACCGGTTTGAACAGGGTTGGAATTTCTGGCCCAGCAACGAGGTCATGGAAATTCCTCTGTTGTCTCTCCTTGGCCCTATAGCTCCCGGGCTCTTACTGCTTCTCTTTGGACCATGGTCTGTGACATATCTTTCATTTGGTATCTAACAGAATACAAGGATCCAATTCCAGATGGCCATGAGGCACGGCTTCCAGCCTGTCTCACTGGACAACGTAATCAGTCCTTTGGACTCCGAAGGACTATCTTTTACAAGGCTACCCTCAAACACCACAGAACAGACAGCAAGAGAAGATCGCCCATACATCCATAAGCCAGCTCAAAGAAAATGCAGAAGATATACCTTTATCCATTCTACTCCATAAGATTATGGGTTACTACTCTTGAGGGGAGGATGTTCAGGTAGCTAGTCTTAGGTGTGTATGAGTGACCAAAGAAAACAGAAATATTCTTGAAGGAAATGGGAATTTTTGTGTGGCTGAATAGTGAAGAAATGTAGAAACATGTCTGACCAGCAATCACATATCAGAAATACTGCTTTTGTTTGATAACCCTGTAAGGTGGGGTCCAACCTTCTCCTACGAGCAGCTTAGAGGCATCTTCCTAGCCTACACCCAGGGGGCCATTAGGTCTTTTCTGAAGTTCTGGGGAGAATTCCAGGAATTCCCTATCCAGAAAATCTCCCTTGAAGAGGGAGGCGGGAACAGAAACAGAGGGCTCAAATCCAACTTCTATAAAAACTCCAGTCTGAATACAGACTGGGCTCTCAGTCCCTTACTGAGATGCCCACTTGTTCTGCCAGGTGTACTCTCTTCAACAAACTTGGCTGCCATGCTTACTGCTTTAAAAAAAAATAAAGAAAATGTCAAGTTGTAGAAATTAGCAATGCTATTTATTGAGTATTTACAAGGTGCCAATCACTGTGCTGAGTAAATATTTTTCATGTACTTAACATATTAAACCCTCAAAGCATTTTAAAATACTGTGGAATAATTACTTCCATTTTAGAGATGAAGAAATGCAGTCAGGAAAGTTAAAGAGCTTGTGCAAGGTTATACTACCTAGAAATTCGCAGGTGAGCTCAGATGTGAATCTAAAACATCTAACCTCAAAACTCAGAAATGTACAAACCCTACTTCATTGTTCCCCCACCCCCCCAACTTGGAAATTAGAACCTAAGCCTCATGGTGAGTTTTTCCTTAACTAGATTCCAAATAATAAGGTTGAAAATATAATATATAATAAATATAAATGATATTTTCATAGTCCTCTATACAGAATGAAATATCAGATATCACTTCCCAAAAAAACATATACTTAATTAACATAATAATCAATTGATTTTATACTTAAGGGATGATACAAGTTGAATATCTGTACCCTCATCAATATTCATATGTTAAACCCTAATCCTCAAGGTGATGGTATTAGAAGGTGCAATTAATGCCTTCATAAGACACCTAGAGAACTTCCCAGCCTTTCTGTCATGTGAGGACAAGCTCAAGGATAGTCCTCTAAAAGCCAGCAAACTGGCCCTCACCAGACCACTGAATCCACCAGCAGCTTGATCTTGGACTTCCCTATCTCCGGGGCAAGGGGAAATAAAGATCTGTTGCTCATAACTACCCAGTTTATATACTTTACTTATAGCATCCTGAACAGACTAAGAAATTTGGAACCAAGAACTAGAGTGCTACTGTAACCAATGTGGAAGGAGCATTTGAACTGGGAAAAGGGTAAGGCTTGATTGAGGTACAGGCTACTGAAAGCCTGCACTTCCATGAGTCACCCTTTAAAGGCAATTCTGGTGCAGGTTCAGACAGAAATGAGGAACATGATGTTGGAGACTAGGGAAAAGGTCATCCTCGTAATAAAGTTGCATAGAAATTCACGTCCTAGTGTTGTGGAGAAGGTAGAATTTGTAAGTGATAAAATTGGATATTTGCGGCCGGCGCCGCGGCTCACTAGGCTAATCCTCCACCTTGCGGTGCCGGCACACCGGGTTCTAGTCCCGGTCAGGGCGCCGGATTCTGTCCCGGTTGCCCCTCTTCCAGGCCAGCTCTCTGCTGTGGCCAGGGAGTGCAGTGGAGGATGGCCCAGGTGCTTGGGCCCTGCACCCCATGGGAGACCAGGAGAAGCACCTGGCTCCTGCCATCGGATCAGCGCGGTGCGCCGGCCGCAGCGCGCCGGCCGCAGCAGCCATTGGAGGGTGAACCAACGGCAAAGGAAGACCTTTCTCTCTGTCTCTCTCTCTCACTGTCCACTCTGCCTGTCAAAAAATTTTTAAAAAAATCAAAAATTGGATATTTGCTTGCAGAAATTTTCCAGCAAAATGTAGAAGGAGAGGTATGGTTTCTTCTGAGTGCTTACAATAAAATATAAGAAGTGGGAAGTAATTAAAAACAGAATTGAAAAAATAAAGAAGAATTGTTCCTTGACAAGTAAGCAGAACTTTAATTTGGAAATTTCTCAGCTTATCTGAATTGAAAAGGTGAGAAAGTGTGTAATGGAGAGAACACCACACAGCCAAATGATGGGAGATTAATCAACCATCTCAACAAAGCCAGGCACCATTGTCCGAGACATTGGAAGAATGACTCCCATCATAGACTCACAGTTCAAGGGCCTCAGGGGCAGCGTGGTTTCAAAGAAGGGGTCACCCATTCTTGTGACACCTCAAGTCATGCCACCAAGCACCACCTCGTGTTGCAGGCACTGGCTCCTACACTTTGATACCTCCTCCTCAGCAGACTCACGGGGTTCCTTAGTTCCTAGTGCAATATGTGTTCTACCACCCAGTAAAGCTGTGGGGGCATGGTTGCTTCTGCTCTGATTTCAAAGTATTCCCAGGAAAGCCATGGGCACAAACCACCTGGGATTGGGCCTGGGCAAAGAACTGACACGGGGGCAGGGCCAACCGGAGCCTTGTGGGCCCAGCCTCTACCTGGCAGAGCTGCAGGGGCAAGACCACCACCTGAACGAGTCCAGAAGGTGGGACCTCTACCTCAGCTGGCCTGGAAAGAAGAGCACCAAGTCAATGATTTTTTTGCAAGCCTTAAAATTTGCTCGATTTTGGCTTACTTTGAACCTATCAGCTCTCTTCTTTCCTATTTCTCCCTCTTGGATGGGAATGTCCTATGCCTTTCTCCTCTACCACCCTCTTCCCCGACCCCTGAACCCCTGCTCCCACACACCTACTGTATTTTGGAAGCAGATAACATGTTTGATTTCACAGGTTCACACCTGGAGAGAAAATTGCCTCAGGGTGATTCACACCTGCGTCTCACCCGTATCTGCCTTAGATGACAGTTACATGAGATGCTGGGCTTTGAACTTTTTAGTTATGCTGGGATGAATCAGCCGTGGGGGCTACTGGGATGAATGAGTGTATGTTGCACATAAGAAGATATAAATCTTGGTGGGCCAGATGTAGAAGCCATCGACTGAATGTTTGTGCTTCCCCCAAATTCATACATTAAGTCCTACCCCTGTTATGAAAGTATTTGGAGGCACAGCCCTTATGAGATAATTAGCTTATAAGGGTAAATTCCTAATGAAAGGGTTTAGTGACTTTTAAGAGGTCTCTGTGAACTCCCGTGCCCCTTCCACTAAGTGAGAATAAAAAGCAAACATGGCCATCTGTGACCTGGGAGGCAGGTCCTCACCAGACCACCAAAGCTGCCAGGACCTGTAGCAGGACTTCTCAGCTTCCTGAACTAGGAGAAGTAAATGTTAGCTGCTTATGAGCGCCCAGCTGGTGGCACTTTTGTTGTGGCAGCCCAAACAGACCAAGAGCAAGGATGATACTCTAGGCTAAGAAGCTCTGGGACTTGGAAATGAAACTATTGTTTCCTTATCTTGAGGCAAAAACTAAATTACTATTCTACTTAACTAAGTAGAAGGCTAAAAACAGTGCCATAAAATTTGTTCACTTTCCAAATAAACATTAAATGAAAATTAAAACTAGGTTTATATCTTAGCAAATGACTCCAATAATCAGCCCCTTTTTAGGTCAATTTTCTAAAGTCTGTCTGGAATTATACAGTTGAATAGAAGTCAGATGGAAACCTGTCCAACATCACTGGTAAACAAAGAAGCAAAAATAAAAATGGCACAATAGTTTTCATCTATCCCAACTCTATACACAAATTTTACAATCACACCTAGTAATAGGTCATAATGAGACAAGAACTTTCATATACGACTAGCAACAATATTGAATTTTTTTCAAGTTCTACAATCTATTAACCTTTTTTTACCTATTCTAAAGGAATAATCAGAAGTGTAGTAAAAATTGTTTAAGAATATTTGTGTGATTTAGAGTAAAAAATTAGCTTTAGTTGTTAGAATTGTAGGTGACTTTTATATTTCTCATTTAACTGCTCCTATAAACTTATATTCAATTAACTTCTAGTCAATGTCGTAAAATTGTGTCCCCAAACATTATAAAAATGTCACTAGCCAGCAAAATCACTGCTAATAGCAACAGGCAAAGGGAATTTATTCTTATCCAAATGCCTGTTTTTAAACATGTCCCCAGTGGTCTATTTCACCAAAAGCAGTTCTTACATAAGAACTGGCAACCTCTGATGTCTTATTTAATCACTGGTTTTAGAATTAGTCAAAGGGCCGGTGCTGTGGCGTAGCAGGTAAAGCTGCCGCCTGCCATGCCGGCATCCCATATGGGCACCGGTTCAGGTCCCAGCTGCTCCACTTCCAGTCCAGCTCGCTGCTATGGCCTGAGAAAGCTGTGGAAGATGGTCCATGTCCTTGGGCCCCTGCACCTGTGTGGTAGACCTGGAAGAAGCTCCTGG
This sequence comes from Oryctolagus cuniculus, assembly GCF_051225735.1. NCBI lineage: Eukaryota > Metazoa > Chordata > Mammalia > Lagomorpha > Leporidae > Oryctolagus > Oryctolagus cuniculus. Next base: position 43,019,164 of record NC_142886.1, on the reverse strand, counting down.
CTCCTGGCTTCAGATCGGCACAGCTCCGGCCATTGCAGCCAACTGGGGAGTGAACCAGCGGATTGAGGACCTCTCTATCTCTCTCTCTCTCTCTGCCTTTCCTCTCTCTGTCTAACTCTGACTTCCAAATAAAAAATTTAAATCTTTAAAAAAATAAAAGAATTCGTCAATCCACTTTGGGCTCTACTTACCTGGGTTGGATGTGTACTGCATCGCAATCATTAACATGGATGATGCAGAGAGATTCACGTGGGCAGGAACTCCTTCTCTCCTCGAGGAACCCACTGAAACCAATATTGTTTTGATTAGACTCCATTTGATCTATATATGTTACTTGCTACTTTGCATAGATCATGAAAGCGAAGAAGGAACTTTAATACACAGACATATATAAATACATATATATCGTTTAAAGACAGTGAAAGCTAAGAAGGAACTTCACACACACACACGTATACATATTTCAAGACAGTGGAAGTTTTATACAAATAAAGCCACAAAATCTGTCCCCGCATACAAAGGCCCTGGTTGGCCCCATCTGTAGCAAACATTTGCCAAGAGTCTACCAGGAGAAAGAACAACACCAGAAGGTGATGTAATGGTTGTATCAGAGTTTGCTTAGATGTGATCTCTACACTCAAGATGTTTATATCTAGATGGAAAAGAAGAAAAAAATCTTCTCCACGTTCAAATATAAACACATGGTGAAGGTTATCCCAATAAGAACCTAAAGATAAAAGACTTTCAAAGCCAACTAGAATGTATTGTTTAAAGATGCAGATGAAAGAGTTTACTTATAATGTATAACATTAATTTAGTTACACAAATTTTAAGTCATGTATGAAAAAATATAGTAACAAATACCGTATACAACTGTCACACATTATTAAACAGTTTTATGCAAACTTCACATGTAAGTTCATTGTTGGTGTCTTCATTACCATTAAGAGCCACTTTCACAGTTTTCCAGAGCTTACCATCTTCACATCCATCTGAGTTGTTTGAAAGAAAGCACTTTTTGAGTCTGTGAATAATGCTGTGGACATTTTATCCTATGCCAGCAAGTAGTCAACCACGAGGCAAGTTGGTTCTTCAAAATCCATCTTATAGCTATATAATCACAATCTCCACTTATCTGCTACTTTTCAAACATCTCTAAGTAGCTTGCTGATGATGACATCAAACACTATATCAAATATTCAAAACTAGCATTGTTGGAAGTCATTTGGGATAATAAGTTGTCTCCAAATGGTATTTTACTGTTCCAAACACGCTGTGACAGAGGACCCATGATAAGAGAAACTTCATTAGGACTCAAATGTAAAATGAATTCTTCTTTTCTCAGGGATACATGCAGAAGCAGGAAAATCCTCTCCTTATACTTGGGCAGGTGTGGCAAGTTGGCCAGCATACACAGAACAGTGTCCAGGGAGTGTAACACCCCCGAAGAGTCAACTCTCTATTTTCTACACATAGTAGAGGAAATCACTGACATGGGCAACAATCAAAATGCAGATAATTTCAAAATCTGTTTTATTTTATACTGAAGTATAATATATTGGGCTTATAACTCACTTACACACAAAAGAAAACATTAATAAAATTTTGTCATATAGTAGAGCTGACAAAGAAAACGGCATGATTATTTTTTTTACACAAAGAACTTTGAATATAGTAAGTGGCAGTGGCCTTTTATAACAGCTTTACTGAAATAAACAACCAACGAGACAGCTCCATAAAAAAGTTCGATTTACCCAAGTTTGCTTTTGTCAATCACTTATAGCTGGGCTGCTGCTAATCCACCATGCAGGGGATATTCAGGTAAACAAATGAGTTTGGTTACATAATATACATAAGTATTCAGACAAATATGTGGGGATCAATTCACTGCTCTTCAGTGTTAATGTTGATTAATCAAATATGACCTCTTAAGGGAAAAGAACTCTAAGCCAAATACTCCAGAAGATGCAGCTACTTGGAAACCCCAGCCAGGGAGTCTTCTACTTCCTGGGACCCAAAACTAGAGATTCTAGCTCCATCGAGTCGGGAACCAGGAAGCTACCTGTTTAATTAACAAGTACACCAGGTGATTCTGCTGCAAGTGGTCCTTGAACCTCTGTTTGAGATGTACTATTAGAAAGATGAGAAGTAAGAAAGGAAGCACCCAGTGAGGTGCCAGGGGTGGGAGGAATCATTGCATGCCCCTTGCACCCTTTGTCTAAGAAAGAAAGAAAGTCTAGTCTTAGACATAGTTAAGGAATGTACTTACGCAGTATCCACTCCTTGTAGAACAAGTGTTTTTACCTCTCTTTAAATCATCTCAAATTTTTTAAATAATAAGCATTTCTCAACAATGAAAGCTACTATTAGAAAAGCGGAGAGTCATTGTGCCTGGAGGCCTTTAAAAGCGGGAGAAATGCCCACAGTCTCAGAAGATTGAAGTGAAGTCTACTTGGAGAATTGCCCAAACGGCTCAGCCAGATTTGGGTATCCCTGCCACCTCTACAGATACATGCTCTCCCTCAGTATGGCCAGCCATAAAGCCAAAAGCATTCCCCTGGCTCAAAAAATCCCTAGGAAGCTGGCTCCAATACTCACAAAAACAGACGGTGCCTTGCAGTTTCTAACAGACTGAATAAAATCACCACAATTCTAATTTAATGAACATGCACAGGCATCCATCATTTATTGAATCTTATTTAAAAGGCATGATGTAAACAGATGTGCAGCTTGTCCCCACAAGGACACTAAAAGGCAGAATTACATACAATAGAAGGGAGAAGACAGTCAAGTAAGAAAATTTTACATTTTATATTGTGTTTGGGAAATAAATTTAGAAGTTTTCATTTCTACTCCCTACCCACCCAGCAACACCAGAACAAGCCCTGTTATCATCTCCTCCTTGCATGAATAGAATCAATACCTTAATGCATATCTATATCATATGCTTCTTCATGTACAATCATTTACAGCCCTTACATGATTCTCACAAAGTAAATAAATGGGAAGAGCCATCTCATAAAAGAGATACAAATTATTTGTGTGAGAGCATCAGCATCCCTGATGGGTGCAGTTAAAGACACATGACTTCACAGTTAATGCTCTAGTTCCTTATTCATCCAACCAGTGTTTTCTCAGTACTTCCCAGGTACTAAGCATTGTTCTAGACCCAAGGCACATCTTTGTCCACCTGGACCTCAGCCACTAGGCTAGTCATATGTGGCTCTTCAAATTCAATTATAATTAAATAAAATTAGGAATTCAGCTCCTCATCCTCAGTCAGCACATTTCAAGTGCTCAATAGCACAGGTGACCAGTGGCTACTACACTGGGCAGTACAGAATTCCCATCCTTGCAGGAAGTGCTACGGGCAGTGATGTTTTAGAGGAAATATAGAGCAAGGCAGGAGAATAGCAGAAAGTGATGCACGGTCGCTGGGTTAGCTGGAAGGTCAAGAAGCACCCCCGAAGATGTGGGACTGGAGCCAACACCTAAGGAAAGGAAGGAAGGAAATCAGGCTACCATTTGGAAGGAGGACTTTGAAGATGGAAAAGCACGGAGCAGCACGAAAGCTCAATGCCTTGATGAAAGTGCAGAAGGAGTGACACAGGGAGAGGTAGTGATGGAAGGAGGAAGACAGGCAAGGGCCAGACCCCAGAGAGCCAGATGTGGAAGGTCACATGATCTGATCTGCTTGCTTGGAGGGGAGCACCACCTTTTAGGTGGAGAAGAGGGAGTAAAGAGGGCCATGAGGGAAGCAGGAAGACCAGTGCAGAAGCTGTTGACTGGGCCAGATGAGGGATGGCAGTCAGAAGAGTCCTGGATTTGGAGATACTGAAATGGACCCTACCAGTCCACAGTTTTCTCAAGGATAAAGGCGATGGAGTCAGCGGCGGCGAAGAAATACATGCTGGCCCGGTTCTGCTCTGTGACAGAACCATGTCCAGTGCTGCGCCACACTGCCTCAGCTGGATTGACAAGTCTCTCCTCTGCTCAGGCCTTCTGTTTATGTGAGCAGAGGTTTTCTGCATAGCACAGCCTTCCCCTCCCAAGAGTACGTCAGTTAGACATAAAGGGAAGTCTAAGACAACATGATCCTGAAGTGGAAGTGGCATTCAAATATCTGCAGATCGGCAGATAAAGGGAAAACCACAGAGACAGGGGCCCACCAACGCTGCAGAAGTGTGCTGTCGGGTTCTAGGTTCCAGGGGTGCAACATCTGCCGTAAAAATTAGTTATTATAAAAAGTCCCCAGCTCCAGAGGATGGCTCCTTACCTAAAGCAAGGTTTAAAGCAATAAAATCTCAGGTCAACATGAGGGATTCAGCAGAATATTGGAAGTAATTGCAATGCGATTTGGTATACTTGTGATTTGACGGCACACTGGGTCTGTTACACACTTGTATAACACACAATTTTCAAAGTCTGTTCCAAATGTTATCTCGCAATTTTCACAGCAAACATGGGCAACAGACATTTGATAACTGAGGAAACTCAAGTGTGATGAGATTCAAACATTTCCCAAAAGTCAAGGGACTATAGTTCATCTCTTCTAGACTCCTATTCCAAAACACTTCCCGTGACTCAACAATAAAGCTCTTTCAGTATAGCATAACCTATCTTATTAAAAAAAAAAAAATAAAACAGATTATATACATTAAATGTTATTTAAATATCATCAATATCTTACATTTTTGCTGCCCCTTTTCTATGTATTTTTGGTGTTTTTGGAAGGTCATAGAAACATAACATACATTCTCTATGATAGATGCAACTGAACAAGAAGTCATCCCAGGCTGAGGATCTGGAATCAGACAACCAGGTACAATCTTATAATTGTGTCTAAGTCGATATAAACTCTCAGTGAGCCTCTACTTTTCCTGAGGATGAGTTTTTGAGAAAACTTAACTTGTAAAAGAAACTAGATGAGACTCCACAGTCCAAGACACTAGTATACACTAGAAGCAACCTGAACTGACATAATTGTTCATCCTCATTTAGTTGTTAAATTTTATTTATTTGAGACTCAGAGGACAGGGACAGAGAGCTCCCATCTGCTGGTCCACTCTCCCAAATGTCCATGGTAGCTGAGGGCTGGCTGGGGCCAAAGCTGGGAGCCAAGAACTCAATCCTGGACTCCCATGTTGGTGACAGGAACCAACTACTTGAGCCATCCCGGGCTTCTTTCTGGGTCTCCAGTACCAAGAAGCTGGAATCAGAAGCCAGGCTTGAAACTCAAGCCCTCCAGTGGGAGAGGCAGGCACTTTAACTCCACTAATCTCTAGGCTACATGCATGCCCTGTTCAGATATAGTACTATCTCTGAATACCAAAGTGCACATCAATCAGTGCTCATCTGGAGTCATCTTTCTGTCCTTTCTGCCCCAGCAGAATCTTCCCAACAGCCACTTTTCCGTTCAGTTCATAACTCACAGATCCTTGACTGAGGACAGGCAAATAGTTCTTCCAATTCTTAGTAACTCCTTTAATATGTTTTTCACAAACAAAGCACATGGCACATATTTAGAATGAAAAAAAGCATTTTTTATTTATGGAGGAGTTAAAAAGAAAAGGTTATGTGAAAGGAAAACTTTGTAATACATCAATGAAGTTTGTTCTGCAGAACCTCAAAAGGAGTTATTTAAAAATAAAAGCAGAGTATATGGTTTATTGACAAGGATGGCATCTAATACACATGCAGGCCTCGTCATCTGAAGGAGCTGCCATGTCTCATTGAGTTCACGCCAAAGTCCACAACATCTTTTAGGTCCTTGGTGATATAGAATCATCTAACATCTGAAGAATCGCCTGTGTTCTGCACTTAATCTGAGGCACATCACACCAACGCGATAAAAGCCTTTTTGTGTTAAAGACTCTATCAAGTGCCCAGAAGAAGAAACATCCTTCATCCTAACATTTAAGTCCTAAAATAAAAATGCAGTATTCTGGGGGAAATTAAATGCTCCTGTCTTGCTTTGGTTAGCACCTCTAGACACTGGAATAACTACCAAAAATAGAAACAACATGGATACAATAAACAGGCCCACATTCTCACACCAATCCATTTTAACAGGATTACTCTGGAAACAGATGCCTTCTATCCCTGGACCCATGTCTTTGTATCTACCTTGTGAAATAACAAGTATGAAAGAAAAACCTGAAGAGTGCAATCGAATTTGGCTGTCCAGGTTGGTACTACAATGTGTTTTCAATGACTTAAAGATGACAGAGATGGCTACTATTGAACTCTAGGAATGGAGACAAGAAATGAAAGTCACAGCTCAGGGACTAAAATCAGAGCTGCAGAATACACATGGAGCAGGCCAACAATTGAGTTAGAGGAAAACAGGAACGGTCTTCACAAAGCTCAGGGAGAATATCATGAGAACACAAGGCGTGGATCGAAACTCCGCTGCACTAAAAAAGCTTACCTATTAGTTATATTTTTCTATGAAGTTTTTTGAAGTACCTTCATATGTGCCCCTTACATAACTAAGATTGATGTTTTTTAACCTAGAATTATGCAGTCAGAAATAACCTTAAATATTGAACATTTTGCCATTCTTTAAGGTTAAAAAAGAAACTGAAGTACCAAAGATGAAGTGACTTATTTACATCTTAAAACAAAAATCAAACCACTCTTCTAATAAACACTAAAATTCACACAAATTTTGTAAACTCAACTTACTGCTTTATTCTCTCCTCAGTTGCTAAAGTTCTCACTTTTTAAATGTAAGTAAGGATTCTAACATGACTACAAGGTGGTTTGAGGTCCAATATGTCTAATTAAGTAGAAATTAATAACCAAGGGTGAAAAAAAATTTCCCCCATCGTAATACTGGGTTGGTTTTAAATACAACATCAGAGGACTGACAATATTTAATGCTTCTTCCAAAATTATTAAATTACGCCCAAGAAGCAGGAATACAGTGACTTGGGTTTGTGTTAGAAAGATACAGCCTCACCCGCGATTCTTCAAAGGCAGAAAGAGAGAAGGAAAAGAAGCAAGAGGAGCAGATATTAAGCCTAATTGTAGGGGCTGGCACTGTGGCACAGTGGGTTAACGCCCTGGCCATCCCATATGGGCGCTGGTTCGAGACCTGTCTGCTCCACTTCCGATCCAGCTCTCTGTTATGGCCTGGGAAAGGAGTGGAAGATGGTCCAAGTCCTTGGACCCCTGCACCCGCGGAGACCTGGAAGAAGCTCTTGGCTTCTGGCTTCAGATCAGTGACGCTCCGACCATTGTGGCCAATTGGGGAGTGACCCAGTGGATGGAAGACCTCTCTCTCTCTCTCTCTCTCTCTCTCTCTTTCTGCCTCTCCTCCCTCTGTGTAACTCTGACTTTCAAATAAATAAATAAAATCTTTTAAAAAAAATCCAAATGACACCAGCTAGATGCCCACCTCACATATGGGAGCAACTGGGTTTGAGCCCCACCCCCGGTTCCTGACTCCAGCTTCCTGCTAAAGTGCACCCTGGGAAGTAGCAGTGATGGCTCCAGTGATGAGGTCCCTGACACCCACATGGGAGACCTGGTTAGAGCTCCTGGCTCCCAGCTTCAGGCTGCCCCAGCCCTGGCCTTTATGGGCATCTGGGGAGTGAACTAGTAGTTGGGGGCTCTCTCACTACTTCCTTTTCTCTGTGAGCATCTCTCTACCTCTCAAATAAATAAATAAAAGATTTTTAAAATCAAAAATCAAGAATTCCTATCCCTGTGTTTAACAGTTAACATTATTTATTTTAAAATGGGACTCTACTCATAGAATTCTAAGGCAATATTTGTAAACAAGTATTTGTCAGTATGGTTATACAGAATAATAAAAAGACTGAGTGGTATGATCAATTTTCTAATTTTTTCAAATTGCTATGTAATATATGCAGAAGTTAAACTTTTGGCCAAAAAAACATGAAAATTATAATTCTATAATTAAAATTAAACTTAATAGTAAAATAAGCAAATATAACTGAAAGAGTAGATACGTTTACCAATTGTTATTATGGAGCAATAATTTCAATATGACCTTAAGTACAAAAAACTAAAATGGTGAATAATGATTGCTATGAGTTGAATGTGACCAATAAAAGTATTTTTATAAAACAAGAGTTGAGGGAAGAAAAAAAAAGCTAACATTCGTGGCATGCAGGCATTGTGCTAGCATTTCACCAAGTTCCAGATTAGTCACCTCAATCGGCTCAGGCCCACGAGACAGCTAGGACTATTATACCTATTTTACAGGTCAGAAATAGAACGGTGAAGTAACTTGGCTAAGCAGGTCCGTGGCTCACATTGCTAGTCAGTGGCACAGCTGTGCTTTAATCTAGTCTGTTTGATTCCTAAACCCACAATCTTCTCAGATTATCCACCGAAACACAGATTAGTACATAATCTATTTCTTGAAAAATACTTTAGAAGGATTTTGATCATAAAAACTACAACCCAGTCTTTTTCCCATCTTTGTTCTCATGTCTAAAAAGACGGCAGGATCAAGTCTGTGAAAGTACAATAGAATTCACATCAGTTCTGTATTTACAGCCATACCTTGCACAGGAGTCACAGGCTTTAGCTTTCAAAGAGTTTTCATAAAATTTGACTCATTTTATCATTACAACTCCCCTGTGAGGGAAAGTTGATGTGATTATCACTCTGCAGATGAAATGTCAACTCTGAGCTGCCCGACAGCACACAACAAATTAGGCACAGACCTGGGACCAGAATCTGCACATCCTAGCCTATTTAACTCTGTATCCATCACACCCTACTGTCTTCAGATGCAAAAGAATGGCAAGCTGAGGCTAAAATGGAAAAACACATTGCAACCATTCACCGGAATTACAAGTATATTCCGTGCTTTCACATGTTCTTTCTTCCTGTTCCACAAGATCAAACTACGCAAAAAAAAAAAAAAAAAAAAAAAAAAAATTGTAAAGTATAGCTGTCTTCCAGTTCTTTGACTTCCATCATAACATATGCATATTGAAATGATTCAGTTTAAAACATGGCACATGTACATAGCAAGCAATCCCATTACAATCTTGAACCTTTAACACAAAAGCAATTTCTAGCCATACAATACACAAAACTCGGCAGGTATTGGTTAAGATTGGACTTACATATAGCCATTGGTAGAAAAGATGTGCTAAGATATTCAATAATATCCTTGTGCA